>NW_024097531.1:0-515000 GCF_016545835.1 Crotalus tigris | reverse complement strand
TTTAAGGCATGTGGACTTCAACTCCCAGAATTCCACAGCCAGCAATGCTGGCTGTGGAATTCTGGGAGTTGAAGTCCACATGCCTTAAAATTGTCAAGTTTGGGAAACGCTGCTCTAGGGATACCCAGATTCATTTATCTCACCCATTTTCCCAGGGAAGGGTGGAGAGGGAAAAGATGTTGCCCGTGGTGAGTCATGCAACTAACTTGAATCATGGGCTAGCCATTCATGGTACTAGATCAGGGTTGTCAAACTCTCGTGACTTTTTTTCCATTGCCGGAAATGGGGCTTGTGGGTTGGCAGTTTGACACCCCTGTACTAGATAGTTTGCACCTCAAAGAAACATCCAGGCATAAATAGTCAATTACTTCTATCCTTTCTAAACCCTCTGCAAGTCCATGCAAAAACTGGACAGTAAATCCCCTCTCTGTAAGATTCTACACAATTTTAAGAGCTGGATGATAGGGAAAATTCAGAAATTTGAAAAAAAAAAAAAACAACTTGTGCCATCAGAATGAGAATGAGAAAAGGCACACATTGAAACTCTTTGCTTATCATACAAACTGACAATCTGTGGGAATTTCTGTGTATTAACTAACCTCTTCTAACTTCCGTAAAACAACTGAATGATGATTGTATTTTATGCAGAGTAAAACATAGACTACTCCCTGAAATTCTGGTAATACCTGAATTACATTTATATAGATCATGTGAGTATTTTATTAAAAATCAAGAGGACTTCTTATCTGCTTGACGCTTGGAAGGATAGGAGTGTTATTTATTTATTCATATTTTAAAATAATATCAACCTTCTCTTTAACGTTTTAAGAAGTGGAATGTAGAAAAAGCACATGATAAAACCAAAAATACAAACATAAAACAATTGCATTAAAAAACAGCAGTATCATCAGTAAACAGTGGTACCTGTAACAAGACACGTTGACCTAAAAATGACACAGGCATCATGACACAAATGATACAATTATCTGATGTCATATAGTCTTGCACGGGTACCAAATTGATATTGTTTGTCATGACCCATAGCACAAGGCCCTCTTTGCCTCCAGGCAGATGTCAGTGACAGTACAACTTAAACAATACATTTTTCAGAAACATTAACATCAATGTTGAGACTCATTTAGAAGCTTGGGCCAGTTAGAGGGCAGACCAATATTCCAGGATTATCTATTTTGCATTCAACTTGAGAAAAAGCCATCTACATTTTCTCACCAACCTACTAGTTTTTGATGGTAGTTGAAGTCCACAAGCACTCCAGAGAAGGGAATTCGCATCAAAGATGTTCATAAAAAAGGTATGAAAACGTACAGACAGTCCTTGACTTGCAACCACAACTGACATTAGAATTTCAGTTGTTAAGCAAGGCAGTTAAGTGAATTATACCCAGTCTTATGACCTTTTAAGTTAAGTTGATAACACCAATTGTTAAGAGAATCTGGCTTCCCCCATTGACTTTGCTGGTCGGAGGCCGACTGGGAAGGTGGTAAATGGAAA
This sequence comes from Crotalus tigris, assembly GCF_016545835.1. Lineage (NCBI taxonomy): Eukaryota > Metazoa > Chordata > Lepidosauria > Squamata > Viperidae > Crotalus > Crotalus tigris. The sequence goes on along the minus strand of NW_024097531.1, from coordinate 513,488 downwards.
TCACATTGTCCTGGGGCAATGCAACAGTCATAAATACATGCCAATTTGATCACATGACCGTGGGGACGCCGCAACAGTTTTAAAAGCAAGTACTGGTTGTAAGTCACTTTTTCCAATGCCACTGTAACTTTGAACAGTTGCTAAACCAGTGGTTCTTAACCTGTGGGTCGGGACCCCATTTGGGGTCGAATGACCATTTCACGGGGGTCGCCAAACAACACAGTCCGCCATTTTTTCTCCCTTTTCCTTAGCTGTGCTACTCCCTTTTATTCTATTGGCTTTTGAAAGCCAATAGAATAGACTCTCTTGAATAGAGTCTAATTCTATTGGCTTTCAAAAGCCAATATGAATTGTCCAGGCTGTCTCTGTCCCGCTGAGCCCGCCAAAAGTCCCATTCTGCAAATGGTGCTGCAAGTTGTCTGCAGCGAAGGCGAGCTGTCTGGAAGTTTCCACCCCTCCCTGCTGAGCAACTACTAAAAATGTAAGTAAAAGAGGGCCAGGGGTAGGAGGCCGGCGGGCGCAGGGAGGGTTGCTGGTACGCGTGGGGTCCGACGGGTGCCTTACCTCCCTTGGGCTGGGCCAGCTGGTGGGCCAGCCAGTGGTCGGTCTGCTCCATCTCTGCCGCTTGCCAGCTATACCTCGGCCGGCGCAGGGGGCGGCACCACGCATGCGTGGTGCTCCCAGGCAGGAAAAGTCCTCGACCTATGACCGGTTAGGTAGTCCTCGACTTATGCCCGGTTGGGTAGTCCTCGACTTACAACCGGTTGGGTAGTCCTTGACTTACAACCGGTTGGGGGTCGCGCCATTAAAAAGATTGAGAACCACTGTGCTAAACAAATGGTTGTTAAGTTAAGGACCACCTGTAATCTTCCCTCAATCAAGCTTAATTTTAAACATTCTGATGACTATATGGACACACCTGTATTTTCTTGGCAACAATACAGAAGTCAATTGGGAGGAATGCATTTTCAATTTCCCAACAGAGCCTGTATTTCCCAATGGTCTTCAACCCATGTATCATCCACATTTAATAAGTTTGACAAGGGGCTGCCTCTTGGTTGAGCAGGAAAAAAAATACTAATTTGTTATGGTCTTATTAAAAGGTATGGGGAGCTCACCTTGAAAAAAGGTAGCAATGCCTGTTCTTATGCGGGAGGGGTCAACTTGACTTCAATTCCATTAGAACTGACACTGCTACGTATTTTTGAAAGGACTCCAATAATAGGCACAGCACAAAGAAAACTCAAGCAATAACTCAGCAGCTTGAATTCCTAGTTGCTCTTAAAGGCACAGAAAAAGGTGGTGACTCAAATGGGAATCAGAGATAAGTTCCTTTGTTCACATGCATTATGCTAATATGGACTCTTTATGCAACTGAAGAAACAACCGTCCACCCGCATGCATGCACACACAAAATCCAGTCTGGATTACTTGATATAATACAGGGAGAAGCCATGCTTATTCCATGGACATATGGCCCTCAATTTTACAGAAGTGTGAGAAACAGCATTAGCTATTATAACAAGATTGAAACTGGAGGCATATTTTGCACATTGGTGTGGAGGGCTGCTACTATTCAAGTACTCCCAGAAGCCCTAAATTCTAGTTGCCAGGGCAACTGTCTCTCCCCCAGCCAAGTGATTACCTCTTTCTTGGAAGCCTAACAGTAATACTATGCTGAATTTGTCTTTTAGTTTCTCAGGAGTTTTCCTCCCATGCAAGGAACACTCTGTTTTTCTATCTTATTTTCGAGGTGCTTGGCAAAGGCTGCAACTACTGATGTTACTTTCTCTTAACTTATCTTTCCCACCACCCTTCCTTGTCTAAAAAAGCCCAGAAGGAGTTCTCTTTTGGTATCTTCCCTTGAAATTTAGCTAAGTGTGGATGCCAGAGACGCTCCCTGTTTCTGGACAAATGACTGCACCCTTAAAGGCAAGAGACACCCCTGCCTTGGCTGCCTTATATTCCACTCAATTTAGAGATTCACTAAAGTGCTCTTCTTTAAAAAGCAATTGAAAATTAAATTAAATCTCTCTTTTTCTGCTCAGTATTTTCTTTGTGGGAGGGATATGCCCTTAAGTCAGTGTTGATTCCTAGCTACTGGAGAAGTCCTTGTAGTTTTCTTCGCAACACTTTTGGAAATGGTTTGCTATTGTCTTCTTCCTAAGAGATAGTTGTTATTTTATTATTTAGCATATGAGGAGAACACAATAGAAGAGAAGCCAACATAAATATAGAGTCCACACAATTATAAGTAAAGCTTCTATGGCAGTATGGCAGTGGCCTCATAGCTTGATGTCCAAGTCAGCCATTCAGGCAGTCACCTCTGACATTGCTTCACGTGGATCTTCTAGGAATCAGAGAAGGTACGTCATGGGCAATCTTCCACAATATGTTTAATAGTTTGCATATCAGCAGCACAATAGTAACAGGGGGAATCTTTCCATCCCCACTGATACAGGGCAGAGGCACTTCTTCCAGAGTCACACTTAATTCTGTTCAATTTCAACCAGACAAAGCGAGACTTGTCAAAACCAGGTGGCTTGGTAGAGGGATCAGTAATGGTCAGGCCACAATAAGGTACCTTGGACCATTCCTTTCTCCAGGCATTCTCGGGCTTAAACTGGGTCGAGGTTAAGTGAACAACTGTTTTCCAAGCTGGCCTACAGGATTTCAATCTTGTGATGGGGCTGTGAGAAAGTGATTTGAGTGGGATGTAACACTTTCAAATGAATAAATGAGTAAAACGAATTCCTAATCCAAGAGGTTGCCCACCTCTGGCCAAAGGAAGGTTTCCTGATTTCGGTGGAACCATAGAGAAGCAGTGGAATAAACGTAGGAAATGGCATATACAGCAAGATCCAGGGCCCAAATCACTAAAGAGCTGATTTTATACCAAAGGAAATGCCTAGGTTCCAGAACAATAAACAGCAGAAGATCAAAGCAAACTTTTAAAACAGTTTAAAAGCTAATATAGTGGAAGAAATATTTGCAACATTTCAATCTCTGCTCGATACAAAACACAAAATGAAAGGGTCTCTGACCTCATTCACCTTTGATGAGTCAAGATTCGCCCACAGCACTCTTTTCCCACCTAGCCTGGATGTAATTAAGGAGAAGCTGCAGTGGTAATTTCTCTCCTCATTAACTTCCTGATTGGTTTGAGCCTCAGATTTCCACCAGGCCTCCCATTTGTCATCAAATCCAAATGGCCAATCGTTAAGACTAATGTTTGTGTAACTTAAGTGCCAACATCTGCCATGGCTTCTTGTACAACAATAATAGTGAAAGGGTAACATTGATGCTCCTGTGTTAATTCAGCCTATATTCATCAATGGGGAAATCTATGATATAATTAGCAAAATGCTTTGGTAGACAAGTGTGGTAGAGTCATTTGCGGAAGAAAATGTGTTGCAGTCATTCTGTTTTGAATGGTTATAATTTAGTGGGGAACAATATCCAATGAATTTCTTTCAAGTAGACCAGTGTTTCCGAAACTTGACAATTTTAAGGCATGTGGACTTCAACTCCCAGAATTCCACAGCCAGCAACGCTGGCTGTGGAATTCTGGGAGTTGAAGTCCTCATGCCTTAAAATTGTCAAGTTTGGGAAACACTGAAGTAGACTACAGAGTCATTCCCCTTTCCTTCACTTCATTGATTTAATCTTACTACTTTTACTTCTTTCAAGAAAGAGAAAAATGTACCAATGAAATCTTTTACAAGCAAGCAAAGTTATTAAATAATTGGCCATATTTTTATGATTCTAATTTTTTCAGAGTCTGTTTGATGTAATAATTAAGGTGCCAGGCTAAAAACTGAGCAGACTGGGAGTTTTACTCCTGCTTTAGGTAGAAAGTCAGCCACCAGGTGATCTTGGGCTAGTCTCTTTCTCTCAGCCCTAGAAAAGAGGCAATAGTAAACCACTTCTGAAATCTTGTCAAGAAAACTGCAGGGACTAGTCCAGGCAGTTGTCAGGAGTTGAAAGCTGATTTGAACCAAACCAAACCAAACCATAGCAACGACAAAACCTCAGACTTTTCGTAATGATAAATGTCACAATAAATACAAACTATATCACCATTAACTTTATTATAGTTTTATTGAAAGCAATGGGCCCTAATGCCTAGGCTAAGAATGCATTCAAGAATTCATAGAACATCTTTAATAATTGATCTTTCTGTTGTAGATACATGGACTCCACCATTCTGAGCTTACACAACAAAGGAAGCAATCCACATCCTTACATGCTATCTAATTTCAACCAAGGTCTAGGTGAGGAAGAAGAAGCTGAAATTAAATCCAGATGAAAGAGAGGCGATATTGGGAAACAGAAAAGAGGAATCTGACCAGAAAGAACTGATTCACAGTTTGGCAGTGTTTCCTGATGCTCAGCTGTCAGTGGATTTGCAGGTGGTAATTGTGAGGAGTGTGTTTGCACAACCTATGACCTTTCTGAACTGTCAGACTTGGCAGTAATTATCCACAATTGGTTACAATCCTTCTTGACTAATGCAATGTGAGGTCAGAAGTTGCAACTGGGGCAAAATGTCATAGCTATTACCTGGTGGAAGCTTGGTTGTGGAGCTCGAAGTATAAAAATCACTTGAGTTTTTCAAAAATTGACTGAACAATCATATGACTGGATGGTTCTAGGTTAAGGGCTGTATTTCTCGGCTGTATTAACATCCATGGCAATAGAGCTACTCAGCACCCGTACAAATTATCTTATATTGTTTTCAATTTGTTTTTACATTTTATGATGAGTACTACTAGAGTCACTTTAAGATAGACAGCTATAGAAATAAAATTAAAAAAAAAATAAATGCAAGAAACGTGAGTATCTCTAGGACTTCCTCTTCTGCAGAAACCTCTTTATTCATATCAGCAGATGAAGCTTTTTTGAAGATGTCTCTCAAGTCAGAAGTTTGTCTACCTAGCAAACGGGAGAGTGTCTTCTCCTGTGGACCTTCTAGTTCAGGGGTCTTCAAACATGGCGCTTTTTTGACTTGTGGACTTCAACTCCCAGAATTCTGGGAGTTGAAGTCCACAAGTCATAAAAGGGCCAAGTATGAAGACCCCTGTTCTAGATCAAGCAATTTATTTGGCAAAAAAGTATGTTTGCTCCCTCTTTCCCAAGACTGAGACTAAAGGAAACATTCCTATTGCCAGGCTTCTGCCTCTTAATAATTGCGATAGTTTTATTGATGTTGATTTAATTTGTGATTTGAAGTGTATTGATTTATACACTTAAGATTTATACTTTTATAAATTGATGTAGGCCAACTTGGCTGTTTTCACAATAAATAATTAATTTAAGAATAAAATAAAGAAAGGATCAAATAGATAACTCTGAAACATTTTCCTTCCAATTCTATTTATACGAGATGAATAAATGGGAGGATTAGATTTAAGAAGGTTGCTTAACTTAGTCTCCTATGAAGCAGTGAAGACTATGTTAATCAGTTACTGAGAAGCAACAAAATCTGGACTGAGTTCTTCCTGTCAGAAAAACACCCAGAATAGTCCTGCCTCTAAGTTGATCCAATCCATGTTCTTTCTTACTGATTACAAGTATTGCATGGGGAAAGTCCCTTAACCTCCTTTTCAAAAACCCTCTATAGACAAGAAATGTGGAGCTTCCTCAAACGCAATTGGATTTTTAACTTCCATTAACTTTGGTTAGCCTTGCTATTAAGTTGTCAGTTGTAAGTTGTGGACTCAAATTTAACATCGCAATGTTTCAAACCACTTAAGGAAGCTGAGATTTGGCAGAACTCAAAAAAAATCAAAGAGATCCAATAGGTTAAATAGGCTGGTGAGCCTTAGTCACTCTTCTATCGGTAGTCCTAGACCAGGGGTAGGCAACCTTGGCTCTTTTATGACTCGTGGACTTCAACTCCCAGAATTCCTGAGCCAGCCATGCTTGCTCAGGAATTCTTGGAGTTGAAGTCCACGAGCCATAAAAGAGCCAAGGTTGCCGACCAGTCCTAGACTTACAAGCATTCATTTAGTGACCATTCAAAGTTACAACGGCACTGAAAAAAGTGATTTATGACCATTTTTCACACTTCCAACTGTTGCAGCATTCCCCATGGTCACTTGACCAGAATTCAGACACTTGGCAACTGGCATGTATTTATGAAGGTTGCCATGTCCTGGGGGGTGTGTGTCACATGATCACCTTTTGCAACCTTGTGACATGCAGAGACAACGGGGAAGTCAGATTCATTCAACTTTATGACTCACTTAACAACTGCAGCGATCCACTTAAACCACGGTGGCCAGAAAGGCTGTAAAATGGGGCAAAACTCGCTTAACAACTTTGCTGCTTAGCAACAGAAAGTTTGGGCTCAACTGTGGTTGTAAGTCGAAGACAACTGCTGTGTGGCTTCCACAGCCTTCTCAGTACCTTCCTTTCCCAATTTTTCTTTGGCTTCTGCCATCACTGAAGTTCTTGGTTTCAAGCATGGCCTGCTTGCCCAACTTTCTCTAAATTCTCCTACCTCCCCTTAACCATATCACCGATGATGTCCATGGTTTCAAAGTGTGACATTTCCACCAAATGGCCTGCCTAACCCTCCCACTGAATGCTTTCCTTTCCCTTCTTCCTCTTGGCTGTTCTTTTCCATTCTCCCCTGAAAAACATCTACTCAGAACACGCGTGATTTTTGATCTGTGTCCTCACCAAACATGTTTGTTTTAGTTGCCACAAGCCACTGGAAATTAGTTATTCTGCACACAGAAAGTTTTGCACATCCCCTATTAAGCAGTAAACCACACATAAGGGGTCAGATTAATCTGCTTTGGGGAAGGGCGCCAATTATTAGTCCACTGAATTATGCGGCAGAAAAACCATCACAGCACATATGTAATAGTCTATGACTAAGTAACTGGGTCATAAATATTTTACTACGTTAATCTCTGTATGTTATCAATCACTAGAGTTGACCATTTGGGAAGGACAACACGCCTCCTGTTTTTCCTCTTCCTTCCAACCCAACCATTCAAGGAATACATTCTCATTTCCCTTGATCAGCGGTTCCCGACCTTTTCTATACCCTGCACCCCTAGAAAGCTTCTGATATACTCTTGCAAAAGTTTGAAATAACAGCAATGAATTATGCATACACACTATAATTTTGAGAACCCAAGTTTTCGCATCCCCTGGAATATCGTCTCGCACCCCCGGTTGGGAACCCCGACCTTGATTTTATTCAATCATGTAACATTTGACAGTTCAGGAATATTCTTTGTTCATTTTACTTGTTCACATAATATTCAATATCATCTATCAATATTAGCAAATCCAAAATAACCAAATAAGCTACATTCATCCAATGTGCTTTTGCCACTCAGGTACCAATACAAGGACATCTTCTTACTGGTGGTTCTGACACTACAAGCATACTAACTGAAATAAAAACCACTTGATTGAGAAACATCGCCATACATTTTCCCCCAGAAGCTCCTTCGTATCTATGAGCTCCTGTACCAAAAGAACACTCGCAAGAGGTCATGACATTACTCTTCCCTTCCCCAATGACCAGACAACAGTAGACATGGCTTAGGAGATTTGTTCCGCAACTCCAGGCATTGTCACTGAGTTTTGTAATAGAGAGAAGTTAACATTTCAATCTCCACTTGCTCTCCAGCATATTTACCTTGAGTAGGTAAGGCCAAATTGACTATGTTTTAGTTTTCCCACACAGCGGATGGGATGGAATTAGTTTAATCCTAACTCAAAATGAAATCCATTTTGAACTGTATCTAGCTCACCTTGTAGTTGACTGGCCAAGTGACCCATTTTTTGATGTTTAGTTAGGTGGGTTATGGTAACAGGGTCATTATTATCTTAAGTGTATTTTGCAAACTTCAGTGTGGTTTGTTTAGATTAGATTAATTTTAAAGGCTTTTAAGAATGAGAATCCTTGAGAGTGACATGAGGAATAGACCCTTCCTCTAGCAATTCAATAGGATCATTATCTGTCCCTTATTTCATAGGGGATTAGCCTGAGAAGGCATTGCTCAAGACATTCAACTTGTTTACTACAGAGAAAAGCAATGAGCATGTCTTGAAGAATACATCCTTAGTCAGGCTTTGAATTTGTTTGCTTGCTTGTGTATATTTTTATATGAGTAAATATTATTTAGCCACTATCATGAGAAAAAAATGCCAATGGAAAACTAACTTTCAAAATAAAATTATCAATGGATCAACACCATACAAAGCACAGACTAACTTGAGTGAACTGTTGTTAAGTCAATGGCCTAGAAAATATAATATGCTTCTAGAGATGTGAGAAACCACTAACAGAGTCATGCTTGAAAAGCAAAATGTTATTTGTATTTACATTTTAAGACCATTAGACTCTTAATGTGAAGCAATATTTTAAAGATTTAAGCTCTGAAAAGTTCATTTGTTAAAGCTTTTTCACATTCTTATGTTCTTTCAGCTAAGAACCTACATTAAGGTTGCAAACCTATTTCCCCTTACCTGAAAGTAAGCCATAATAATAATAGTAATAATAATAATAATAATAATAATAATAATAATGATGATGATGATGATGATGATGATGATGTTGAAAGAGGCCTTGGAGGTCATCTAGCCCAGCCCCCTGCTCAGGCAGGAAACCCTATAACATTTCAGACAAATGGCTGTCCAATCTCTTCTTAAAGACTTCCAGTGTTGGAGCATTCACAACTTTTGGAGGCAGGTTGTTCCACTGATTAGTTGTTCTAACTGTACGGAAGTTTCTCCTTAGTTCTAGGTTGCTTCTCTTTTTGGTTAGTTTCTGTCCATTGCTTCTTGTCTTCCTTCAGGTACTTTGGAGAATAGCTTGACTCCCTCTTCTTTGTGGTAACCCCTGAGATATTGGAACACTGCTATCATGTCCCCCCTCATCCTTCATTAAACTGGACATATCTAATTCCAGCAACCGTTCCTTGAATGTTTTAGCCTCCAGTCCCCTAATCATTTTTGTTGCTCTTCTCTGTACTCTTTTTAGTCTCAACATCTTTTTTACATCATGGTGACCAAAACTGGATGCAGTATTCCAAGTGTGGCCTTACCAAGGCATTGGAAAGTGGTATTAACACTTCACGTGATCTTGATTCTATTCCTCTGTTAATGCAGCCTAGCACAGTGTTGGCTTTTTTGGCAGCTGCAGCACACTGCTGGCTCATATTTAAGTGATTGTTCACCAGGACTCCGAGATCCCGCTCACAGTTACTACCATTGAGCAAGGTACCTCCTAAACTATACCTGTACATCTGGTGTGTCTTACCTAAATGTAGAATCGTACTTTTTTCACCACTGAATTTCATTTTGTTAGATAGTGCCCAATGTTCAAGTCTGTAAAGATCCTTCTGTATCTTAAGCTTTTCTTCTGGAGTGTTGGCTATTCCTGCCAGCTTGGAGTTGTCTGCAAATTTGATGAGTTCCCCACCTATCCCCTCATCCAAGTCATTGATGATGTTGATGAGCACTGGACCCAGAACAGAGCCCTCAGGAACCCCACTACACACTTCCCTCCATGTAGTTCCATTGAGGACTACACACTAAGTATGGCCGGTCAGTCAGCTACGAATCCATCTGGTGGTGATATTATCTAACCCACATTTTTATATCTTATCAAGTAGTAGGTTGTGATCTATTTTATCAAATGCCATACTGAAGTCCAAATAAATTATATCCACAGCATTCCTCTGGTCCACTAATTTTGTCACTTGGTCAAAGAATGTGATAAGATTTGTCTGGCATGATCTGTTTTTGACAAACCCATGTTGGCTTTTGGTAATGACTTTGTTTGCCTCTAGGTGTTCGCTGGTTCGTTGTTTGATTATCTTTTCCAGAATCTTCCCAAGTACTAAGGTCATAAATCTAACAGAATTTGCTTCTAAGTCAACATTTATAAGCAAGATTATGCTAAAAAGGAAATCCTTACCAGCCCAAATTAAGTAATCTAATAAAGAGCAATGAGGGTAAGGATTTCTTTCCCAGGTAAAATGTCTGTATCATGATCAAACTTTGAACAGAAACCTTAAGTACAGACACATACTGTACAATGAAAGGTATGTGAAATTAAAAATGGATGTTTTTAACTGGAATATATAAAAGCCAGAAAAACAATATTTCATTGTCCTCAATAATTAACTTGAGAGCTCCTGCAGATTGGGAGAAAAATACTAAATTGATTAAAGTTAACCATGTTTTCATGAAAACAAAATCAAAATTAATTTGATGTATCCAAAACTAAATAAATCCTCACAAAATAAAAGAAAAGAAATCAAATTGCAAGAGGGCAAATGGGGTTTTTTATGGTTCCACGTTGGCTATTGGTCATGTAACAGAACTGATCTGGAAGAAAGACTGTCTTTTGTTTAATCTTTTATACATAATCTAACTGCAATGTTGTCAAAAAAGACAAAACAGAAAAAAGGTTTTACACCTCTCTCTTTTGAAGTCCATTAAGAGGATTACCAGGAGTTAATTAAATGGAATTCAAATCCTTAAAGAATGAGGCATTTTAGGGAATAGGATGTATTAAACTAGCAAGAAGGAAAATTAGATAAATTAAGGAAAAGATATCATCCATACTATGAGTCAGTACAGATGAAGAAAAACAAATGTATTTATTTTTGTTTTTATTTGAATCTAAAAGAAAAGGAATGTATTGGGACAGCAATGTATTTCAGAAAAGCATAATAGGTTTGGGAAAGTCCTTCAGGTGCTTCTACCTATTATCCTAGTTATTCCAAGCCCAAATTTCTACTGGGTATAATATATACTAAGATGATCATATTGAAATAATGATTCTATGTAGTGCTATGTCTGATTCACTATTCTAATGTTTCAATGGTCAACATAGTCATATTCTAGTCATATTCTATTTACTAAGATATGTATTATCTGTCAAAAAGGGAGCGTACCAATTTTACTTAGATTCAAGTTCTGGTTAACCTGGATTCAAAGTCCAGGAATGCTTAGATTCATTTTTGCTAACTGAACCCAGTAGTTATATATGCAAGCTATTTACTTAATAAGAAGAAATGGCAGGAATTCCATGACGATTGCGCACACTTCAAAAACCAGCTTCAGAGTTCACATGGGCAGAGAGCATCTACTATGAATCAAGATAGTCTCATTTTTTTCAGATTTCTGTAAAACCCTAAAAGAGACACTGTTGCTTAAAAATTATATTAACCTTAATGAGTTAATAGTTTCACATGGGCAGAGAGCATCTACTATGAATCAAGATAGTCTCATTTTTTCAGATTTCTGTAAAACCCTAAAAGAGACACTGTTGCTTTAAAAATTATATTAACCTTAATGAGTTAATAGTTTCACATGGGCAGAGAGCATCTACTATGAATCAAGATAGTCTCATTTTTTCAGATTTCTGTAAAACCCTAAAAGAGACACTGTTGCTTTAAAAATTATATTAACTTTAATGAGTTAATACATTCCCTAAAGCAGTGGTTCTCAACCTGTGGATCAGGACCCCATTTGGGGTCGAATGACCATTTCATGGGGGTCGCCAAACAATGCAGTCTGCCATTTTTTTCCACTTTTCCTTAGCTGTGCTACTCCCTTTTATTCTATTGGCTTTTGAAAGCCAATAGAATAGACTCTCTTGAATAGAGTCTAATTCTATTGGCTTTCAAAAGCCAATAGGAATTGTCCAGGCTGTCTCTGCGCTGCAAACGGTGCTGCACCAGTTGAGTAGTCCTCGACTTACGACTGGTTGAGTAGTCCTCGACTTACGACCAGTTGGGGGTCGCAGCATTAAAAAGGTTGAGAACCACTGCCCTAAAGCATCATCCTGTTTTTTCAGGTTTGGAGAGAAAAAGGTCAAGCTGTTTTAAGAGCAGAGAGGTGCTTTTGCTTGTGTGTGGCCCAAAGTACAGCTTTCAAATCCTTTTCAAAGCGTGTGTATATTTCTAAATCATGTTGGCAAATAGAATCCAGCTCTGGAAATACACAAATACAGGTAATCCTTGACATATGACCACAATTGAGCCCAAACTTTCTGTTGCTAAGTGAAACAGTTCAGTGAATTTTGTCCCATTTTATGACCTTTCTTGCCATAACTGTTAAGTAAATCACTGCAGTTATTAAATTATTAACACAATTTTAAGCGAATCTGGCTTCCCCATTGACTTTGCTTGTCAAAGGATCACAAAAGGTGACCGCATGACCCCAGGACACTGCAACTGTTATGAACCAGTTGCCAAGCATCTGAATTTTGATCCATGTGACCATGGGGATACTGCAATGGTCATAAGTGTGAAAAATGGTCATAAGCCTTTTTTTCAGTGCCACTGTAACTTTGAATGGTCACTAAACACACTGTTGTAAGTCAAGGACTACCTGAACAGGCTATTGCTAAAATGGTGGCCTAAGATCCAGTTTACTTCTTCTTCCATAGTATGAAGTGCTCCTCTGTCTTAAAACCTCTATCCTTTTTATTCACATATTACCAATCTCACTATAATTAGTAACTGGACATGAAATAAATATTTTCAGTCACTGCCCCTATTTGCCCTAACATGTTACTGTTTCCGTATCTAATACTTCATCGCATAGTTTTTCGATGCTTTTGACCACCAATTCTTTTCATTAAAATCTAAAATAAGCATAACATGACAGATTCCTGGCATAATTTCCGACAGTCCTTTTATTCTTGGCATTCAAAGCAATGTAAGAGATATAAATGGAAGGATTATAACATACATTTGCAGTTCACCCATTCATTTGTAGTTAGGAAGAAGATTAAGTTGTGTCAAAGCAACAAGTGTAAATGAAGAAAAGTGTAAACACATTTCATCTTGTCTTTCTTTTCTCCAAAACTTCATTTAAAAAAAACAATAGCTTATAAAAGAGGAGCGGGGAAGAAAGTGGAAGAAAAGAGACTGGGTTCTGTATCTCTTCCCCTTCTCCTCTCCCCTTTTAGTAAGGAAATTGACTGAAAATTCCTGTTGTGGAACAAAAAGCACCACAGATGTGACCACAGGATTCCAACACACTTGTCTAGAAATAAGTCCCACTGAACACAGTAAATATTAATGTACCTGTCCTATAAAAGCGACACCTAAGTATACATCGTTTCAGAGTTAAGTCCCAATGAGATTTTATTTCTGTAAACATCAAATGTACATGTCAGAAACCCCCAGAGCTTTCTTTCCTGACCTCGGGGTTGACCTCAAAGCATCAATGTAGTAGTTTAAGGGGCCTCTTAATTATGAGTGACCTACCAGCTTGTTGGAGAACTTTGAAGCACTCTTAAAACCTAGTCAATGTCTCCCCTAATGAAAGGATTCACAAAAGACAAAATTTGGACTGTCTTTGTTCTCAAATAGGTACCTGAAGAAATGTCATGAAATTCGGCCCAATAAAGCCTAGAAAACCCTGGGAAAATAGGACTCTATAAGTAGGGACATTAAGTCCTAGGAGGATTTGTTTTTATTTTTGTTCTGTGCTGAATATTGAACTTTGGATGCTGGCTTTAGAACTCGGGCTCTAAGTTTGTTCTCCCTATCGTGGTACTTTTATTCAAATATAACTCCTTCTCTTGATTATCCCAATCTTGGGCTTGTAATCTAGCACCCCATACTCCAAAATTGCTTAGGCCTGGTGGTGGCACAGAGCCATGGTGGTACAGTGGTTAGAATGCAGTATTGCAGGCTAATTCACTGCTCACTGCCAGCAGTTCGATTCTGAGAGGCTCAAGGTTGTCTCAGCCTTCCATCCTTTTGAGGTCGGTAAAATGAAGACCCAGATTTTTGGGAGCAATATGCTGACTCTGTAAACCGCTTAGAGAGGGCCGTAAAGCACTGTGAAGCAATATATAAATCTAAGTGCTATTGCTATTGCCTAGTCATCTCAGTTAAGGGAAAACTTCATCAGATACGGATGAAACTCCACTTCAGGTGATTAATGGCATCTCTCCACTCAAAAACAGATTGTATCAATGTAGCCAAGATGGACTCAAGTAGAGGGACTATAAGGCTGGAAATCCAAGGGAATATGTGATTATGTGGACAGATTCATGTACATTACATGGTCACTTTCATCTTTTAATGGGACTTTTGTGGGTTCAAACATTCTACGGCAGTGGTTCTCAACCTGTGGGTCGGGACCCCCATTTGGGGTCGAACGACCATTTCATGGGGGTCGCCAAACCATGCTGTCCACCATTTTGTTCCCTTTTCCCTAGCTGTCCTACTCCCTCTTATTGGTGGCCACACCCACTTGGGGGTCATCACAACATGGGGAACTGTATTATGGGGTCACGGCATTAGAAAGGTTGAGAACCACTGTTCTACGGGGAAATGAATTCACAGACTTCTTCACTTTAGGCGACTATATTCAGCGCATTGCCTTAAAAGACTGTCCAGGTCCTCTTGCTCAATGGTAGTAAGAAAGGATATCTAGAAGCTCTCATATACAGTCTACTTTTCCTTAAACTCTCAGACCAGAAAAATGCAGATGTTATATTGTGTCTTGCTCTCATGTATAGCATTTTCCATAACTTCCACGTGTTTGTGAGTTAATTCCTGGTAGAAGGTTTGAACCCCATCGAACAGTATCTAGCTAGATGCATCTGAAGTGTCTCAATAAAGGATGAAGTCAGTCACATGTTGCCCCTTGGTAGTCAGTGTAGCTACAAAACATTACACAGGATATAAGTTGCGTGTAAAAATAGAGCAAGTTTCCCTCCCCCCACACCTTCAAAATCAGCAGCCTAAGTCATGGAAAATCATTAGAGCAAGACACAATATAATGTCTGTACCTTTCTGCTCTGAGAGCTTATGGGAAGGTATATATACCATTCTGAAAGCTTCCTCCAAAAACTGAGAGAGAATGATTGGTTCAAACGTACTCAGCTGGTTTTGTACCTATGGCAGGATTCCTACCTCCCTGTTTCAAGCCTATGGCCTTTAACCACTACACCAAACTGTCTCGTAACTTCTAGTTAGACAATGGAACAAGTGGAAATTTCTTTGAAGTGGTTTGAGAATGACAAAGAGCAGTTTCTTCTCCATCACACAATGCTAGGCTAGCTTAAATGGTAGACTTATATTTGGAGCAATGTATATTGTGTGTCTTTGGCTTTCCTAGTTTAAGTATCTCCAACTAGGACTGCTTTCAATGTTTCAAGATTTTAGCATTGCTGCTTAGTGAGTGTCCCAGAAAACAGAGGAAGCAGTCTTAAAATCCTGCATTAAATAGACGAGAAACAAAGATTGTCTATCTTCAATAAAACCAGATTCCAATGCTGTTTTAGAACTTGCGTTGCTCAAGTATTTTGTGAGTCACAGAACTTTACGTAGCAATAAATGTGTTAGCCTTTAAAGTGCCACAAGATTCATGATTTTTGACACAAAACACTAACTAAAGGCCCCACTCTGCAACTGTACATATGAATATCAGTAATCCTCAACTTATAGCAGTTCATTTAGTGACCATTCGAAGTTACAACAGCACTGAAAAAAGTGACTTATGACCATTTTTCACACCTATGACCGCTGCTGCATCCCCAGGGTCATGTGATTTACATTTGGATGCTTGACAACTGGTCCATATTTATGGTGGTCGCAATGCCCCAAGGTCATGTGATCACCTTTTGCAATCTTCTGACAAGCAAAGTCAACAGGGAAGCCACTTAACAACTGTGTGGCTAATTTAACAATTGCAGTGGTTCACTTTACAAATGTGGGCAGTCGTAAAATGGGGCAAAGCTCACTTAACAAATTTCCCACTTAGCAACCTAAATTCTAGGCTCAACTGTGGTCATACTAGAGACAGGAAGAAGTAAATATCTGGTTCATACTGATGGAGCAATTTGATTGTATGTATGTATGTATGTATGTATACAGATTTTTAAAATGGCACCTCTGCCTGGCAAAAATCATATAATCTGAAGTAGATAGGCAGGGGAAAAAATTACTGGCAAGATTTAGAAAATAGCAGCTTTGGCATTTGCATGCCTGATCTACTTCAACAGGTCTAGAGGGGAAAGAAATATAATTTATTATAGCTCATTTGGCTCAGCAACAATTGCTTTCTCCAAAAGGAAGAGAGAACAATATAATTGAACATAAGTGCCCTCTTGAGTGGATAAGCCGCCGACTGCCTGAGGCGAGAGCTGGTACTGATGTACTACAAGGCATTACAAGAGTGCTGGGTGCTATAGCTAGCAATTATCCTGGTATTTAACCAAATCTATCGCTCATCAGCAAAGCGTTTAGTGCAGTAGTCAGAGCGAGACATGCTGACATGGAGCACAGTTACTTAACTGTCCCCTGCAGCGATTATGCTGTTCCTTTCCGCAGCTCAAGAGTCATGTCAAATTAAACAACAACACATTGACTTTTCACTTGTAGAAACATTACCAGGTGATTGACAGCTCTGGGATGCTGTAAAGGGGGGGGGGTTGTCCCCTATCTCATCAACAAACAGAGGTTCCTTATTTGCCAGGCAGCTTTGCTCTCTTTTCACTCCCTTCCCCCTTAAGTAGCTTATTTTCTCATGCATGGTTTTCACTCCCCTTCAGTTTGCTTATCTCTGATGGGCTCTTTGTCATCAAGGGCTATTTTTCTGCTGAAGCAGGAACAAAAGTGAAAGTTTGAGTCACAAAGGTATCACTTTTCCTCATGAATCCAAATGTACAATGGCAAAAAAAAAAAAATCAGTATTCAAAGCTGCAACCATTAAAGAAACAGAAAACTACCGAAGTAAACTATTGAGAGAGAGAACCATTAGTTTATTGTTCTTCTGTGTAGTTCTCTAGAGATGCAATGCTGTCTACCCTTTGTTGATGGGCATTTTTCTGGTATTTATGTTAGACAACTTTCTACTTCCATGGTCACACAGACTCCAGCTATAGCAACATTTCTCTACACTAAGTTTCCATAAAATACTAATGGATCACGGACTGTTTCCAAACAGTACCTCAGCCTGAGGATTGCTATCGGTAACAGCTGCTGAAGTGCCAAGCAAATAATTCATCTACTTTAATATAAATCTAATTTGTAATAGCTTACGTATAATTGCGCTCTTACTTGCTGTGTGTTTGGTGAGGGTTAACACATACCCAGCAGGGCTATCTTAATCCCACTAATGTTTCCATTTCTCCAGAAAAATTCTCTTCTTGCAGAATTTGGATTACTTTGGCAAACATGTACATATCTAACATGTACAGACAGCCCTCAACTTACAACCAGTTGATTAGCAACTATTCAGTTACAATGAAACCCTCTCCCCCCAAAAGGGAATTTATGACCCACATTTGAAGTTCCAATGGCCAGGGGTCTCCACAGTCACATGATCACTTTTTAGGCACTTGGAAACTGGTCTGCATTCATGGCTGTTTGCAACCTCCTTCACTCACGTGACTCTGATTTACATTTTTTTTTCTTTTTTTTTGCTGAAAACTGATGTTTGCTTCTGGTTTCTGGGCAAAAAAATGCCCGTAGAAGATGATGGGTTTGCTTAACGATCACTGCATTCACTTAATGACTGCTGCCAAAAGATTTGCGCTTAAAGACCAGCACAACTTACAACCAAAATTCCAATCAATTAATTATGGTGGTAATTCTGGTCAAAGTTTAATACAGAGAGCTACAAATATTTATGTACAAGTAGTCCTCAACCTAAAACAAGAATTAGGACCAGAATTTCTGTGGTTAAGCAAAGTATTTGTTAAGTGAGCCGTTACAACATTTTTTGTCACAGTTGTTAAGTGAATCACACAATAGTTATGTGAAACCAGCATTGATTTTGCTTGTTTGGAAGCCAGGTGGGGAAAAAAAAAATCGCAAGAGCAATCACATGACCCTGGGATGCTGCAACCATCATAAAGACAGGCCGGTTGTCTAATGCCTGAATTTTGACTATGTGACCATGGGGATGCTTTGATGGTCCAAAGTGTGAGGACCTGTAGTAAGTCACTTTTTTCAGTGCCATTGTTAACTTTGGTCACTAAATGAATGGTTGCAGGTAAAGGACTATCTCTAGTCCTTACCGGCATCAGACCGACATCTTAGAGTACAAAATCAGGAACCCAGCCTTCTGCCAGTTCATCATCGGCACCACCAACCACATTCTCACTGGACCCAGAAGGATTATGTAGGCAAGGTCAATAGTGCCAACACTTTTTTTTCCTCACTACTACCACATTTGGCTTAAAGAGAAAGAGGGCACAAAAAGACAGGTCTGGCCATAGCAACAATCAGGAGAACAAGTGGGAAACATTCAGAAAGGGAAGCCATTGCATCAATCGTGACATGAGTGAACTCAGTCAGCCAAGATGCTCTCATATATAGGAGGTAATGGAACCGGGTACCTTTTCCCTGTGGCTTAAAATAAATCTGCGTTTGTTGATCTATCTTGTCCCACACTCCCGAGTGAAAGCTGGAAATACTAGGAAATCTATTTTCTATATTGCTACCCTCCCTTGTTCTCTTGCCATTTTCTTTCTTTATTCTTGGATTGAGAAGACAGACAGACATTTCCACACAAAGGGCTGAGTTCGGCTTATGTGTCACTAATCTCTGTTTTCCTATCTCATATTTAAAAACTTCATTTAAAATATCAATGCTTACTAATCTTAAGGACAGTGTCAGAAAAAGGCAAACACACAGGAAGACTTGCAAGATTCTGTTATTATAACGTATCTCTTGTGGAGCCAGTTTCTTGATCTGATCTATCTAGTAGGGCTGACAATTTTTAATCACATTTGCTCTGGATCTTATCCTTGGAAATAGTCCTCCACGGCAGGTGGAGGTGGGATATCTTCAGTTGGCTCCCATTAATGTATCCTCAGGGCTGCTGTTTTGATAATCAGAAAGTTATTTTTCAGTGCAGACCTCCTCAGAGGCAGCCCTTAGGCCAAGTACAAGTTGAATAACCTTCAGGAGAGCTGTGCTGTCCTTCTGTCGGCCCCGCTGTCTTTGAAAATTGCCTGCAGAGTTAGTGAGCGGGAACAGTTAAGATTTACAAACAATGATGAAGCTTGTCACGCATCTTTCACCATTCATCATCTGGGTGCTGTGGCTGGGCGGTGAAGTGTTCTTCATAAAAACCAGCTCAGTGTGAAATACACCTCGCTGCAATGTTTACTGCTCTGAAACTCGTCAGAAGCCCTTTATAGTAAATCCAGATTGCGAGGTGACATTACAGTATATCATTGCACAGCGCGGTGGGGTTTACACTAGGAATGAGTGCAGTTCACACCAGATGAGATGTCAAAATTGAGTTATGTAGGAATTTGGCTGTTATATGAGGATAGCTTTTGTTTTCTCAAGACTGAAAAGTTTGTGTATGTGTGTGTGTATATGTATATATATATATATATATATATATATATATATATATATATATATATATATATTCTAAAAACAACATAGACACGTAAACACACACACACATATATATGTATATACAAACACACATACACATATATATGTACGTATATACATGTATATGTATATATATGTGCGTATATGTTTACATGTCTATATGTTGTGTTTTTAGATAATATATAATTTGCTTTCATTCATACAGCTGGAAAACTAAATGGATGGATGGAGGCATGAATCATATGGTAGGAATACATATTTAGCTGTCCTTGGGTTACTTATATATAGATAGTAATATTAATTTCTATATTTTTTTCATTCTGATCACTATTTTCTGTTGTTGTTTATATACTTACTGCTGATTATTCGTAAGTTTAATTATGTTTTAACTGAAACAATGGCAAGCCTTGTTAGCTGCTATCATTAATAAACTTATAAAATCCATCAACAAAAATATATGCTCTAACTTTTCTGCTATAACTCCTTAGTGTCATTGTTTGTCAGAACTCTTATCTTAAATTTTCAGTCATGTTGCTTTTAAACACGGGCATTTATATCGTTTTCCAATCATTGTAGCCATTTAGTGAGGATGCCAGCTTTATAGTCTGTGCACCAAAGTTTAGATAAAAAAGAATTCACTCATTGAATCGTCATATTTTGCTGTGCAAAGCGTTGATCAAATTTTGCAGGGCACATTTGATTGCTTAATCACATTGCCCTCTTCTCTATAGAAGAAAAAAATCAGGAAAATTAGATTATGGAGGCTTGCAATTTATAACTTTATCTCATCTTATCCATGGATGGAAAGATAGAAGACCTATGCAATGAATTGGGAACCACCTGCCTAGAAGTATACTTAGACTATTTAAAAAAATGTTGATATGATTGCTAGCTTGTTTTTTAACAAGATATACTCAATATCAAATTGCAAGGATTTATGCAATTTTATCTAAAATTGCCAACACTGGAAATTACATTGTGGTCTTGAATTTCTAATAGAAAAAATAAACAACCTCTGTCTTCAAGTGTATTCTAAAGTACAACAAGTGATGACAAATAGAAGTTGTAGTCCAGCAGTGTTAGGAGGACTATAGATTTCTAATTTCCCTGTTTCATTTCTCTTTTAGATCACAGGGAGTCAATGGGAACCAGTCTTGGTGAGTTGTTCTGTGGCGAACTGGCCATGGTAAGTTATCATAGAACCTGCTCCTGCACCTATTATCTTAAGACAGTGTTTCCCAAACTTGACAATTTTAAGGCATGTGGACTTCAACTCCCAGAATTCCACAGCCAGCGTTGCTGGCTGTGGAATTCTGGGAGTTGAAGTCCTCATGCCTTAAAATTGTCAAGTTTGGGAAACACTGTCTTAAGGTCTTCTAGATGGCTTCTCCCAAGTCAGCTGCAGAACTCCTACAAATGTTGAAGAGTGTCCTAACTTAGGATCAAGGACAGGGGACAAGAATAAATTCTGCGTGTACTTGGAGTAACTCCTATTGGGTTTAATGGCTCTTACCCTCCCCCCAGTTAAGTGTGCATAGGATTGCCTGCAGCCCAAGATGTAATCTTGCTCACATGACTTCCCACAATTACAGTAGGTAAACATAATGAAGATTGATGGCCCAAAATTCACAATCCTTCCCACCAATTACAGACTCCCAATTCATCCATCCACTTATGTATTTACCCGACAGAAATTGTTCAGACTTTAAATCATCTTTTGGTCACCTAGCAAACAAGGCAGAATATTTAAAATGTGTTGAGGACAACCAAACTGGTCTAAGTAATTTTGAATATCAAGCATTAAACTCTCACGCAAATAAGCAAAGTTGTCCCAAACGATTTCGGTGATCACTCTGAGCATTAGTTATTCTGAGGGAATCACTTTTAATCTTCTTTTAGTGTCTGATCATTTACATTAGGAGAATTACAAGATTGATTTGACTCTTATTACCTTGAATCAATGACCTATTCAAAACCTAGTAGGAACCCAGGGAGACTTTTAGCCTTTCCTCTTTGTTTACTGTCTTCCTTGGGTTAATAGAAATACTAAACCTAACCAACTATCATGTAATATATGAAAAATGGGTGATTAGAAGGCTCTGACTTCCCACTACAGCACTCCATACTGGGAGAGTCAGCAGCATGCTTGAATTTTCAGATCTGTATTAGTAAGCTGAGTTCAAAAATCATAGCAAGCATGTCATAAGCTTGGGATTATATCCTGCCATTGTTTTTACAAATAACTCAAGGTGGTGAACATATCAAACACATCTTCCTCCTTTTGTTTTCCTCACAACAGCAACCCTGTGAGATGAGTTGGGCTGAGAGGGAGTGGCTGGACCAAAGTCATCTATTTGGCTTTCATGGCTAGGGTGGGCCTAGAATTCACGGTCTCCCACTTTCTAGTCCAGGGGTGCCAAACTGCTGGCCCGTGGGCCGGTTTCATCATACTGAAGCCACGCCCACCCCCTTGCCAGCAATGGCAAAACCGGCCCGATACGTTGCGCGACATCACAAGTTTAACACTCCTATTCTAGTCTGATGTCTTAACCACTAAACCAAACTGGCTCGTGGCCCCCATGATTGGGTTGGAGGTGTTTGATGCACATTCCACTACTATTGAGATGGCAGACTACATAAAAAGCTACTATTATAGCAGCCCTAAGGAAAGCTTTTCCCAGCAAATCTATCTGGTTGCTGTGATTCCTCTTCTGATGCTCACTGAAATCTTATTTTTGATAGACTTTAGATTTTGCTCTTTTTAAAACATGATTTGAACTGCCTTTTAAATACTGTTTTCTTTTTATATGTTTATAGGATCATTTTAGTTACGTTCAGGACTCTGTTTAAAGCTGAGGTACGATAACCACTTCAATATTACAAGCCGTTTGTACTTCTATTATTTTTCTTTTATCCCTTAATAATAATAGAAAAATTAAAATTGAGAAGCCACCAAACTAGGATCAATCCTTTAAAAATGATCTTATCCACCAGAAAAATGCAGAGATTTTAAGCTGAAAAGCTGCTTTAGGGTGGTGGTGGTATGGGGGCACTCAAAAAGCAGCTGTTTTTTCTAGGATTGCAAACTTCTCTTCCAAGCACAATCCCTTATACCAGGGGTAGGCAACCTTGGCTCTTTATGACTTGTGGACTTCAACTCCCAGAATTCCTGAGCCAGCATGGCTGGCTCAGGAATTCTGGGAGTTGAAGTCCACGAGTCATAAAAGAGCCAAGGTTGCCTACCCTTGCCCTATACAATCCCACAAAAATAAGCCTCTGGTTGAACTTGCAGACAGATGCTTCCATATTCTAAAATACAAAATGCTGCATAACTCTAATATCCATGTTGCCCCTTTCAACTCTATTCACAAATTAATCACCAACAATAGCTAGAGACTCAGGAGTTAGGAAGAATACAATTCATGGCTTATAAGGAAGTAGTGTAATCAGGAAGTGTCAGTTAAATGACTTGCCAGCAAGCAAGACCGAACATGTGAACACCGTATCACTTCTACATATGCTGCTCTTTCAGGATTGTTTCCATGGGTATCAACTAAATCAGTCCATAATTACATTTATCTACTCTCCATTCAGAAATTGGAGGGGAGAAAGGAGTAAAAGAAATAACTTCTAAGTACTCAAGTTTGGAATTTTGCTTCAGTTGGGCCCAAATTATTTGCCTTGAAGTCCTGGGAGTACGTACATACATATGTACGTACATACATATGTCCTCGAAGCACGAAGCTGAAAGCACCAGCCTGAAGATGACAAATGGGACTTCGTCGAAACTTCGCCAAGACACTTCCAATTTTACGCGGGAGAAAACCCGAACAACCAAAGACCTCCATACATACATACATACATACATACATACATACATACATACATACATTTACAGTTGAATAGACCTAGTCCTATTAATTGCCTAATAAAATCTCCTTCTTCTTAACATGCAGCAGCAGCAGCAATGGGAGAACCTCTTTGACATATTCCCTTTTTGATGACTCTGTGATGTCTTAATTCAGCATTGAATTAAATTCCCTAAACTCTAGTGACCACAATCCCATGGTCCCTCAAGTTCTTGAAGCCTCACTGCAAAGCCTCCTCTTCCCTTGCCATCACGCTGCTAGTTACATCTGAGAGGAAGAAAGAGGAAGAGAGGGACCATTTCTGACTCTGTGGTTCTCAGTCCTCCTGATGTCACAGAGCATAATCTGAACATTTACAAGGCTTTAGGAGTTAAACAATTCCAAAGGCAAGTTGAAACGATTAGCAAGGAATCACTAAAAATAAAACTGAGGATGACTATCCTGTGTGCCAGTTGGGCCTGTTCGTGGATGAGGGGGCCTTGTCAAGATCACTAAAACCTTGCACCATTCAGAAGCTACAAATGGTCCAGAATAGAGTGGCATAGTATCGGTAGCTATTAGTGCACCCCTGTGACACTACTATTTTATGAGCTGCACTGGCTCTCAGGAAGCTTCCAGGTGAAATTTAAGATGCTGGTTACAACCCTTCTCATGGCAAAGAGCTTGACTCACCATGAGACTTAACAGATTAGAAGGCGAAAGGGCAGACTTTTTGGTATTTGTATGTGGGGAACAACTTCTCTAGAGCCTTTCCCAAAAGAAATAAATATACATAACTTCATCTTAAACAATTTATCCTCGAATCAAATGTTATTCCAGAGAAGCACATTCTTTCTTTTTCTCTTTTTCTCTGTAACAACATGTAAGTGATTTGTCATTGCCATATTCTGGAATATTCCTTCAACCTCTCCATTTAATTCAAAGCCTCCCATTCAAGCATCTGATCCTGCTTATTACCCAAGTCTAAGACAACAGATGGCCCTTGACTTATGACTGATGGCTTGACAGTTTGAAGTTATGACAGACCTCCGGGGGGGGGTACTTACAACCCAGATCCTAAGTTCCAATGGCCAGCCTGCCTCTCCCCCCCTATGGTCACATGCCACATGGTAGGTGCTAGGCAACATTTGCAGCATCCCGTGGTCATGTGACTGCAGTTTGCAACAGTTTTGCTGGAAACTGGGATTTACTTCCAGTTTTCAGCTAAATTGACCCACAGCAAAGAAAGACCTTGCTTTTCTACTGAGGTTAAAAATGGTCATAAAATTGGGTTGGTGATCTACTTTACAACTATCATGTCCAATGACTATGATGGGCAGTTCCATTACAATTGTTAAGTCAAGGACTACCTGTAGCCATATTTGACTAGCTGCTGCCATCACTGACAGATTGATAAGATTTGCATCTTGCCTTTGCTCCAGGAATTCAGGATAGCATACAACAACCCTGTGAGGTAGCTTAGGTTGAAAGTAAGTAGCCCAAGTAAGCTTCAGTTATGGAGTGGACTTGAACTTGAACTTTGATTGAGCTCAAGTTAAGAAGAGATGAACCTCATTAATACACAGCTGGGATACAATAGCCTCGACCTTGTTTTTAATGACATGTTGTACTAATCTGAAATTATACTTTAATCTGATTTGTTGCTCTAATGTAAGACATGTTACAATGACTATCTAAGAGGATAAGCCAGGTGACTGGCAACAACTGAGGACAGAGATAGGATAGGTATCAGCAATGAGGACAAACTTTCACACCATATAATTTTATGCTCCCTCGAGGATAGGGAAGAAGAGAAAGGCCCTAAAAGACTTGCAGAAAAATAAAATTCATTCCTCAATGCTGTCATCTCTGGCTAGCAGTGAACAACAAGAAAGCCACAAATTGACTCAAGATTATTGACTGATTTATCTAGGGCACTTCTGTATGGTGGCGGATGTGGTGAACAGAATGCTAGCAGAAGGCCGATACTGATTGTTGGTCAGCTGAGGCGAGCATTGGTGGATTCTGATGAGGGTTCAAAATAGCTGCCAGGAGGACAAATGGGGCTATTGTAGATCTGAAAGTTTGGGAGAGGTAGAAATGGGTAGTGATGTAGTGGTGCTTTCAATCCAGTCTCCTGGTTTCTGATATTTCACCTGATATTAACCCCATGATTTAACACCCATCTCTATAAGCGTAAGGAACAGAAACCCGATTGAAATTGAATTCTAGGAGGTTACATTTTGTGTTCAACACAGTACTGCAATATGCAGAGGCAGCAATAAACTGGCTATCAATGGAAACCGAACTGGAATCTATAGAAGCTATAAATATATGATCTTCTTCAAAGCAGTAACTTAACATTTTGGCAGCAAAATGAAAATGGCTTGTTAATGGATTTTTTTTCTGAGGTTTTTTTTTTTTTAATATCAGTTTAGTCTACAACTGTAAACAAGTGGAGGTATCCCATCCAAATACTGAACAATTACAACCCATTTCACTTTTGTGGCAGACATGGTTGCCAGATGCTGCCACCTACTGAGATCTTTAAGCTATAAAGTTGTTAGAATTCTGACATTCACATGTGAAGTAGCAAATAAAGAGGGAAGGAACAAGTGGCATCCTTCAAATCCTTATATTTTGATTTCAAAACATGTACAGGTAGTCCTCGACTTACGACCACAATTGAGCCCAAAATGTCTGTTGTTAAGTGAGACATTTGTTAAGTGAGTCTTGCCCCATTTTACGACCTTTCTTGCCAAAGTTGTTAAGTGAATCATTGCAATAAGTTAGTAACCTAGTTGTTATATGAATCTGGCTTCCCCATTGGCTTTGCTTGTCAGAAAGCTGTGAAAAGGGGATCACGTGACCCTGGGACACTGCAACCGTCATAAGCATGAACCAGCTGGCAAGCATCTGAATCTTGATCACATGATCATGGGGATGTTGCAAAGCGTGAAAAACATCATAAGTCACTTTTTTCAGTGCTGTTGTAATTTTGAACGGTCACTAAATGAGCTGTTGTAAGTCGAGGACTACCTGTACACAGTTCGACACTTTCTACATTTTTATTGCAAACACAGAGAAGACTGGAGACTTATGTCTGCCTCTAAAATAGAAATGTACATAGTGTGCCTGGAACAATAATCATATTATGGAGGATACAGAGGAATTATTGGAAGGATCAACCCAAAAGTGTGCCATGTGATTTTGTATTCACAACTTTACGAAGCGTACCTTTGTTTCTCAGGTTGGCAGGTCACTCTACTATGGAAAAATACTTTGTCAGAGCTGAGAAAAGTCTGCCTGAATTCAGTAAATTATATCTCCCTGCTTGCCTGTTGCTGACTGATGGACTAACTTAGGGAACAATATCAGAATCTGGAATATTGTCTGGACAAGTAGTCAATAGTGATGGAAAACATTGAATTTTTTGCAATTTAAAAATGCACAAAGTAAACAATTCTTCTCCTTCAAATTCCTACAAACAACCTTTTCCAACTACCGTAGATGCCCACCAGATTGATTGGAGAACAGCTCCCAGATTTCCTTTGCCAGTCTGCTACATATGGAGGGCAGGGTGTTGAGAAGGAGTAAAATACTGCCCCCCCCAACGATTTATCTATCTCAACGTATTCAAGTGGAAGAAGAATTTAGTGCTATGCCAGCAACTGCAGGCCACAAAACCACACAGATTTTCAAGTAGGAAGAAGTCCCTAAGCACAAACATAAACCAAAACTTGGAAATATTTATTCTCTGAAGAAAGGAATAAGGCTGGAGAAAAAAAAATGATTACCATAAAATGGAAGCAAACGTTTAGAAAATTATAATAAAATGTTATCTATTTCCAATGTTACCTGCCTCTACCCAGTCAGCCACTGGCTTTTTAGTAGAAGCCCTAAAACCTCTTCCCATGACAGTTGACAAGATGCTTACCATTTGTTTTTGTTTCGGAGTAAGAAGGATTCTCCTCAAAAGTAAAAATTTGGGGAACACAGGCAGGGCCCCCAACACTTTGTCCCAAGTAAGAGCCGGAGGGATAGTAAGAATGCATCCTGTACTGGGAACTCAAGCTGTGCCGACCTTCTGGGCTTTTCACCTGTTAGGAGAAACAGCAAAGAGCACATCATACAAGCATGCAAAGAGAAAACCTACATTGGATGGGGGCAATTTTCCTTACCCCATAGTATATTTTTGGCTTATTGCCATGCTTTCCTCCCACTGAATTCATCCCTGGAACTCTCTGCCTGAGAACATTAAACCTGAAATGTTTATTTTCTTCTTATGTCAACAACTTCAGTGTTATTTCTAGAAAGCCATTTTGAAGCCTGAAGTGGTTCCCAGGTCTTCACAGAAGTGAAATGCACCTCGTAAAGGCTAGCCCGCCGACAACACTATTCATATTTATCTTTCTACAGTTTTTTCCCCATTTTTTATGATTGTAAGCCGCCCAGAGCTACCCTGAGGTAAGATGGGCGGCCAACAAATTTAATAAATAAATAAAAATGTGATTGCTGCTGCTCATGATTTTGCAGATTTTGGATTGTGCTTCCAATGTCTCCAGCCCTTCTTTGATTAGCAAGGAGGAGGAGACCCAAGTCGCATGAGAAAAGAGCTAAGGCAGGAGTGTTTTCAATTCTCTTCCAAGCAATCCAGTTTCCAACTTTCACATGACGACACCACTGTAAAAAGATCTGTTGTCGCCAGTAAAAAACGAAGTAAGGATACACATACTGCCCTGATTCCTACCTTTTGTACAGTATTCAGTCTCTCAAACTGATCAATACTTTATTGCAGGGCTGTCAAACAGGCAAATTATTTATTCTTGGGCAAAGTATTTTCCGTGTGCGAGAAAATATAAGCGGTTTACAAATTTAAGACAAGAGGCGTAAAAACACCAAGCGAAGCCTTAATTTCGGAATGAGGTATCCCATTTCAAACCCGAATCTTCCCTTAGACAAGAAGACATTCCGGTTGCATGAAAACAAAGGATTTGTACATCTCAGATGAATATGTTACAGAACTTGTCCGAACCAGGAAGATTTAAAATGTTCACACTTCCAAACTGCAGAGTGCAACTACAGCAGTGGTTCTCAACCTTTTTAATGCCGCGACCCCCAACCGATCGTAAGTCAAGGACTACTCAACCGGTCATAAGTTGAGGACTACTCAACTGGTGCAGCACCGTTTGCAGAATGGGACTTTTGGCGGGCTCAGCAGGGCAGAGACAGCCTGGACAATTCCTATTGGCTTTTGAAAGCCAATAGAATTAGACTCTATTCAAGAGAGTCTATTCTATTGGCTTTCAAAAGCCAATAGAATAAAAGGGAGTAGCACAGCTAAGGAAAAGGAGGAAAAAAATGGCGGACTGCGTTGTTTGGCGACCCACGTGAAATGGTCGTCTGACCCCAAATGGGGTCCCAACCCACAGGTTGAGAACCACTGAACTACAGAGTACAAATTGCAGCAAAGTAAAATAATATGAGTACACAAAGAAAAGGTGTACATGGGAGAATTGTACATTTCAATGGACATTCTTTATATGGTAAGTTTTCAGGTGTATATGCTTTCTGCTGAATTTTGTAAGACCAGGCTAAAGTCTCTCTCTCTCTTAACCTAACCCAGGGGTAGGCAACTTCGGCTCTTTTATGACTCGTGGACTTCAACTCCCAGAACTCCTTCAGCTCCCAGCTATGCTATGCTGACTCAGGAATTCTGGAAGTTGGAAGTCCACGAGTCATAAAAGAGCCGAGGTTGCCTACCTCTGACCTAACCTATCTCACAGGGTTGTTGTTATGGAGAAAGTAGGAGGCCAGAGTATTAGTTATATTCGCCACCTACCGCTTGATACTTATATTCCTGTTATTCATATATTCATAATTAGTCATAAGTTGAGGACTACCTGTATAGATTACCAATTTACTAGAACTCTGAATCATGACCCTGTATTTTTCAATCATGAAGAAAATTGGAGAGATGCTTCTTAGGGCAACGTTTTTGTACAGGCTGTTTTTTCAAGCCTGCTGTTCATGATCTCCTTTTATTTTGCTGTGAAAAAAATATCTTTATTTCCTTCTGTTCTTTTTTTGTGTGCACCCTCTAAAAATAATAACTGCAAAAGGAAATATAATTTCAGAAGCGATAAATTGCACCACTACCCACTGGTGCTTACTTTGTTTACCTTATGTAGGCAATGACCTTTTCTTTTTGAGCCTTCTTGTGCTTCTCCCATTTCTTATTCTTTAAAAAAGCTAACTAATTTCCCAGGATCCAATGACTTATTACAACTATTATAGTAGTATATGTTCCTTGCCTAGAAAGACATGGTTTATAATCTTATTATCTGCACCAAGCCTGTGAACCACAATACAACCGACAGACAGAGGCGAGGCAAGGCTTTGCAAACTATGTGTTGAATTAACCAGTCGAAAAAACTAAAAAGCTTTCATTTTTGTTTTATTAAAGTATTTAGAATATATATAACACAGTAAATCTGAACCATAAGGTTTCCTTTTTATAGGGTTTAGTTACTCTATTTTATAGTTAACAATAAAAACTAGCTAAACATTAAAATGTTTGACCTTCGCATGGTATTCATGAAACGGACCCAGATGATCACTTAATGCTGACAGTGATCTCTTTTAGCTTGACAATGAACATGCGTGCTTCAGTGTGCCATGTATGTTTCAAAACTATACAATTAGCTCTGGGGAATAAGAGAAGAAGGCAATAAGATTTAAGAGAGAGGCACTTTAATCTTCCAATCTAGGAAATAAACACTTTCAAAGCAACTATACCAAATAAATTATGACTTTTGTAAACTTCCTCTTACTTATTCTTGTTTCAGAGTCAAGGCAGATAGGAGATTCAGAAAAGCTGGATTGTACATCCCAGATATTACCAAATCCATTACTGGACACATTACAATGGGATGCTACTTCTGCCAACCTATTGTTTCAACAAAGCCTCTCAAAGGAAATCTATCCATGTACAAGAACTTTGTTGCCTCTTGCTGAACTAAGCATACTATTAATAGCTGGTCGTATTTTCCCATATTATCCTCTCTTATGGACTGACTGTGGTAATCACCTACAGAAACATTCTCTAACATGACACCATCCAGATACGTTGGAATGGTAAATACTAGCAAGCAAATTCGCTAGAATTTGGAGAGTTTCAATACATCTTAAATGTGTGAAGGTAAGAAAGGTTCCTCTAGGGCAGAGGTCCCCAACCTTTTGGGAACTAGGGACCAGTTACGTGGAGAGAAGTTTTTCCATGGACCAGAGAGTGCATGGTTTTGTGCTGCCTGCATCCTACAGATGGGGCTTTGCTTGTTTGTGCGAACCGATTGCTGGCATACCCCAGCCCGGTACTGGTCCACGGACCGGGAGTTGGGGAACCCTGCCGTAGGGTAGTTTATTCCAAACAGATGCTCTTGAATTCTGCAGATTTCAATTTCCAGAATCCCAGACAACATGGCTGTTGGTGAGGTCAAGACAATATATCAGGAGATTGCCCAAACTGGCAAAACTGCTCTGGAGTTCGGAATTATACGGAATCATTATACAATAAGAATTATCGTTAAGTACTAAGCATCTTCCTACCATAATTGCTTTTCAATTTTAGTTCTAAAGCCCCAAGTGTCTTTTTCACCATTAAAAGATATACAGTGATGCTGTGCTTGCCTCCCATGGATTCTAAGTTGACAATGTAATTTTCATACAAAAGGACCATCTGTATCTGTCCCACCTTGACAGACAAACTCAATTAACCTTTGCTATTCTTTTCCAATCTACCCTTTTAGACAAAAGCAGTGATCCACAAACAATATGTTACCTTCAGAATCTCAACCACTGTGACACTAAGAGATATAGTCCTATCAGCAGTATTGGAAAATAAACAACTTAGATTAGTTTCTCTAAGAAATATGGATTATATTCATGTCACACTTGAGCTGTCAGAAACATTAGGTTACTTTTAGCATAAATCTGCGTAGCATAGTGTACGATATGCTGTCTGAATGGCAAACCAGAACGGATTCAAGTTGCTGACATAATTCAACTACGTTAATATTAAATCCAATGTTTAAATTATAGCTGGCTGGCTTATAGATTAGTCATGACTAATTTAAAAACAAGGTTGACATTCAATTAGTAGAACATCTCTTGACAACATTCTATAATTCTGTTTCATATGGGAATAAACAATCTACACAAGACTTTTCAAGTCTGTTTTGAACCAGTTCAAACAGATCATTCAGCAGAAATGATCCAGCTGACATCCCCTACTTAATTATTGCTATATAGCTTCTCCTCTCACTTGGGAGAGTTAGACAAATAAAGAAAGTTCCTTCTGTGGCTTTTTTACCATTATGCTGAACAAATCAATATGAATCTTGGCTTGCGTTTTTCTCAATAAGCTAGAGCCAATTTATAGTTCTTAACTTATGACTATCATTTATAGGGGAAAACAAGCCTGGTTTGGAAATAATGCTAAAGCAGCGCTTCTCAACCTGTGGGTCGCGACCCCATTTGGGGTCGAACAACCATTTCACGGGGGTCGCCAAACAACGCAATCCGACATTTTTTCCCCCTTTTCCTTAGCTCTGCTACTCCCTCTTATTCTATTGGCTTTCGAAAGCCAATAGAATAGACTCTCTTGAACAGAGTCTAATTCTATTGGCTTTCAAAAGCCAATAGTAATTGTCCAGGGCTGTCTCTGACCTGCTGAGCCCGCCAAAAGCCCCAGTCTGCAAACGGTGCTGCAAGGGGAACAGTCTGCACAGCTTCCCTCCCTGCTGAGCAATTAAAAAGTAAGTAAAAGAGGGCCGGGGGTGGGAGGCCGGTGGGCGCAGGAAGGGTTGCTGGCCCGTGTGGGGCCCGGCAGGTGCCTTACCTGCCTTGGGCTGGGCCAGCTGGTGGCCCACCCGGTGGTCGCCCTGCGCCACCGCTGCCGCAGCCACCCGGGAGCGCCTGGGCCTGCCTGCCGCCACCCCGAACGGGCGGCGGCCAAAGTAAGCCTAGCGGGGCAGCGGCGGGCACAGGGAGGGTTGCTGGCGTGTGTGGGGCCTGGCAGGTGCCTTATCTGCCTTGGGCTGGGCCAGCTGGTGACCCAGCCAGTGGTCACCCTGCGCCACCGCTGCCGCCTGGGAGCGCCTAGGCCTGCCTGCCGCCGCCCCAAATGGGCAGCGGCCAAAGTAAGCCTAGCGGGGCAGCGGCGGGCGCAGGGAGGGTTGCTGGCACGTGTGGGGCCTGGCAGGTGCCTTCCCTGCCTTGGGCTGGGCCAGCTGGTGGCCCAGCCGATGGTCGCTTTGCGCCGCCGCTGCCACCCGGGAGTGCCTGGACCTGTCTGCCACCGCCCCAAACAGGCAGCGGCCAAGGTAAGCCTAGCGGGGCAGCGGTGGGCGCAGGGAGGGTTGCTGGCATGCGTGGGGCCCGGCAGGTGCTTTACCTGCCTTGGGCTGGGCCAGCTGGTGGTCGCCCTGCCTGCCGCGGCTGCCCAGGAGCGCCCCGGCCTGCCTGCCGCCGCCCCTTGCCGGCTATGCCTCAGCCGGCGCAGGGGGCGGCACCACGCATGCGCGGCGCTCCCGGGCCTGTAGTCCTCGATTTACGACCGGGGTCGTGGCTATAAAAAGGTTGAGAACCACTGTGCTAACGCAAACCATAGATGGGACCATTTGGTCTGGTTTAGCAATGTCAACTGACAAGAAAAACCAAAACCAAGTAGGAGAAATTAACTAGTGTATACCAGCACATCTGCTCATTGGACCGCTGGTTCCATCTATTTCTGTTATTTCAGTCGCAATGTTTTTACCCTCTCCTTGACTTTAATCTTGGACCTTGGTCTAGCACACTATTTTTATGAAATATTCTGTGTAAGCATTAGGTAAAAGACAAAGCTACTGGAATAATTTTAATTTGATTTGAAGGATTTAGTACAAATTGTTCAAGGACCTGAAGAACTGCTGCTTTTCAGGTTTAGACAGAGAATGTGGGGCAAACTGTGGCCTTTAAGTTCCTTTGCTGAAATCCTTGGAACCCACCCCCAAGCTACGAATGTTGAAAACGCAACCATACCACTGGTGTTAGTGCTGATTGCAAAAAACACGTTCTTTGCTTCAGTGACTATAGTACAGGTAATCCTTCATTTGTTTAATGACTATTCAAAGTTACAACGGCACTG
This sequence comes from Crotalus tigris, assembly GCF_016545835.1. Taxonomy (NCBI): domain Eukaryota; kingdom Metazoa; phylum Chordata; class Lepidosauria; order Squamata; family Viperidae; genus Crotalus; species Crotalus tigris. The sequence goes on along the minus strand of NW_024097531.1, from coordinate 480,087 downwards.
AAAAAAGTAACGGTTTTTCACACTTACTACCGCTGCTGCATCCCTATGGTAACATGATCAAAATTCAGATGCTTGGCATCTGACTCATATTTATGACGGTTGCAATGTCCCAGGGTCATATGATCACCTTTTGCAATCTTTTGACAAGCAAAGTCAGAAAGCCAGATTCACTTAACAGCTGTGTTACTAATTTAACAACTGTGGCAAGAAATAGCAATAACAATAGCATTTAGATTTACCGTGTTTCCCTGCAAATAAGACCCGGTCTTATTTTTATTTTTTATTTTGCCTCCAACAGATCTTAGTGCTAGAGGTGAGTGTTTTCCACTCACCTCTAGCACTGACAGCCCCGCCCAGCTGGCCCACTCCTTCTGCGGCTGAAGGAGCAGCTTCATTCTGCAGCTGAGAATGGAGCTCCGGCCTGCATTTCGTGGTCAAAGGCTTTTCCGGAAGGCCACTGCAGCTATGGATTCAATCCATAGCTCAATTCTCAGCTGCAGAGGCCTTTCGGAAAGGCCTTTGACTGCAAAATGCAGGCCTGGAGACGCCACAGAAGAAGTAGGCCGGTGAGGAGAGGTCTGGCTGCAAAGTAAATGGGTGTGGGCCGTGTGGGGTAGCTCCACACACCCCACCCTAGCTTGATTTTTAGGTGTGTGCCTTGCCCCAAAACTAGGGCTTATTTTTCGGATAGAGCTTATATTATGCCCATCCCAAAAATCAAGCTAGGGCTTATTTTCGATGTAGATCTTACTTTCTGGGAAACACGGTATATACCACTTCATAGTGCTTTACAGCAGAGGCCCCAACGTTTTGGGCACCAGGGACTGGTGGAGAGTCTGTGGAGAGAGTTTTTTTCCACAGACCTGAGAGGGCATGATTTTGCGTGCTGCCTGCATCCCATGGATGAAGCTTCGCTTGTTTGCATGGCTTGGTTTTTGGCATGTCATGGCCCAGTGCCACTCCACGGACTAGGGGTCCTGCTTTACAGCCTTCTCTAAGCAGTTTACAGAGTCAGCATATTCCCTCCCCAACAATCTGAGTCCTCAGAAGGATGGAAGGCTGAGTCAACCTTGAGCCATTCAGAATCAAACTCCTGGAGTGAGCAGTGAGTTAGCCTACAGTGCTTCACATTCAAACCACTTTGTCACCATGCTCTTAAAGGTCGTAAAGTTGTTGTTAAGTTGTTAAGTGAATCACTGCAGTTGTTAAGTTAGTAACATGATCATTCACTGGAGATTTTTAAGAAGAGACTAAACAGCCACTTGTCTGACATGGTATAGGTTCTCCTTCTTGAGCAGGGGGCTGGACTAGAAGACCTCCAAGGTCCCCTCCAGCTCTATTCGATTAAGTGAATCTGGCTTCCCCATAAACTTTGCTTGTCAGATGGTCGCAAAGTGTGATCACATGACCCCAGAGCACCACAATCATCATAAATATGAGTCAAGCATCTGAATTTTGATCATGTGACCCTGGGAATGCTGTAACAGACGTTAAATGTGAAAAACGATCATAAGTCACTTTTTCAGTACTGTTGTAACTTCAAACGGTCACTAAATGAACTGTTATAAGTTGAGGACTACCTGTGCTAATAACAGCAGCTAGGTCTCTACGATTGTTCAACAAACCATGGTTTAAAATCTTGACTTAACATTTCTATATACATCTCTTAAACTAGCCTTTCCCTATGTTGGATCTGCAATTTTCACGAATTTACACGGTTATGGAAGACCTTGCTGAAGGAACAAGTACTTCTGATCCTCGCCCATTATAAGGATTTTATAGATTTTGTAAAAGAGCTTTGGACCAGCATCCTCAGCCATTAGGGATGAGGGGCACTATAATAGGGCCTCTCATGCAGTCAACCTCTTCAATGCGCTACTACCCTCATGTCTAGCATAGCCACCTAAATCATTTTAGGTGACTCCCACCTGAGGTGAGCTTTGAGGGTAGAGGTGATGGGAGTAGCATCTTCTTAGCTGAGATAGCAACTACATTCAGTCATCACATTCCAAAGAGCTTAAATGATGCCTGAGTTTTCTTAAATCCTTCACACACAAGTTGTTTAGGTCAACAAGCTCAACGCCCCTTGCAATTAATAATGTAATATACCTGTTGGTACACCCAATTAATTTTTCCCTTTAGCCTTCCATGGCAGCTACTTCATATTGTCTTCCCAAACACTGCCACAGGAAGGAAATAAGAACAGAGGCCCCTGAAAAGGTAAGTGGTAATTTGGGAACAAAATGTTTTTAAATATAAAGCTTTAAAGACATGTGTAATTCATATATAGGCACTATCGTTGCCTGAAGCCTCTGAACAGCCTTTTCCTTTACCATATTCTTGTCAAGAAGGGAAAATGCTTACAGTATCTCCAAACTTTAAAAGGTCATCTGCCTGAGACTTGACGCCTCTTCCTGAGAATCACGTTCTTGTAAAAGGCATTACAATTCGTCTTTGGGCTGCTTTGAAAAACAGCTTTTCCTAGTTGGATAAGTCCCTAAATGCATGAAATGTAATCCACTCCAAGGCTGAAGGCAAGTGGTAGGATAGACGCCCTGCAGCAGGAAGGCCCAGGTTGTATCTCCAGAGGGAAGTAGGAAAAAATTCAGACCAAAACGCCAAAGAGCTGCTGCCAATCATATTAGACAGAGAAATGGTCTGCATCAGTGCGTCATACAATTTATTTAATACTTTTCGGGCTGCTGTCTTTTATTCAGTGGGTTTATATCCAAGTAGAGTTCCCACCAATGCAAGCCATTTTCATAATAAACGTAAGATAATGAAACAACGTGGCAAGTCTTTATCCAGAGAAACAGTTCTGTTATTCATTTATTCTGCACAAGATTTTTACCCTCCTGTTTTTCTGCATACCAATTCTGTGGAGTCCGGTAGGGTGAGCAATGGTCGAAAGTTTAACCAATGTGCTTCATGGCTAAGTGCGAATTTAAACCAATATCCTCAGTTCTGGTCAAACGCTCCACTACTAGTTACATTTATGTAAAAATACAAAACCAGTAACAGCAAAGAGAACGACTCCTGAGATGCTGATAAACATAGATTCCCAATAAATCTCAAGACAAAATCTTAATTAACATTTACCTATTTTGAGGAGGGAAGAACCTAAGAGAATGACAATTCTGTGCTTGTCTTTTTTTAAAAAACACATCCGCTCCTCCCTAGATATGTTGAACTACAATTTCCACCATCGCTTACAATTAGCAATAATAACTGGGAATAATGGCAGTTTTAGCCCCAAACCCCTGGGGAATATCAACTTAGGGAAGATGTCATGTGCTTTGAACCTGTAGAGCCACAGCAATTCCAGTGATTCTCAATGAACTCAGAACAATCTTAATCCATCAAACAAGGCCATGCCTTTACTCATTTATACTGTACCTGCCACTGGTTTCCTGACTGGCTTGACATGTAAGTTGTTGGGAGGCTTCGGAGGCTGCTCTTAACAGGTGACCCTGTCAGTGGGCTTCCCATATCACCAGAGGTGGTTTCAGTGGCCACAGCCATTTGATACTGAGAATAGTTGTAAAGGTTGTTGTAATAAGGATACAGGGATGGCTGGTATAAACTACTGTAGTAGGTGGGGTCCATAACTAAGTCAGATGTGCTCTCCAGATGCCCTCTGCTGGCCAGGGATGGAATGTCTTGAATCAGCATCCGTCCTTCTGTAAAAAGAGAAAGGGAACAAAAAAGAGAAAGAATACAAGAAAGAACCAATTATTAAGCAACAGAAGCAACCTGAAAAATCTGCATTTTATCCCTTGGTGCATTCTGGACTACAGAATGCAATGCAAAGCAAAAGAAAGTACAAGGGAGCAGCAACTGAAACGAGGATGGAAATAGTAGAGGAATGAGATCAAAATAAGTCTTTTTCTACATTATCAAGTTATTTTCTACATTATGCCACGAGGGGAAAAAAGTCATAATTGTCCATTCATAAAAAAGCATTTAGTGTTGCCAGTCCTCCTGCACAGCTCAGTTCCATTGCTACCTCTTCTTCTTCTTCTTCTTCTTCTTCTTTTTGATTTACCATCTTTATGTCCTGCTTTTGCAACTAGAGTGGAGTCAATTATAGTAAAATTTAGATGGATAAGCAGATTATTTGTCTTCACACCTGAGAGCCAACACCCTGTATAGTACCTGGTTCCACATCACTGACTGCGGCAGAAAAGGGAAGACATGTACACATAGTTCTTCACTCATGACCGTAACAGAGCCCATGATTACACTCGTGAATCATTAAGGTCTTACGTCAAGGGACCCTGGTGACCAGAAGAATTTTTTTTTTTTGTGTGGCAGATGTTAAACAAACATCACAGTCATTAAGCAAACTCCAGGTTGTTAAGTGAACCCATTCATTTGAACGGGCAATTTTTGTGGGAAACTAGCAAAAAACATTGCAAATCACTGCGACATAACCATAGAATGTCATCATGGGTTGTAAAGCTAACCCACCCAATATGCGCCCATGTGACTGTGGAGGGGGGGCAGTGAACCATTTAAAATAGACCACAAAGCACTCGTTCTGTAGCTATCATAAATTCAAACAGTCATAAAGCAGTCAATAAGCAAGGACTATCTGTAGATATTCTTCAGTCCTCAAATTGCATTTACACACAGAAGCTAAAACTTATTGGAATATAATTAGAACATGGATAGAAAAGATGATACAACAACGTATAGAACTAAGACCAGAAATATTCCTGTTGGGTATTCTACCAGAGAAATACAATAAAGAGAAAACATATTTAATTATTCATATAATCACGACAGCCAGGATTGTGATTGCACAAAATTGGAAAGCACTGAAAGCCCCCCCAGAGAGAGAGGTGATTGGGAAAATACTGGAATGTGCAGAAATGAATAGACTAACAATGACAATTAAAGATAAGACAGAGTCAGACTACTATGAAATCTGGGGAACTTTTTATGATTGGCTGGAAAGAGAATATGGTTAAAAAATAGTTAACATCAATTTAGATGGAAGAAGAAGGAGAAGGAGGGAGACCCAGGCAACACAGTATTGAATAACTGGAGGTTGTATAAATATTTATAGAAGTATATACTGAGAAGGTTAGATAAATAGAAGTATTAATGTAAGAGAAAATTAATCTTATTGTATATAATACAGATAGGGAAATTTGGAGAGAGGAGTTGCTCGGACATTACCCCTGAATTGTATCTGAAGAGGGATGAGAGGGAAGAAAGGAGAGGAGAGAGAAAAGAGTGAAGGAGGGGAGAAGGAAGTAGGAAGGTTGGAGGAGAAGAGAAGTGGGGAGAAGTGGTGAAGGAAAGAGGAGAGGAGAGGAGAGGAAGAAGCGGGAAGTAGGGAAGAGAAAAAAGGGAAAAAGAAGATAGAGAAGAAGGAATGTGGATACAGTGAAAGGGGAAATGGGCGAGCAACACCAAAAGTCATGTGTATGTATTTATTTCATTTTATCAAAAGTATCTTATATATGAATGTAAAAAGAATGTGTGTTAACATCTGATAAATATCACGGTATATGTATGGGGGAAGAGTTTGGAAAAATAAAAAAATTAATGCTGAAAAAAAAATTGCATTTCCACACGTGGCTGTGGATGATAGGAAGTTGTAGCCCAGGACCTAAAGAAGGAAGCACTTACCTGTGCAAAAAGGGCTGTCTTGGACATTCTCCAAAAGTAGAGCAATGGAACTCCCCTTGCTCCCCTTTCCCTAACAAGTGAGACTCCATATCACAATCGCAAGGAAGTATTCGTGTGCATGTTAATAAGTAATTCTGAGTCTGCACAGATAGATATGTCTTCAATTAGATTCGGCTCAGTTACTCACTGGAATTTTTGAGATGCTGTCATACTACAGTTTGATTACTGGGGCAATGTCACTCTAGAAACTGCAGTATCTTCCAAACCAGGAGGAAAATATATGGATTATACCAAATAAAAAACCCATATTTACTGTTTGGGCACAAAAAAGAAAAAAAAAAGATGACCATAGTATGGAAGGGGTAAGGCTAATACTACTAATATTACCCAAGACATTCTTCCATCACTGAAATGAATTAGGCTACAATTCTCAAGAGTGACACCATCTGACTGTAAACTGAGAAAAACCCACACAAGCCTTCCAGAGTAGTCATGGAAATTAGACTGACCACTGCATTTAAATGGACAATTCTTTCTTGCCACTGTTTGCACATTGAGGCAGCACACAACTAAGCTCTCACATGATTTATTAAAAACTGAAAGCCAACTGAGAAAACAAGTTGAGGGCTACATCATCTTGCCACATCTTTGAATCAAGCTGTATTATCATATTAGCAATGTCGTTCCTCATAAACTGTCAACAGTGAAAGCAATAATGATTTTGACAAAAAAAAAATGCCACACTTGGAATTAAATGGCTTCTACAATCAATAAACAAATCATTCTAAGCAACTGGTGGCTAATTCACTGGCTATAAATCAGAAAAGCACCAATGGACACTGCAATATTGGAAAGGAAAGGAAAGGAAAGGAAAGGAAAGGAAAGGAAAGGAAAGGAAAGGAAAGGAAAGGAAAGGAAAGGAAAGGAGAAAGGGATATATTTGCTATAGAGATTCAGAATGAAGCAACTTCAAGATGCAGCATAGACACTCTTTTTCCTTAAATTTCAAAACCTAACCGGTAGAGTTGTATATATAAAAAAGAAATTGTTTATTTGTTTATTTATTAAATTTATATGTCACCCACCATCCTGATAAGGCAACTCTGGATGGCTTACAGATCGTAAAAAAGATAAATAGAAAAGCAACTGAAAATTTAAACTATGCAAATTAAAATTTTAAAACATACAAAAAAACAGGAACCAAGAGACGGACGGTATAGGGACGAGGTCTTCTTACCCCGTCATCCACCTCCAGCAGTGAGCACCCCCCCTTGGGGGCCCAAGCCAACTAGGAAAACCAAGTTTTAATCCCTTCCAGAAGGCCAAAAGCACATGGGAGCAATTCTCACCTCTGATGGTAGAGTGTTTCACAGAGTCAGGACAACAGGGGAAAAGGCTTCTCCTTGACTCCACCTGCCAGAATGCCTTAGCAGAAGGGGGTTTGTAACAGGCCTCTTCCAGAGACACAGAAATAGGCTTAGAATTAAGGAACTGGACACTCTCATCTTCCACGTGAGCACTGAGGTCCCAGCTTTCATATCAAAATTCATTATTTTCTTTTCTTGGTTATATTTTAAGCTGCCTCTTTTTGGGAAGGAGGGATGTGGAATAGAGGATTGATACTTAAAAACCCTTCCCAAGTTATCCCTTGGAGAGAGACTGTCTAAGCCAGGGGAAGGAGTCAAGCAGATAATTAGTCTGGAATCCTTATGTGGGCACAAGAGGGCAGCCCATACTCCCCCTGAATCCAACTGAATCTTATCTAGTTTGGTCTAGGTCCAACCTTGGCTCTTTTATGACTCGTGGACTTCAACTCCCAGAATTCCATGAGTCACAAAAGAGCCAAGGTTGCCTACCCCTGGTCTAGGTGCAAACTGCCAGACTGGGAAGATTCCTGTGAAATAGGTATAAGCAATAAAGTAGTTAATTGGAACTCTTCATATGTGGAGCTGATTGTTCACACCTGACATTATCCCAAATCAGTAAGAAATGCCTAGTAAATCACCTGGAGATTTACTAGTAGATTCTCATTTTCTACATGTGCATATCAGATCTGGACAATCTTCTATTCAAAAAAGAACAGGAGCAGGCCAAGATGTTTTGTTGTATGAGGCCACTGGGAAAAGAAATAATGCTGGGTCCAGTTTTTCAGTTTAGGAAAGCAACAGTTAATCAGCATAGCTATAGAAACATAGTATGATACTGTAAATAATTCCAAGAAGATATATATAAGAGAGGGGGGAAAGTATTTTTTCATTAAATCTAGCTATATTTCAAAATACTAGAAACAATAAATATTTAACATAAGGTGCTAAAAAGGCTGCAACTGTGGAAATCAAATAATTCCAAGGCAAAAGGAAATTTTAAATTGTACAAAAATGGATGCGGAGATTCTGCATTGGTTTCCATCTTTGAAAAGGTCAGTAAAATAAAGGATTCAATTTCTAACGGTCAAGGGGATTTAAAAAAAAAAATCTCAATTGTTCTCCATGTTATAAAATCCTTAAGACAGCATCTATCCTGTCCCATACTCTCAATGAGAAATGCAGATCTTTTACACCCAGATCAATACCCCATTTGATGAATACCCTTATTGATCTTTCACTTGGACAAAAGACATCAGGAAGACAGGATATTATGAGTTGTTAGCAATCATTCATTTTTGTAGAAGGTACAATACACAAACTTTGAAAAACAAGACAGCTACGAAATCAGCTATGTTGCAAAACAAATGGCTCCTGCCACGGTACAAGATGTCCCACAAAGGAAGCTGCTGCACTTGGCTAGCAAAGTTTTTCTGCAATGACCCTGGCAGCATTTAAGAACTGGGGGCCACAAGTGAATCCAAGCTTCCTCAATTTAGCATCCTCCAGACGTGCTATATCACAACTTCAAGAATTTCCAGTCAGCATTTCTACATCTGGAGAGCACCAAGAAGGGGAAAACAGCAAAAGTGAATCTGAACACAGACATTATGCTTTATTTCCCATCCAACAAATGGGAGTCAGTCTCTACCACATAATTAAGAGCTAACATGAGCAATCCTCAAGTTACGACGGCAATTAGGACTAGGATTTCCATCATTAAGTGATGCAGTCGTAAATTGTGATGTCATGTGACCATATTGTTTAGTGACGGCAATCCAGGTCATTGTTGTAAACTCCAAGACATGCAGCTCATTAAAAGAGAAGAGGAGGGAGTCCCAAGTAAGCAACATAGGGATGCCACAGGGGGTTGGGGAGGCACAGGCCACGCATGAGTTGGAGGTGTGCTGCAGTGCAAAAAGAAATCAAGGAAGCTGGAGACAGAGGGTGAAAAGTACGTGCATGTGTGGAAGATCAGGGAGGCCAGGGAAAGAGAGTGCTATAGAGTTTGTGGGAGAAGACATTCACACCAAGGGCTGGGGAATGGAATAAGAAGTAAAAAGGCAGAGAAGTACTAAAAGAGAAGTCTGGAACTTTCATCACTTTTCCCCAATAAATCAAGCCACAAGGTAACCCTTCCTTTTTCTTCTTATTAAAAAGGTGGCATCTTAACCTACAGCAGTAGTAGTAGTAGAATGATGGGGAGACCTGTGATGATCTGGGTGAGACAGCAAAGTGTTGTTAGTTGGCCCTGCAGGGACTTCTTTCATGACAATTGGAAACATATGTGTTTAGGGTAAGTATGGAGATCCGGGCTGAATTCTAGGATAAGGACACAAACAATAATGCAGACTTTACCTGGAGAGAAAAGCTGCTTCCAGATATATGAATCTTAGCACTGCCCACTTAGTATTTTTCTGTTATTAGGTACAAATGGGATTGGAATTGGGTTTCCAACAAATATGTAGTATTGTTTTTTTCTGTATGCATGTATATCTATGCAAAACATACAATCTGTTTTGTCACAAGGAAGGAAGGAAGGAAGGAAGGAAGGAAGGAAGGAAGGAAGGAAGGAAGGAAGGAAGGAAGGAAGGAAGGAAGGATTGAGATTGAGATTCAGCTGCTTAAAAAAATTACGGATTATTGTAATTCTTGCAATTCTTATGGACTGTTCTCACCATGGTGAGCTTTGGGTCACCTTCCTGAAAAATGAATCTGAAACATTCAGTTTTAATAGCAATAGCACTTAAACTTATATTCCGCCTCATAGTGATTTACAGGCCTCTCTAAATGATTTACAGGGTTAGAACATTGCCCCCAACAATCTGGAATCTCATTTTGAGCCAGCCAGAATTGAACTCTTGGCAACCAGCAGATATAGCTTGCAATACTGTGCCACCATGGCTCTTTACAACCTATTATGTTCTGACCCATATAGCTCTATGGCCCATATAGCTCTATGGCCCAGCTCTATGTTGGAGTGTCTGGCAGTTATTGGGTTAAATGCTAGGTATGTGGATGGGTCAGTGGGAGGAGTTCCAAAGGTCTTTGGGAGACTTCCTGGACACAAGCCACATGGGAATCTCTTTGTCTGTAAGAAGCATGGGCCATGGAAGGTCTCCCTATAAGCATAAAGATGGTGTGAAGAGCAATAACACTTTCTTACCTAAAGGAAGGATCTAAAAGATGAACAAAGATGTATTTCCAGCAACAACAATCACAACATGAACGCAAGTAATCTTTCTCATTAAAATATATTTTGTTTATTATAAGATCGTTTCTTTTGAGTTAACTATCTGACAGGATTTAAAAGAGATCACTTAAGTTTGTGTCAGAATAGTAAGAAAGTGTTTTCATAATTTGTGCCATCTTTTGAAAGCAAATAGTAAATTGGCAAAGATTAATTCTCCTCTCAGAGCTGCAACAGTTTGAAGAAAGAGAATCAAATTGGTTAGCCCTTTCTCTACATTAACCTTCAAGGAAGTAAAGAGTCTCTTGATGCCTTTAGAAGCATGCAAAGCAAAGCCAGCGTGTCTGTGTTCAGAGGTTTTGTTATGCTAATTCGCTTGCTAGCTAACCCTCAAAGTAAAAGTGCCTTGTATCTGATTCAAAATTACCTTGGACCTGTTCTCAAATTAATGTTTATAGCGGGGAGAAAGAAAAACAAAAATCTACACTTTTGTTCCTTGCATGAAAAGTTTGAATTTTAACACCAAAAGGAGCTTGGGTTTTTCCCCCTCCCCTCTTTGCCAGTGAATCACGCAGCCTGAAACAAAGAACTGTTTAATGACTGCCTCTAAAGTTCAGACAAAAGGTTTATTGCCTTTCAATGAACTCATCTGTTGCCATAGTGACAGCCCTAGGTATGCTCGGAATTTCAGCCAATGTTATAAGGAGGAATCATCGCAGAAGCACCCCCTGGTGGTCATGCAATTTTTTTTCTAGCTGAGTCACAACAGCCACAATTAATTCAGCACACAACAGAGCAAATCTGTTAGTTAAAGTGCAAGCTACTTAAAGTTATCCCAAGCTACCAACACCCCCAGAGGGCACAGAGTGATCTTACCAGAAGCATTCACTCACTCACCCAAGCTGAGCACTAAGCTGTTCCAGCTTGAGGGAACTTAGGCAGAAGAAATCAAAGCCAAGTCTCTTTGCTTATTATCACAGCTGATGACCCAGAGTTCCAGCCTGCAACTCGCCAGGTGGGAGTTTGTACCTCTACATTCTCTCAGTGGCTCACTAGCAGTAACGTGGTAATAGGAAGAATTTGGCTAGTCTTTTTAACACCCCCTAGAGGGCACATAGTGAACTTACCAAAAGTACTCACTCACTCACTCAAGCTGAAGGCTAAGCTGTTCCAGCTTGAGAGAAAGGAAGCAAGAGCCAATTGCCTTCGCCTATTATCACAGCTGATGACCCGGAGTTCCAGCCTGCAACACGCCAGGTGGGAGTTTGTACCTCTACATTCTCTCAGTGGCTCACTAGCAGTAACGTGGCAATAGGAAGAATTTGGCTAGCCTTTCTCCAGATGCCCCCTAGTGGTTAAAGGAAGCTCTACACGCAAGCCTTTAACCGCACCCAGAGAAGCCCCTCTAGTGGACAAAGGGTGAACCTCGAAGCCAGAGCACCCTGGTAGCTGACCCACAGCAAGTGACCCCTAGTGGTGAAAGGGTGAACTGCACTGAAGTACCTACGTACTAGGATGTGATGTTGCTGCCATAGGTAACAGTTGGAAGCATGGCACCTGTTCACTGTAATAACATTTGCAAGGTTCTTATTTTTAATACACATAAAGAATGTCACTAAAATACAAGGCTAAAATATTAACTTTCATTGTTTGGTATTTATATTATTTTATTATACCACATTACAACAACAAGATTATAGTCAGAATTTTTAACAATGATTAAAAGTCATCACAAATACAAAGCTATGAATTACTGTATAGCTTATATTTGAATATTAGTATTTAGTAGCTTTATTTTTTGACATATGACTGTACCAGAACTCTATTATGAGCAAAAAAAGAGAAAAAAGACATAAATGCACTATCTATAAGCGTATTCTTCCCTTGGAAACTAAATTCCTCTTCAGTATTAGAACTTTCTTTGATCTGACAAATGATGGACGAATGCATAGAAAGTACAGAATGACAGCAATGCATCATATGGATGATACATATGATCTTTTCCCATAAAAAGTTGAAGGACCAAAACATTATTTCTTCTCTGAGCCCTTTGTGGGGAAACATCCAGGGAGAATTTAGAACAAAATACAGCATAGACTAGATACATCTTATCAGCAAACTCATCAACCTTAATAATGGAATGATTGGGTAATCTCCTATTCCTAGAAGAAATCAGGTCTAATGCTTGGAAAGCTGATCCCCCAAAATCTATGCTAGATTTTTCTAGCAACTTAATTTACGCGCTAATGTGTTTTGATGTCCAAATATTTTCACATTCGTGATCTATGGAAGACTCAACAAATCTCCTTTTGGGGAGGATTTTCTCTCTGGAAGTCCACTGCAAGAAGAACCAATTCACCATTAATTTAGAAAGTTCCATTAAAAAAAAAAGCCACACAAGAGAACTAGGAAGTAATTCAGACATTATGTACTCTTGAGTTGTTTGATTAGTTAATAGTGGCCAAGTTTAGCTTATTTAAACTGACCATCTACTGAGTGCTAGTCTACTACTTGAGCTAATATGAGACTGGTATATATTCTTCAGATTCAGAGATACCAAAGGGAATTTTTATGTGTACTGAAACAATCCAGTTGATTCCCTTACACCAGTGGTGGCGAACCCATGGCACACGTGCCAGAGGTGGCACTCAGAGCCCTCTGTGTGGGGACGTGCAACGTCACCCCAGCCCCGCCTCCCCACACAGCCCCCTCCTCATCAGCAGCCCCCCGGGAGGAGAGTTGCCCCTGAGCGCAGTCCATGCAGAGCAGCACAGCCAAGGGCATGGCAGCCAGGCAGCGGGACAAGACTCCAGCCTCGTGCCGTCACATGCAGATGATGCTGCGGGGCATGGGCGGAGGGCGTGGCCGCCATGGCGCTGCTGGGCTGCCTGGGCGATCTGCTGCGCTGGGCCGTGGAAGTGATGGGTGGCCATGTGGGTGGGTGGGGCACAGAGTGGGGGTGGACAGAGAGGTGAGGGCGGTTTTTGGGCACTTGATCGCTTAAAGGTTCGCCATCACTGCCTTACGCTTTTCCCCTGGAAGTGTTCTTAACCACAGCCTTTAAAGCAATTAACAACTGGAGTAATTCAAGTGAGCTAACGTGTGATCACAATCTTCAAACTGTATGTCTTAAAGAGTTTTAAATAACACATTGCTCACTTATAATTGTGGCTCTTCAAATTATAAACTGTGCACTTACAAGTTTTTCATTGATTTATTTAAATCCAGTATTATTTTTACATATAACTCAAGGTGGCAAACACAACCAATTTACCTTCCTCCTCCTATTTTTCACACAACTAGCCTGTGAGATGGGTAGGGCTGAATCTGGTCCAAAATCACCCAGTTGGCTTTCAAGTTTAAGGTAGGACTAGAACTCACAGTCTCCTGGTTTCTAGCTTGATGCTTTAACCACTAGATTAGGTTAGGCCATTCTGATGCCTATGTGGGTGTGTTTACTAATGTTCTATGGCTGAATTTTGGTGAGCTGTGATAGACCTCTTCTTCCAATTTACGTGCTCCGAAGTATTTTCTTTGTTTAACCTCAGTCCCTAGAGAGTGATGCAAGACAATCACAGACTATAACCACTGTCTACACAGGGATGAAAAGAGAATTGCATGAATGCACTAATGAACAAAGACATAAGTAATGTCTTCTTCATCAATGTGATCTGTTTAGGTGACTAGCTAGCTAACATCTTCAGGTGATGAGGAAAAGGCAGTTGGCTAACCACAAAGACAACACAATCCATCCAAGTGCAACATCTGATCAAGCCCTTGTGTCCAATTAATGCTTTACAAAGGTGCACGGTTCAAGAGGCAGCTTTGCAAATGTCAGATAATGGAATGTGCCAACGAGGTGCACTGGATGCAGACTGAGCCCACAACAGCACTGGCAGAGGAAAGACTTGATACAATAAAAAGATGTTCTCAATCATCCAGTGTTTTATATGCTGCAAGGAGACCATAACATGTTAGACAAAAAGGTATAAGCATTTGCAATAGGTAAACAGAGGAGAAAACTATCTTCCCGGGTCTCCCACGCATCACAAACTCAAAATGTCAAATGTTTATGGACCACACAGTACATGACAAAACCAGAAGTAAAGTTCAGCTTTTGACCGAATGAACAAAGTCAGCGGGTGAATCATCACCATCATCATTACTAAATTCAGTTTTGGTGGCTTTACTCCAGAAGTACTCTGGGCAGCACCAAAACTGAACAAATAAAATAAGCCTGAGGTATATGAGAGTAGTTACTGTGCTGAAATCTGTCTGCTGCTCACTACAGAAAAAGAAGTGTTTTATATTGTTGCTCATCCCAGAAAACAGAGTTAGAACATATCCAACTGATGATTCATGTAGAGCCTCTACTTGAGGACCTACAGCAAAGATCACACCCTTTCCCTAGATTACAACACAGCTCAAACCCCTGCCAAGACCTAGTATAACCAGTAACTTGAAGCCATTAAGTTTAATCTTGCCCTCTGGGGCAACAGAAATTAAGAGTTTCTACCTGCATCTACGGCAGCGGTTCTCAACCTGTGGGTCGCGACCCCATTTGGGGTTGAACGACCATTTCACGGGGGTCGCCAAACAACGCAGTCCGCCATTTTTTCCCCCTTTTCCTTAGCTGTGCTACTCCCTTTTCTTCTATTGGCTTTTGAAAGCCAATCGAATAGACTCTCTTGAATAGAGTCTAATTCTATTGGCTTTCAAAAGCCAATAGGAATTGTCCAGGCTGTCTGCCCTGCTGAGCCCGCCAAAAGTCCCAGTCTGCAAACGGTGCTGCAAGTTGTCTGCAGCGAAGGCGAGCTGTCTGGAAGCTTCCACTCCTCCCTGCTGAGCAACTACTAAAAATGTAAGAGGGCCAGGGGTGGGAAGTGGGAGGCCAGCAGGCGCAGGGAGGGTTGCTGGTGCGCGTGGGGTCCGACGGGTGCTTTACCTCCCTTGGGCTGGGCCAGCTGGTGGCCCAGCCAGTGGTCGCCCTGCGCCATCTCTGCCCCTTGCCAGCTACGCCTCGGCCGGCGCAGGGGGCGGCATCACGCATGCGCAGCGCTCCCGGGCAAGGAAAGTCCTTGACTTACGACCGGTTGGGTTGTCCTCAACGTACGACCAGTTGGGTAGTCCTTGACTTACGACCGGTTGGGGGCCGCATTAAAAAGGTTGAGAACCACTGATCTACGGGGTCAAAAGTACTTGGTTTCTTCAACCCATTCAAGGAAAGAAGCTGCTGCACTAAAGAAGTCCCTGATGCCAGGCTTTGTCTTCTTCTTTAATATACGGGTAATCCTCAACTTACAGTAATTCTTTTAGCAACCGTTCAAAGTTACAGCAGCACTGAAAAAAGTGATTTACAGTCTTCCCACTTCCAACCCCATCCCAGCATCCCTCCAGGGTCACATGAACAAAATTGAGGCACTTGGCAACCAGCATTTACTTACGATGCTGGCAGCATCCCAGGGTCATATGACTGTCATTTTGTGACCTTCCCAGAAGCAAATTTAATAGGGAAAGCCTGATTCGCTTAAGAACTGCAGTGATTCCCTTAACAACCCTGGCAAAAAAATCGTAAAATCGGGCGCAACTCACTTAACAGCCACCTTGCCTAACAATAAAAATTCTGGTCTGAAATGCGGCCGTAAGCTGAGGACTACCTGTCTCTGGGAACGTGACGAATACACTTAAGATACAAAATCCCACAGCTTAGATCCCCTGCCAAACTTATTAGGCATCTAAAACTGCTAAAAAGTACCAGCTGAAGTATTCTCTATTTACTGCATATTGGGGTTTACGGCTAACCTTTTTACAGTCTGCCTACACATTCTTAAAAGGACAATAAAAACTTTTTTTTTTTCAGGCAAAGCCACTGGCCACCTCTGATTTTATTTGTTTATATTGCGATATCTCTCAACTGGAAGTAATTATTTCACACATCCCAAACTTCTTTTCTGATCACAAAAGAAGTTTAGATCCCGACTCAGCAGTTTTCCAGCCCAGCCCTCCCCTCGGCTGAACGCATCCTCCCTTCCTCATTAACAGACCTGGCTTTAAGGCTGCGTTTGAGGTCGAACAAGAGCCTTGAATGAGAGTGGTGTGAAATCACTCCCTAAAGCCATAATCAGGAACCGGCGGAACAATATGTTTCTCCCACCAGACCTCTCATGACAGAGCAAGTTTTGCTGTCCCTTGCTCCTCGGCCAGCTTTTCTGAGCCATCAAGGTTGTTTTCGAAATAGAGTGAGAAAGAGCACAACAGAAGCCAGAAGTTTTACCTGGTTTTTTTTTTTTTTTAAACAGCTAATAAATAAATAAATAAATCTCTTTACAACTTTCATTGTTTCGGGGCTGAACTTGTAGCTTGCCATAAAGTTAATGTGCAAGGCCATATTCATTTCAGTTAGGGCTGTGGGGTTTGTTTGTTTTTGCCACCCTCAAAAAAACAGCCATTATCTGTAATTACCCATCTCCAAGTATAATTATTTCTCCTCGGCTGCCTTACAGCCTCCAGGATTTGATGCAGTTACAGCTCACTGCGTTATGTGATCAAGGAGGGTTTCCTGACCTTTAGAGCACTACTCTCCACATACAGAGCAGGGCAGTGCATAGGTGTCCCCTCAGAGTATGTGCACAGCAATGTTACTTGTACCCATTGTCAAACATTTAGCAATGGCACAGCACTTGCCAGAACAAAAGATGTTCAATGTTTCCAGTCTTGCTGTGCCCATGGGGATCCTTAAAGAGTATTTTCATCAGAGAGATAAGAGTATAAGACAGGGGTCTTCAGACTTGGCCCTTTTATGACTTGTGGACTTCTACTCCCAGAATTCCTCAGCTAGACATGCTGGCTGAGGAATTCTGGGAGTTGAAGTCCACAAGTCATAAAAGGGCCAAGTCTGAAGACTCCTGGTATAAGAGATGGCTGAAATGAGGTCCTGGGAACGAATCCTTGACTTACAACCATTCATTTAGCGACAGTTTGAAGTTACAAAAGCACTAAAAAAAAAGTGACTGACAACTGGCCCTCGCACTTACAACCATCGTAGCATCACCATGGTCATGTGATCAAAATTCAGCCCTTGGTAACTGGCATATATTGAGGATGGTTTCCGCTTCCCAGATCATGTGATCAACCATTGCAATCTTCTCAGACAGCTCCCACTAAGCCAGGGATGTCAAACTGCTGGCCCGCGGGCCAGACACAGCATGCAGAAGCTGCACCCACCCCATTGCCGGCAATGGTAAAACTGTCCCGATACGTTGTGCAACATCACGTGACATCGCGAGTTTGACATGTCTGCACTAAGCAGTCAATATTAGAAGTTAGATTTGCTTAACAAATCTGCATAAGTCGTATTCTCCTAGTGCAGTGATGGCGAACCTTTTAGAGACTGAGTGCCCAAAAACCGCCCCGCCCCCTGCCCCATTGCTCTGCCCCACCCGCCCCACCCCATCTGCCGGGCCATCCACTGCCTCCATGGCCCACCGATCGCTCAGGCGGCCCTGCAGCGCCATGGTGGACACGCCCTCCATCCACGCCCCACAGCATCATCTGCGCGCAATGGGGTGTGAGGGCGGAGTCATGTCCCTGCTGCCAGCTGCCACATGCTTAGCTGCACTGCTCCGTGCCCGGGGAGGGGCGACTCTCCTCCAGGGGGGCCTGCTGATGAGGAGGGGTTGGCAGGGCTGGGGCGACGGCATGCATGCCCACAAAGAGGGCTCTGAGTGCCGCCTCTGGCATGCGTGCCATAGGTTCGCCACCACTGTCCTAGTGCTACTGTTGTAAAATTGCTGTTCTCAGCCTTTAGTATTGTTAAGATTTTAAAAAGCTCATCGTTTTTTAAAATGATAACAAATTTATTGATTTGATTTCTATACCTGCCCCATCTCAGCAAATGATTCAGTCACAATGTTACAAACAGCCAGAGTAGACCACCTTGTATCAAGGAAGGCAGCACTAAACAAGTCTACAGCAATACAAATACTGCTTTTGGCTAGAAACTTCAGAAAAATTACATAAAATATCCGGACAGAAAACGAAATGGCGAAAAATAAAACCACTGGTACACTTCCACATCCACACACACACCATCTTGAATAAATGATAAAAAGGTTTCTTTGGAGGAAGAAGGTCTGACTATATCAGTGGAAAAAAGTAACTTTTTCCTTCCTCCTTCCCAGTTTTATTAGACTCACACTGGCTGTGTGGTGATTATAGGCATTGTAATCACCCTTAGGTAGAGCAGGTCAGCTTGCTGAAGTTGTTACTGAAGTCACTTCAGCTCTGGAAGTAATAAACTGGGCATGGATTATTTATGATTGTTACTTGGGATTCATTGATTCTTTGTTCTCTGGAAATCCCATGGCTCTGTTGCAGAATTTGCAGAGTATGAGGTATGATGGATACATCTCTCTGAGGAGAGAATGGGATTCTAAACTTTTTTCCAACAAAACTCCCATTCTCTTATGGACAATCTTACGATTCTGAACACTTCCTACCATGGGCATCTGCTGGGGCAGGGATGGGCAACTATGGTCCCTTTATGGCCTGTGGACTTCAATTCCCAGAATTCCTAGCCTTAACAGGCAGATACCTAGCTGTCTAATGCTAATGCCCCTCTTTGAGGGAGATGAATGGTTTGGAAATATGAAATATAAATAAATAAATACACCACAAGAAAGAAACTTTAATGACCCCACTTTGACTTTCTTTGGCATAGATGGAAGGGAAGGAAAAATAATCTCAGGCTTGTTATTTTAGCCCATATTAATAAATAAAGTTCTAATTTTTTTGTATATTTCTTGACCTGGCTTATTTCAAAAGAGCTGACAATGGGAAACCAAAAGGGTAAGAGTGATGCAAGTAACACACATAATATCATTACAGAAGCCCCCCCAGTTTCCCTAGTAGTATCCAGCTCATCCCTTCCACATCTTTCCCAATCCCCTCAGGAAGAATCTTGAAATAGAGTCTTTTTTTTTTTTTTAAGTATTTTTTAAGAAGAATGACATTCCAGGTAAGATGGATTTGGAAGACAGTTACCCTGAAAGATGGGAAATCAACCAATCTGCAATAAAATAAATGGAAAGATATGGGAATAGCAGAGTTTGAAAAATAAAAACTAAAAATCCTGAATGCAACATCAAAATGAAAAGTACAGAAAAAATTATTTGCAAACAAAAAAAGCTAATTTCTTCTAAGGAAAAGGAGAATAGGGGTAATTCTAAAAAGATCTTGGAGGACAATTGTTTCTTTCCTGGTTCGCTGACATAAGTTTTGCATTAAAATGTTTCTCTCCAGTTTAATGTTAGGAACAATTAAAGGTATATAAACAATAAAAAAGGACTGAGGAAATTGAACCTTTTAATATGACAATATCTGTTCAAGAAAGTCCTCATCTCTCAGTCTTATGTCCTCTTATTTAACAAGAAATATACTAGGAGAAATTTACACAGCTGTTTAGCAAGTCAACTTTCATGTCTTTTACTAATTTAACTAATAAAAGAAAGCATAATGAGAAGGAGCATAAACACTTGCCACTTTTTGAGAGAAAATGATTATTTAAATAACAAGCAAATTTACTCATAAAAAAGTATGCAAAATATATTTATATATTTAAATGTGTAATTTGATTTAAATTAAAATTTATATACCAGTTCAGAAGGGGGTTGATACAATGTAGCCCATTAGAGGGATACTCACAAATAATCTCTATAATCTCTGATCTTATTCTCTAGTTATTTTAAGAAATTAAATAAATTAAAGATTAAATTAATTAAAGATAGCTATGCTTCTAACAATTGCGTTGTTTTCATTAACTTACAATAAATGAAATGATCCCTTCCATGTAGACTTGCCCTGTCTGCCAGAGTTGAGTTTATATAATTAGAATGATACATGTCAAATAATCTCAAAGAAGTTATGATAATAGTATCTAAAATACTATTAGATTTTTTTTTCAAATTTCTTTGAACCCTGCCACAATGCATATAATTGGGTACTGTGGCATTATGTCAAGCATAATTGGCAGTTTTGTGAAAAAAATTACAGTAATTGTATTCTAGCTGTGAAATAGAAACGGCCTTTAATCATAAAAAATAAATTATAATAACTAAAAGTATACAGAAGGGAAAATTCTGTTAGCATTCATAGAGCTAAATAGAAAAGGGCCCACTGGATCCACAAATAAACCAGCTCCCCATAGCCTCTTTCTCTTTGTGAACCATTTCCCTCTGACTTGGATTATTTTTTTATAGGCTATGTTGTAGGTTCTTACATTTCCTTGTTTTATTCTCCCACGCCTATGCTTATAGATCAGCAATGTCCAACTTTGGCAAATTTAAGACTTATGGACTTTACCTCCCATAATTCTCCAGGGAGCATGTAAGGGAATTCTGGGAGTTGATGTCCACAAATCTTAAAGTTGCCAAGGTTGGACACCCCTGTTATAGTCCATAAATCTGATGGCCCAAAATATGAAAATATATTTTTAATTGAGCTCTAAACTTTTACCATATGGGAAAAAGGTAAGGGTTAGCACAATTTATTTATTTATTTATGAGACTTATATACCGCTTTAAGTGCAAGCACTCTCTAAGCGGTGTACACCAGTAAGCAATGTATATATATATTTACATTGCCCCCACAATCTGGGTCCTCATTTTACCTACCCCGGAAGGATGGAAGGCTGAGTCAACCTTGAGCCGGTGAGATATGAACCGCTGACCTGCTGAACACAGTCAGCTAAAGTGGCCTGCAGTACTGCACTCTAACTGCTGCGCCACCTCGGCTCATAATTCAGGCTGGACTATACTTATATTTTCCATTTCTCATAGAAGGACTATGGAGTACCTACAATTCTGCAGTTTAATCATTTTCCTAATGAAGAATTAAGAAAAAAGCTGTTCAATATTCCAAAGAGAAAATAAGCCGTCGCTAACTGTATATAAATATTGCTTACTATAGCTATACACAATGCCTGGGCCTCGCCTATTGATGTCTATATTTAGCTGCATGCTCCTTACTTTTGCCATTTCTAACTCCAGCTCTCTTGATCCCTCAAACAAAATGGATTTTGAGACATTCTGATACTGCTAAAGGACTATCCACTGAATTCAGTAACATGTACAAAAGGCTTCAAATTGGAACAGCACAATTGTTGTAAATATTATCAAGCATTCCTATAAGGCCTATCTGCACAAGGGAAGACAGCTCTGGGGGCAGGCACCGGCTTTATCAGGAAAGACGTCAATGCCTAGTGTCATGTGATTCTCAAGGATGATTTTTTTTTTTTTTTTTTTGGCCAGAAAAAGCACTTGGCTGTTTTAAATGCAGTGAAAGAATCATAGTATTTTTCCACCCCACTGAAAAGTTGGCACAGTTGCCAACAGCGGACATTAATACTAAAAATTGATCCACCCTATTACATTGTGCACAGCAGTGTATTATATTGATCAAATGCGTTGATTTATATTCCTGTGGATAGGTTCTTCCATTTGTTATACAACCAGGCACTCCAAATTATTCATTGCATTAAAAATTGCAGCAGGCTGTTGTTGAAAGTCATTTAAAATTATCGTTTAATTCACAACTTGTTCACAGTGGGCTCACAGTCTGATAACCATCTTCAAGGGACCAAGATGTTACGTTTTTAAAAATGTAAAAAAGATTACAACTAACTGGCATTTCATAGGCATATTTCACTTAGTATTAAATGACACTCAGTAAAATGATCAAATCCAATCCAAAATTAGATTTGTCCTAAGAAACAAGACAGTGGTCCCTACCCTGAACATTTCACTAATCTTAGCTTCACAGAAAATGGTACCCAGAGGAATCCTTGAGTGTTACATTAAGAACACTTTCATGGTTTCAAACCCTTAAATTAGAGTTGGGCAATATAACTCTATATGGAATACAACTTCCATGGAATGTGCAAGGCTGATATTTCTTTAATTTTTTGGTGATGTGGGAGCTAAGGGCCATGTTGAGTTTTCATTCTTAGATGAAACTGGAATGATTTTTACTCTTTTCTGAAAGGCACAATTTAGGACAACAAATAAATGCCTTAAAACTGAGATTAAGGCTTCCAATTCGACACTAAAAATCCTGCAAAATACAAAGAAATGTGAACCAAACCTTATGGATACCAGAATCTAATGACTCCATGAAAACATCAGCAATACCCCTTTCAGTCACTAGTATCTATACATGAAGCATGGCTCTTCCTACTGACAGTATTAGACTTCTCTGTGTTAAAAATTACACAGCATTAGGGAATTACATCTCTGTCACAGAGCTTATCTAGGCTCTTCTTCCTATAATTCAAGTCATAGTTACGAACATCTAATCTCTAATTAACGGTATCTACTGTTGGAAGTTTGGAGTATTGTAGTTGGAATAATTTGAATAATTTACATCCAGGTCATAAAACCTATGAATTGAGGAGAAGGAAGTGTTCTCTGAGATTACGCTGGTACCGCTCTCACTTTATCTTGAGGACAAGTCAAGGGCAGCTTTCCATAGGAGATCAACATTTATAATCTCCCTGAAAAACATGGTTCTATTTAAGACAACAAATTTGATACAAGATGCCCCGAGCACACTCTGATCTGAACTTCTGCACTAATTTGGAAACAGAGGCTACAGTTTCTTGCAAGTGATGGTCAATAGGATTGCCATTTTCAGAAAGGAGAAATTCCCATCCCATGGGTTATGCTCCAAGGCACAGAGTAAGAAGGAATTCCAAGCACATGCAACTGAAAAGCTTTCTGCAGCCTAGTCTCTTGCAGATATCAGTAATTAGAAATTTGAAGAATTGAAATCCAACGCATCTGCGTGAACTAGATTGAGGAGGATTAACAGATAAATAGAATTGGAAGGGGTCTTGGAAGTCTTTCTAATCCAACCTCCTGCTCAAGCAAGAGACCCTTTACCATTTCAGACAAATGGTTGTTCAATCTCTTCTTAAAAAATGATGGAGCACCACAACTTCTTAAGGCAAACAATTCCACTGATTAATTGTTCTGTCAGGAAATTTCTCCTTATTTTTCGGTTAGTTCTCACCTTGATTAGTTCCCATCCATTGTTTCTTATCCTGTCTTCAGGTGTTTTGGAGAATGGGTTGACCCCCCCCTTCTTTGTGGCAGTCCCTTAGATATTTGAACATTGCTATCATGACACCTCTTGTCCTTTTACTAGACATACCCAATTCCTGCAACCATTCTTCGTATGTTTTAGCCTCCAATCCCTAATCATCTTTGTTGCTCTTCTCTACACTCTTTTTGGAGTCTCAACATCTTTTTTATAGCGTGGCAGTCAAAACTGGATACAATATTCCAATAAAGGCTTCTGAAGGGAAGCCCTTCTCAGATTTTTATGACAATGAAAAAGATATTTTTTTTCTTAGACAACTGTCCACTCACAATTACAATCTGAACCACCTGCATTTTTCCCCAGAAGAAAAATGAATGTTCTATTCACCCCTCACATATTTTTATCAATGTTTTCATGTTAAAAAAATGTTGCCTATTGAAGAATTGCCTATATTGTAGTTCACACATATTGAAACACATTATAATCATGATTTGCTGAATTAAGAATGGTGGATTCACACATCATGCTGAGCAATAAACCACACTTCACAAGCCACACAACCAGGTTAAATGGTCAATAAACCCTAATTAAATCAGTTAAGTTTATGATTCAATGTGACGCCCACACTAGTTGGAGCTAAGGGATAGAGCTGACTGGATACGAAGTAAATGATGGAAGGTAGCACAACATCATTGAAAAATACTGTATTGGAATAGGTAATTTTGAGAGAAAAAAGCTGAATATCCAAGCATAAATAACCCCACCTACAATTCCATAAACAGTAAAGTCTAATATTAATATAGATGCCATCAGACTGTAATCTATTCAAAGACTAGGATATCAAAGACTAGATTAAGTGGGGAGTAAGAGCCCATTATGGATATCTAAAAGGGTAGACCTTGGGAAAGTAAGACTGGGATAACATTATTATAAGCTCACTCTAAAAATAAAATTAGGGAGGTATCTGCTGATAGAAATTCTTCACATGCTACTTCAATAGAAGCTTCATTCTAGAATCCACAAAATGATAAACACAAGGAGGATTTTGGCAAAGAGAAGCAGTCATTGAACTAACTGTATGGCTCAGATGTGCTGCAAATAAAATAAAGCAACTACGCTGCATCCCTCTTCCTCATTACCTTGTAGTAAATGCCTCTGAATTCAATGGCATGTCATTTTAAACAGACTAACAAAGATTGAACTACAGTATTAAGTTATCCAAGTGCATCTTTAAATAAGTAGACACATAGTCACAAATAAAAAGTTAAAATGTGTATATAGAAATTATATTACAAATGATCAAAATAAAATCAGCAATCAAGTCTGTTTGCTACCTTATAATTGTGGATTCTAGCATACAGCTTTTATTGAAGTAGTATGTGGTGAATTTCTACCAGCAGACACCTCCCTTATTTTATACTGTTTCTTTACACAAGTTATTCAATATAGATCATAGTAAATTAACTTTCCTGCTTACCAGATGGATTATCTGGATTTGGTTTAATGTGCTGTGTAAATCCAGTCGATATTGGTTACAAACTTTTTTCAATACATAAAATTAGTTTAATACGTTTCATGACCTAACTAGCAAACAAGGAAACAACCAGTTTAGAAAGCACCAAAATTTCCACAGATCAATCCTGAATTATATTCTCTTCTATTAGTTTAATATAGTATTAATTCTAATAATGTAACAAAATATATAGTATAACAAATGAAACAAATCATGCTAAACTCAGTATGGTGTCTGAACCAAATTACTGATTCCTACATGTTAGACTGAAGATAAGCTAATGGATTGGGAAGGAACATGTTCAAAGCCGAATACAACGAAATCAACCCATTTTCCATGCTGTAAAAGAGTGACAAAGTTATTGCCCAGAAGTCCAGTGGGTAAAGTAGATTGGACAGCATGCTAAAGAGTTTGTACAATTTACCAGTGGTGGCCACACGTACATCTATGCATATGAGTGCAATGGGAAGCATGGGATGTGCTATAGATGTGCTATTCTGGATTAGGTGACTGGAAGAGACTTAAAATAGTCACCAATATTCCAAGCTGCTGCCTGAGACTGCCTCGCCTATAAAGACATGTTTTCCCTTCACCCTGCAGCCTAATCTGGCTCATTTTTTGAACTCAATCTTTCTCTAGCTCATACCAAATCAGGTCTGGTCCTGTTTAATTTTTGGATTGATAGACAACTGGACAGAGTCCAACTGGTTAGAAAAACAAAGAAAAATAAATGGCGCCTAGGTTCACGATGTTGGGCTACTGCCCAAGTCAGTGGACATATCTGGAAGCAAAAAGATACAGAAAACTATAACCTCTGCCACCATCTGTAACTGTTCGGTTTTTGCAGCCGAATTATTGTAGGTCTGCCTCTCTGCATAATTAAACTAGTCTATTTTTGCTTCTTTCAATCACTGCAAGAAGTCCTTTGTAGCTTTTTTACATTCTGAGCTAGTCTTGTCTCCAGAGAAAGCTTTTTGGCTCAACTCAGCTTGCATCCCTCTTCTATGGGCAACTGCTTGCAAATTGTGAGCCTGGCTGGAATAGCTACCTAAGCACAAATATTTACTTCTTTGGAAAATGTGCCTTTTTTAAAAAAAAAATATGTCATTATACATCTCCAGTCATCCTTTGTACTTTAGATAAGCTGGGAATTCCAGAAATTGTTGCTCCCCCAAAATATCTGAAGGGCATCCACATTGGGGAAGACTGCCGTATATTTTTAAGCGTGCACTTTAAAAGAAGACGTATTTGCAAATGCAATTGCAAACTCTTGATAGGACCATTTCGCTTTTGCTTTTATTTAATGGGAACTTGAGCCCACACACCATATCTCATGCTATTGATGTGATCAGCAATAAGCTTCTGTGCTTTAAAAAAAGACTTTAAAAAAGTCTCTGTATGTCTGAGGCACTGTCCTTGGGGACGTGCTATCGATAAATCCTTCCCCCTCATGGAATAAATCCTTCCCCTCTCACATGGGAGTAAATAGTAAGAGAAAACTACATCATTTACTGCTTAGTGACAACTTTTCTCCCTAATGTTAATAGCTTCATGCAGATGGGGGAGGGGAGAAGAATGAGGGAAAATTTCCATAGTATTGTGATTAGGGAGGGAAAATTGAATCCAATTTAACCCCCCACATTGGTGTTTTGAAAATAACTCCACTGCATACTAAACATTATATATAAATATTTTAAACACATACACAATATTATTGCTAGCCATGTCACAAATGCAACATGTTGCTAGGCTCTTCACTATCTAATATAAATAACGTACCTCTGCAGAGGTTAAGAATTGTCTCCAGATTAGTCCGAATCAATTTTTCTTAAATCCATCTGCCAATGATGCTTGAAGCATTGCCTTGTGTTCCAACGGCCTAATTGAACCTTTAGTTAAGAAAGGAAGCGTCTCCCAATTTAATTATTTCCCTTGTATTTTTTAGTTTCAAGCCATCACTCTTTGTTATGTTGCTGCAAGCATTGTAAATAATACCTCCCCTTCCTTCATATTATTACCTCTCAAATATTTATAGACTGTTATATTCACCCGCTCTCTTTCTACAAGGTATACATCATTTTTGTCATCCAAGTCTTGATCTATTCAGGTTTATCCACGTCCCTGTTCATAATGAGATGCCACGCTCTGAAGCAAGGTTCCAACAAGAGAGAAGAAAAGCAAAGTTAGACTAACATCTTGATTTCAGCACTTCCATGTCATCAACATTTTCAATCCTACCAATCTCACAAAAATAATTCAAAGTTCAACTTCCCAGCAGAATGCAAAGAATGTCTTTCCATTCAAGCTCCACATCTGCTCTATGTTTTTAGTTGATGTGTGCATCTGTACTGTGATTTGTAAAACCAACTTCTGCTATGACAGAAGCTGCCACGTGGCCAAAATACATGCCCTCTCTTGCATTTGAAGTCCCAGAGATGGTGGCATTTGGATATCACTGGGTCAGCATCTGAAGCTCTATAGGAAGACTGGCTAAACAGCATCCAGGAGTCGGGAGGCAAGATAACAACAGTTATCACCAAATGGGAACTGACTCACCCTTCTCCAAAAGTTTAACAAAACAGTTGCCTTCACTACTACTCCAGATGCGGTACAGCACTGGTGGGGAAAAAAATCTGTTCAACTGCTAAATAGAGGTGACAGCATGAGCTCACACAGTCTTTGATTGATCCTGGAAAAGGGCAAAGACCCTACATGATACTGGTATTCAAAGCTCATTACTATTATCCCAATAGTTTTAAAAATATGCCAGCCCTCTTCATCCCCACTAGGTGTATTGATGACTTCACTTCCCGGATCTCCAGTTGCCAATACATATGGCAGAACAGGCTGATAAATGCTGAACATTTACCTTGATCACCACTTTTAAGGACTTGGGAATGAACTATTTAGTGCACTGATTGTTAACCAAGAATGGAATGGCATGGCTAAAGTCAGCATCCATGCTGCATTTCTGTAACCAATATGGCCAAGAGACAGAAAAATAAATACTATATGCTAGATTTTTATTTGTAGGAGGAAAGCCAATGTAGTAAATAATTAATAGTTATTAACTTTAGCCTCTCTCAAGCTATTTAAAGCTTTAACAAAACGAAAGCCATCTACCTGAATCTGAACTCAGATATGATCAATTGGTAAGGGGCTAGCAATAATCAAATACTGAATACTCTATTTTCCTTGCAAAACTGGGTAATTGCACAGCATTCCAGCTGAACACTTCAAATCATGCAGCCTCCATGTACAATAGATTGCAATACACCAGTTTGAATATTTAATAGGATATTTATAAATTCAGAAGAGGTTTGCTTTTTCCCTTCTCTGTTCCAATTAGCCCTTTCATGGAGGTGGATTGTAGAAGCACCGTGAAGATTACAGTATGCCTTTTAATACTCAATTCTGTTAGTATGAAGATCTAGGAAGCTCTTCATGGATATATTGTAGGAGAATATATGGATTAATTGGAGATTAAAATAATTCTAGCAATCCCCAAGTCTATATCAGTTAGACAAGACAACATGTAATTTCAGTCCTATTTTTTTTTAAGTTAACTTTTTCATTTGTGGAACTATATGGTTTCAAGTAATCTTTATAATTTATTTAACCATAAATCAGATTGCAATCATTTAAATAAATGATCATTAGTGATATTTCCAGTATCATTTATTTTGTAAATAAATATCAAACATTTGTACAGAAGTTTTACACATATATACTAATTTGCACCACCAATTTACCTACTGACCATCTTCATTCCAGTAGTTTTTATCTCACAGATTTTTTTATGACTGAAACCATAAACTACATGTAAGCAAATGAAAAGGGAAGAAACATGATATTTTGTTTTTTAATACCAGCATCTTTCAGATAGAATAAATGAAACTTCCAGAATGTTTAGTCAAATCGTCCAAATATTTGGAGTGGGCCAAATCTAAAAAATGGCTTTGCATGTAAAAATAGCTTTTGCACGTACCTGCAGAATTATTAATGTAAAACTGTATTCATATAATAGCAGACTGTTCCCACCAAATGTGATTAATGTATCCAAAAGAAAAATTAGCAATACAACTACTTTTTTCTGAGTCCTCAATCTAATAAAAGTTAAGTATTAAATTTTGGTCTTGCTAAATAGTTCAATCTCTTAAGAAAAGATTATGGAAGGACATTTTTAAATCCTATGAGCATTTGGTTGGGACAAAAGTAAGGATTAACCAGGAGTGATTGAAAGCAGGTATTAAACATAGCTATGTTCCAATTTTATAAAACAGAACAAAGGAGGAGCTAACCTTTTTCTGGCCAGATTTCACCAATATATGGATGAGAAGTCAAAAGTCAGAGTAGGCCTTAAATATGAGGAAGGCTTGAATTTTACTTATACCATGGAGTTTTGGAGATTTTTTTTAAAAATTGCATTAAGCCTTTTTTAAGGAAGGCTTTTTGGCCTTAGCTGAAACTATACACCAATGTTTAATATGATGGTGGAGAGGTTCCAAAAGAATTGGATTGGGAGGCACAGATGGTCTGTTTTTGAACTAAAATCAGGAATAACCACCATTATATCTAAAAAAACAATCATATGAATGAACCCCTTCACAAGCAGATGCCTCCTTAGCAAACTCTCAGGCCATAATCTGCTCAAACAATGTACAAGTGAAAAAAGAGAAGGCAGGAAGGGGAAGGATGGGTCAACAGTCCTTATTTATGTTTGTCTTGCTCTTAAAAAACAGATAATATAATCCTTCCTTTTCCCCCTTTTAAATTATATGTGAGAATTTGTTTTATTTTCCCTCAAGAGCAGTCTGCTGCATTCTTCTATCAAACCACCTTTTTCTTTCTTTTCGGCAACCAAGACACACATTGAATTCTTCAAGAGATGAAAAATGATCTCTTGCAGAGGGATCCACACGGTATGTGCTTTATGACTGCCCACGTCATGTGACCAAGTCACATTTCAAACACACCCAGAAGCAGTCAGTGTCATGCTTAAATTAAGATATGATTCTGAATGGCCCAAGCCCAGGAGAAAAGGACGGATTATGTTCTCTGTCATAATGAGAAAAGTACATAAGAAACACAGCCACAGTAAAAATACAAATCCCTCTCTCTCTCTCTTTCCTCACACAAACACCTTGTTTCTTAGCTATCGAAACATCTTCATAATTTGGTTTTCTCATGTAACTCATCCAGTTTCTCCTCCTTTATCATGACTGATGGTGATGTATTTAGGATACAATCTTAAGATTAGACTCTTTTCGGTAAGAAGTGCAGAATATTCAGGCTCCAAACATGCATTTTCAGGATTCTTTTACATTCTTGATCTCCACTTGCATAACCAGTTTTAAAAATAAACACACCGAAACACAAATGACAGGACTGAGGAATGAAAATAATGGTAAGCCCTCTCTCCTCCCCCCCCTTCTGTTCTGTCTTACTTTTTCCCCCCTCAAGGAAGCATGGTGTGTCACCAGAGGCTTGAAAAATTGACTCTGGCCTTTCAATGTGCCATAATATTTCTGACCTGCCAATAAAATGGATACAGCGAAAAAAAGACTTTTCTGGTACCTTGTATGATTTGTGCAGCTCCTTCACACCCTATTCCTCTCTCGGTAAACCATGTAGAGTGTGATGAAGTTTGAAAGAAAAACTGCTATACCTCTAAGGAAGTGGGAGGGAGAGAAAACCTTCACAAGAAAGGAGTGAACCCACTGCTTTCTGGAGTTGTCAAATGAAAAATCTGGTTGTCATGGACTTGTGGACAATAATGGTGGCTGCTCAAACTGTCTCGACTAGGGAGAGGAACGAAACACAAATTATGAGGCTGCCTTTGACTTTTGTGACTTATTAAAGCTGTACCTGAACATTTATTTATTTTGCTGGTATCCAATTCTGCTCAAACTCAGAGGAACTTATAAATAAGAAATCATATACTGTATAGCATTCTGTATAGCTGTACAGTAGCCTGTTCTTAACAATACTTACTGGCTGTATAACTCAGAATGAAGGAATTGAAGTTCTGCATAATCCATAGATTTAGAGGGAGTGCAATTTTTCAAAGTAACTAAATTAAACTACAGGCTGCAGTTAAAATTGCTTTATTTTAAAGCCAGCTGAGATCCGAGGGTTTTTCAGTGGTCACTGAACTATGATTTGCAGCATCCTTCATTTGTGGTTCACATGTTTGAACCTCTGGGTTTCAGCAAAAATGGAAGGCTTCAAAAGCCAAAGTGTCTCTTAATGCAGCCACAACTTTCTTTAGGCTCATGCAACTTCACCACCACCACCTCGAAAAAAATAATGCCACAATGAATACCAGAACTACACCACACTTCATGAAATCTAAAACAGGGCTTTTTTAAAACAAACATTGAGAACACAGAAAAAAAAGTTCATGCAAATGCAGCTAATCCTTTATCACTAGCACTTTGCCATTTTATGTTATATTATGTATGTATGTATGTATGTATGTATGTATGTATGTAATATATTTGCATCCATCTCATATTCAACAGCAAAAAACATTAAACCATTAATGCTTACAGCAAAAAACATTAAACCATTAAAAATATTATTGACAATCATTGAACCACAATGGATAAAATCATTAACAAATAAAGTCACTAACACCAGAAAGGAGGGAGCCAGACATACAGAGGTGGGAAGGTGAGATTAAGTTTTAATTAGTCAACCAGCTCCAGTAAGAAGCTCCCCCATTGGGTCCCCAAGCCATCTGGCAGCACCAGGTCTTAAGGCTCTTTTGAAACATCAGGAGTGTGGGAATCTTACCCCACTTCAGGAGGTAAGATGTTCCACAGAGCTGGAGCCACAGCAGAGAAGGCTCTTCTCCAGGATTCCGCCAGCTGAAATTCCTTGGCTGATGGGAACCACAATATGCCCCCTCTGCTGGCATGGGTGGGGTGGGCCACTCCTATTGGGGTGAGATGGCTCCTCAAGTAGATTAGAACCATGCCATGCAGGGCTTTAAAAGTGATAACAAACACCTTGAATTGCACCTGGAAGCACACCAGCAACCAGTGCAGCTCATGAAACAGTGATGTAATATGGGCCCTTTTGAACAGGAATCCTGCAAATATATTTTTTTAATTAGTAGATTTTTCTGGCTGAAAAGTTCAAAATCCTTAGTCTAAAGGGTTTCTTCTGAATTACTGTTAAACTGAACAGAGTCTAAAGAAATAACACTGAATGTATGGACAAATAATTTAATTTGATTAAGGCAGGCTCTTCAACCTTAGCCAAAATGATACCTTTAAAAGAATGCATGTTGTAAAGATGTAACATAAACAAGATGGTTGTACATTCTTTTATACATGCATCCTTGGTTTACTGAAATAAAATTAGATCTGTTAGAGTCCAAGAAACCCATGACAATCCAATTCTTTCCAGATGCAAAGACTATGAAGGAGGTCCCTTTACCCAGGGCCTTACCTGTGGATGAGGTAGATACTACAGTTGCTGTGGTTGTTGACTGTGGTGGGCTGGTGCTTTCCAACAGGCAGGAACTGTTGGCATTGTTTTCTTTCTTCACATACATTTCTGTGGCGCTAGGCAAAGGGATGGGGTGACTAATCCCCAGCTCTTCCTCTTGGGCTTGCTGTCTTCTCAATGCAACCTGGAAAAGGGGAAGTTACACTGTATTTGCACTGTTATCTGACAAACAGCAGCAGCAAATTTGGGTAGAGTACTGCAGTTTTCTTCATCTTAACACACAATAAAGGTTTATAGATGCAAATTAAGATGTAATTTTAAAACTAAAAAATTAAAGAAGATAAAAGATAAAGATAAATATTTTTTTAAAAACTAAAAGGTAAGCATCTACCAATAAGATTTCTAATTTGGCAGCTATCTAAGCTTAACTAACTGATATTTTTTAACCCTTTGCTTTAGTGAGTTTGGAAACCCCCTGGAATGCAGACCAATTCAGATCTTTGGATTTGAAGGATCAATTTCAATTATAATTAAATGAACCCTTTTTATTGAAAACCAGAGATGGAGATTCTCTTCATGTTTTTTAACGAAGGATTTAGTCTAGTAGAGTGAGTAGGATTAACAGCATCTACCTTTCATAAACAACGTAATTTTTCATCTTTATCGCATATGCATGAGATGTCTTTTGGGCATCTCAGGATGTGAGCCTTATTAAAGCAAAAGAATATAGTACCTGATACAGAATTTCTGCAGTAAATGTGAGATTAATCAAAGCCCTATTCTGCTCTGGAGAAGAATTAAAATCACGTTTAAAGTTCAAAGCACTCTTTTACAGAAATCTCACTGAAGCCAATCCAGGCAGATTTTTCCTGAACACTATTTTATAAATTATCTTATGCTTGTTTCAATATAAACAAAGTGAAACAAGACTATGTATTCTGGGCCACTTAATTGCACATGTGTAAAATATATACAGTATGTCTCTCATTCAGAGTTACCATTAAGAAATGGCATTTTTCCATAGCACAGAGCCTTTAACAGTTACATAATATTGAGCAAGAGTGTGAATAATGTTTCAAATCTGAACTGTTCTGAACTCAAAAGATGCCTGTCTTAAATACAAAAAGACTAGTTCAATTATTTTGAAAGTGTTCTTAGCGGAAACAAAATTGTTTGGAGCACAAAATGACTTTCAAAATGACTTGGGATGGCCTGTTTCAAACTTGATATGTTCTAAACACACCAAATTTTGAGAATTAACTAGAAGGAATAATACTGTATGGCTTTTTCAGACTGGTACAAAATGAAAAAGTAGGTTAACTGATAAGAAAGAAGCAGAATGCAGAAACAAGAGGCAGATGTAATACCAGAGCTAAAGGAAGCAAAAACAGGCATACAAATATCATTAAACCAAAACACATTTTAACATTTAATGCACCAGGAAGGAAAACATTAATAACCAAGTCAACTGATATTAATTCAATGGAAATGTAGAACTTTTGCATCTTTTTAACAGATTAAGTTTGGATCAGCTGAAGAGGTAAGTTTTTTTTAAAACTAAGAAAGCATTTTTTTCAAGCCAAGACACTCCAGATAAAATGTGCTGTAATTTCTATAATCCCAACAGTGTTGTGGCTGGGGATGATGGGTGTTGAAGTTCAAAGCATCAGAGTCTGCAAGGAAGATTTGATCCTCACACTCTCATACACCTAAGCAACTACAACTTTATTGCAACCAATATATTTATAAGTAATGGTATTGAAATTAAACATTTCTGAATCAGAAATGTTTCGTGGCAATTAGGTCTGCTGGTGTTGGGCTGCAAAAAATTATTTTTCTTTTTGCTGCCATCTGGTTGTCATTCAGATTTTTGCAGCCCAGAACTGAGAGCCTTACTATAATTACAGTTTTCAAATCTAATGCTGCAGTTTGCAACATATCTAGGATCAGGCTAGTAGATACAAGCCATTTGCTTCCACACAGTTCTAACAGGCATGTATTTACAATGGTTCAAGGGTCACGTGACCGCCATTTGCAACCTTCCCAAGGAGATTCCAACAAGCAAAGTTAATGGGGAAGCTAGATACACTGTAATGACTGTGTAATTCACTTAAAGACCACGGTGATTAATGACCATGGGAAAAAGTTTGTAAAATTGGGCATGACTCACTTAACAACCACACTGCTTAGAGACGGAAGTTCTGGTCCTTACTGTAGTCATAAATCAAAGACTACCTGTATGCCCTGGATTGCACAGGCTAAAATTCAATCCTTTCTTCAAATGATAAAGATTCCTTTTGAGCCAAGCTTAACTCTGATCAGTCTTTGCCCAGACAGTTTTGTAGCAATACAGAAGAGATTTATTATTAGTTGTTCTTATTAGTTGTGTTTTCCCCCCAAGTTTAGCCTATATTAACCTTCCAATTTCTGTTGAGTTTCCATTCAGGTATTAACCAGATCAGTTTTAATTTAGCCTAGAAGCAAACTGATATACATACAGAACCATTGGTTTAATAACTTCTCCCTATCGGTTATCTTCACATGTGTAAGACTAAAATTTCCCAAATGGCATGTGGTTACAATGACTGATGAAGGCTGTTGTCCATAACATTTAGAGAGCAACACTTTGGGAAGGCCAGATTAGACACTAAGACTTTAGTTTTTACACTAAACTCTCATATTTAAGTATGAGACTAAATCTAAACTTATAAATTGTCTGAATAACAAAAGGTATGTTGCTTTACTACTATTATTACTTGACTTAGCTGTTTAGTAATGCTTTCTAACATATGGTATTTAAATGGACAAAGTCTAGGCTTATCCTCATTCTTTTTCAAGAGATGACTAGAAATTTGGTAAGGTGTTGATATTCTACCTTTCTTCCATGTAGCTAGTATGACAAACAAGCCAAGTAGTCCTGCAGAAATTCAAAGGGTTGCTAGAGAAGGACAGGGATTTCTTGTCCTCTTTAGGTAGATTGCAGTATCTACCTAGTAGTCCTCACCTTGTAACCATTCATTTAGTGACTGTTTGAAGTTACGACCACACTGAAAAAAATGACTTATCACCAGTTTTCACACTTACAATGGTTGCAGCAACACTATGATCTAAATTCAGGTATTTTCAACATTTGGACTGTTTCATTGTCATATATTCACCATTTGTAACAGTACCAGACAACTTCTGACAAGCAAAGTCAATGAGGGAAACCAGATTCACTTAACAACTGAGGTGATTCTCTTAACAACTGTGACAAAAAAGAACGTAAATGCACAAACACACTTAACTGTCTTGCTTAAAAATGAAAATTTCGGGCTCCATTGTGGTCGAGGACTACTTGTATTTAAATGAACATGCCAATCAAATAAAAGCTAAAATATGAGATTATAATTCAGACCTATATTACAAAACCCTAACTCATAGATGATCTTTATTTTTTTTTATAAATGATTGCTAACAGAACCAGACTATATTTAGCAATCACTTCTTTTTTAGTGATGTAAACTGAACTACTGAAGAACTTCTAAAACCCTGTCCCATTTGTAGTTTATAGAGGCATCAGTGGGCCTCTACTACCCAAGTTTCTTCCCTGATCATCTGGTAGGTTCAGCCCATGATTTAAACAGCTTTATGCCATCATTTCCATGTATCCATTAGCCAAAACCCAAGAATGACACATGATTCTTCCACACTTCTTTATTGTTTTCATAGCTGTATAGACAAAAATCTTGTCAGACTGAGGACTCTACTATCTGCATCTACAATATACTATGTAAACTATTGGAGAGGAGCTGTCTTCACCCTTTTTCTCTCACATGTAATGTCCAGACTGAGTTGCCTCTTACTCCTCTGGACTGCACCCTCTCCCTCTTGGAGAGTCTCCTCACTATACTCCATCCCACTATCAGAATGAGTTTTACCCACTGTTCCATCATAATACGAAGGCAGATTAAATCTGCAACTTCTGGCACCCATTCTTCATGGTGCTGAGGTCAGGTGATCAGCTGCAGTGTGTTTGGGGGTTCATGGTTTGTGTTCCTGCATGACCACTCCTCTCTGGTCACTGGTCTGCTTCTTTGGACACTGGTCTGCTTCTTATCTGCCACAGTGACCCTCTTGAAGTATTGAATGTAAAAACTACGAACAAAATCAAAATTTTAAAATGATTCTTTGAAGAACTGCAAATTATCACTAATGAATGTGAGCTCATTCAAACTCATAGTTAAAATCATTTCCTAATGGCAATACATATTTTATTTACTTGTTACTTGCAAACAGTCTTAAGGAGATCAAAATTATTTCTTACCTATTAAGTCCATACAAATGAACAAAACCTCTTAAGAAATAGTGATTTTTTATTACATCTTTACCTTCATTCTATACTCCCTCTCTTTACAAGCAATTCCCTTTTATAGGATCCTCTTCCCAATCTTGGATTAATAGTAAAAAATGTGGTTGTTTCCTTTGGAGAATTTGAAAGAAACAACTTAGGTTTAAAGGAGATGACTACACTCTGCAGAAGAAAGTCTTTCCAAAATACGAAGTTTGCTCATAATCACTTAAAGCAATGGGAACAACTTTTTTTTTTAAGATAAAAAGCAAAACAGGGCAAACCAGCATAATAATTACTGAGATTGTAGTACAGGAAATTTTGACCTAGATAGTTGTTGCTTAAAATCCCATGACATTCAATTGGACATAACTCTAGATAAGTGCAAAAATAGTATTTAACAATTGCCCTTTTGTAATGTCTTGAAAGTGTAAATCCATGTGGTTTTTGTGCCAATTTCTTTTTAAAAAAATTAACACCCTGATAAGCCAAAGAATTGGGCACTGATGGTCATGCAGCGTAATGGCATTCTACTTTTGACTTGCCAAACTGGCATTCTTGAGATGTTTTGGACTACAATTCCCAACCCATCTGGAGATTGCTAAACAGGGGGAGGCTACATTGAAAAAAGAAGTGTTGAAAGATTATGACAGCAGTCTTTCCAAAGTATTCAGAAATGGCATAAACATTTTTTATAGTTTACAATTATTTATAACCTTTAAAATGTTGATATTTGAAAACTTCAGTATAATTTTTCAAATTCCTCATGATTCAAGCTAAACATTTTGAATGAAAAAAAAAGAAATGAAAAATATATTAATTTACTGTTTTCCAACAGGAAAAAAATTTAATACAATGATTTTGCAACTCAAAATGCTGAATACATTATTTTGCAAAAATATTTTTTCACTCACTGAATTTTAAACCTTGTAACTGAAAACGAAGACATAAACATGTTGCTGCTTGTGCAGTTAGTAGAATTTGACGTCATTAAATCTTCATTGATTAAAAACTAAACTAATGGTATGAGTCTTTCATTGACCTAGTAAGGATGTAGGACTAGAACCTACCGCCTTTTCATTACCTTATTAAGCATTATTTTCACTATAAGAATCAGTCTCACACAAATGCAACTATGCAATTTGCATTATCCATTGCAGGATTTTTCAATCCCACCCTATTTCTGCTTTTCCTTTTAGATACCGTACACTATATAATAATCATTATTATCTGCAAGTCAATCCTAGAAAATTAGGAAGCCCACCCTATCTGAACGAATGCTAAGAAAGGGGGAAAAAAGTGGAAACAAACAATAACGTTGAATTACATAGTGGATATTATTTGGACAATAAAAAGGCTATGCATAGTTTTGTTGGAAGCCAGAACAGTATCTTAAGCTGTGCGGGATATACTTTCCTCCCAATTTATTCTCAACTCTGGCAACGATTCTTGCAAAAAAAAGTATCCAAGAATTTTTTACACAGCAGGTCAAAACTACCCATTTCTCTGGGATACAATTTTAGGCAATGAGGCTAGCCTTATTTTCCAACCAGCATCACCGAGCGGTAATAAGGCCACCCTGTGCTTTTTCTGCCCCGGAGCCGGGTCCCCGCCATTTCTTGTTTAACCCTCCGGCTGCTCACCTGGGCGGCCATCACCCGTTGCCTCTCGGCGATCAAGCTGCATTTTTTACACTGGCAATCTCTCCACATGCAGAACCGCTTGTGGCCCTTCAGGGGCGAGGAGTAGCCGTGGTTCCTACAGCGCGCGCACTTGGGGAGCCGCGGGGATTTTTTCCCCGCAGCGGTGGCGGTCCCAGCAGGGCCCTGGCTTAAACCCCCCGCGTTGCCGCCGGCTCCGGTGGCCGCTAGCCCGGCAGACTTCCCCAAAGGGCCCATTTTGGTCCCCTGGGTGTGATGCTCCGAGGAAGCCGACGGTTTACTGAAGGAGGTCTCGTTAGGCATCGCGCCTTTCGGAGCCAATAATTGCGAAGAATTGCTCGACTTTGCAAGGAAGGGCTCGATTTTAATCTGAGCCTGAAAGGACGGGCGAGGGTCCCCGGAGGGGACAGTTCGCCTTGGCCTGCAAAAAGGGTTGCTTGGGCTTGGCTGCGATCTCTGGAGGAGCCGGCTGGCAGGTGGCAGCAAAGCCGTGCAAAGTAGCAGCGCACCTCGTCCCTTTGCAAAGACGCGGGTCAAATGGGGAACTTGCTGAACTTTTTTGCTGTTTGTTTCGAGGTATATTCCAGAGCCCGGATCCACTCCCGGGAGCTCTAGGCTCCACCCCCCAAAGCCTTCTGCAAGCCTGACCCCCCGGCTGGGCCCAGTTTATGAGCTTCCTTGCAGAAGGGAGGCTGGGAGACAACGGCCTTTGGGTCGGAAGCTTGTGACAGCTTCAGGTTTTAGCCCACTTGCAAATATCTGTGGAGATTCTCAGTCATCCATGTCGCGATTGTCCCAAAGGTGCTTTTTCCAAAGGGCAACTGGACTTCCTTGGGTTTTTTTTTCCTTTGAAAACCTTCGCTTCTCATCCAAGAAGAACTGAAGAAGCTTCTTTGATGAGAAGCGAAACATTTTCAAAGAAAAAAAAAACCCAAGCAAGTCTAGTTGCCTTTTGGAAAAAGCATCTCTGGGATAGCCCACTTGCAGTATTTGCAGCCTGCCGAAACGTAGTGGCGCGGTTCTTAAAATAACCGGGTTGGTCTTGAAGGCGCCACCAAAACTTCGCTGACTTTGCTGGTAGGAAAGATTTCAATCAGACACGTCTCCTCCGCCCATTCTAATGCCGTTGATTCCCAAGGATGGGTGCAAACGAGCCAGGTTGCGTGCAAGTCCGAGCCGCTCTCACTCAAGGGCAAGGCCGCGTTTCTGCAACACAACTGTCTCACGGCAAGAAGGGATCCACAAGTTGTTTTGTGGCATGGAAGGCAAATAGAATGGATGGCGTTGATCACTTTTCACGCGGGGGGGGGGCCTGAGACGCAAACATGAAACGTTTTTAGTCTCGTTTGTGGCCTTTTCGGGATCCCATTTGTCCACGGTTTCTTTGCAAGCCTTTTCTTGGCGTTCGTTCCTGGAGGACTTTTGAGGTTGCAGCATTGGCGAAGATGAGCGCGTATAATTGGAAATAAGTCTTCGTGGGGACTTAATTTCGTCCTTGGGAAGGATGGGGTGGGGCTGGGGGGCAGAAGACCAGCAGAAATATGTCTCGGGCCAGACGATTTATGGAGAACAGCTGCTTCCATACCTAACTTCCACTTTATGAGAGGGAAGAGAAGTGGGAGATTTCCGTCCAATTTCACATCTAAGTCTGGCTGATTAACGGCTAAAACCTCTTCCTCCCTGGAAAATTCAAGGTTTCTCTTCGGTCGGGATTCTGAGAAATAGTTCTGAAACGGTTGTAAATTTGAATAATAATTCTTAAATATGTGGTCGTTTCCTTGAAAGGGTCTGAGGGACGAGCACTTTTCTGTTCCAGAAACTTTATTAAAAGATGTCCGTTATCAATTGTTGATTGGCATTTTCGCTGTTAGAGGAACATTTGTTAAGTACTTCTTCCCACCCACCCTAAAAGATATTGCATATGATAGCGGAATTTAAACAAATTTCAACAAATATATGCGATTCTGATGTTGTTAAACAAGCGAGGAAATGCAAAATACAATTTAAGTATTTCATGTAAAACACCTGAACAGAAATGGGAATTTGTGGATTTTTAGGGGAGGGGAGGCAGCTAGAGGTAAGATTTCTAATTCAGACTGTAGTTGAAGCATAAAACAGTAATTCCCACTACAGAGGAAACATTATTGCTGCTGTGATAACATTCCAGGTTTGCCTCTTAAGAATTCCCCCCCTCAAAATTATCTATAACTTCAACAGCAAAACCTACTTTACCTAAGGTGACAGTGAAACAAAATGAACCGATGTATGTGCCATCAATAGAAAAATGCTGCTTTCTCAGTCTTTTTCCCGTGTATATAAATTAGGGCATTTCACCTACAGTAGTTAGAGAGGAATTCCTTCCCCCTTCCAGGTCATGTCAGGGCTGGTCAAATGTGATTATGGAGGCAACTCTACTATTCATATGCATTTAAAAAAAAAAAATACAGACCTTTATGCCAAATTGCCAATGTGACAGAATATGATGCAAACAACCAGATTGATTGTCCAAAGTGGGGCCAGAAGGAGAAATTTGGTCCCCAGAGAAACTGGCAGAAAAGATTTAGAGGTCAAGCTGTCTTCTAAGCCTTGATCTAAATCTTACATTATTAGTTATGTTTACATGACATGATAGCCGGAGGTAATGGATCAATAAGAAGGTATGTGCCACAGGAAAACATCTTGCAGAAATGGACACTGCAGAGAATATATTTTATTAATCAGATTGAGATATATTGTGTTCTGAACTCCAGTGGTATAAATCCGTTTTGGAGTTGCAGAAACTAATCATCCATCATCACCAGCCTTGTTTTCAGATTTTAATTTCTGTATATCCAGAACTAACTGCTCTGAGCTTGGATAATAATAGTGCCTGATCTTGTTGAGCCTTTCATTAGCTTTGCATAATATGGAACCAAACTTCTGTCAGTGAACAGAATCAGTGCCCTAAATTCACGTGCAGTCCACAATGTATGCTGGCTACATATGAAAGGCTGCTGATGAGTCCTATAGGCCTGTAGTGGCAAAGGGAATTTAAAAAAAGAACAATGAAGAGTTAAAACCTGTAGGAAAGGACATTATGAAACATTATAGGGAAATGGGCCTCTGGTGTGTTCTTAGCTGTTGAGATGGCTTTTGTAAACAAGAGGCTTCAACTGTGTTTTTTCACTAAAAGAAATTTATCAGTTACTTAAGGTAAATACATTTGCATGTCAAAGTGCTACATAAACACCTTCCCTCTATAAAAATGCACTGGGTGTCATTGCCGGCAATGGCAAAAAAATGTCACGATACATCGCGACACGTCACGTGATGTTGCGAGTTTGACACCCCTGGACTAGAGGGTCACATGACAATCAGCTTTGCTGTTCTTGGGAATGACCAGCAAGACTTTATAGAGAAGATGGCTGGTCACTCTCTCAGATTGAGAATTATAAGCAAAAATTTGTCCTACGAACAGGATGCTAGGCTATTCTACCTGACACTAGAGAACACTGATGCAACATTACTGAGAAGCAGAGGTGTCCATAATTTCACATTATTTTCATGCTTACAGTGCAAGTGATATGGTTGTAGACACAGCATGATAGTCTATAAATAGCCACCATAACTTACTTGTTTGTCATAAACACCCTTAGAGTAGTCTTGGATTTGAAACTAAGTCCTTCATTATATAATTATGGGAAATCACTATTTCTTATACTGTAAGTCACACAGATTGCTAAAAGCAAATATTGAGAGAATTGTAAGCATACCTTTTGTAAGAATAAAATCACTTAGGATGCAAATAGCATCTACAGTATATGCCAGTGATGGCGAACCTTTTAGAGACTGAGTGCCCCAAAACCGCCCACCCCCACCCCCATCCCTGCTCCACCCTGCTCACTGGGCCACCCACCACCTCCACAGCCTCCACAGATCATCCAGACAGTCCAGCAGCGCCATGGCAGCCACGCCCTTTGCCCATGCCCCACAGCAGCATCACACAACGAGGTGCAAGGGCAGAGTCTTGTCCCCAC
This sequence comes from Crotalus tigris, assembly GCF_016545835.1. NCBI lineage: Eukaryota > Metazoa > Chordata > Lepidosauria > Squamata > Viperidae > Crotalus > Crotalus tigris. The sequence goes on along the minus strand of NW_024097531.1, from coordinate 437,820 downwards.
TGCCCGGCTACCATGTCCTTGGCTGTGCTGCTTCGCGTGGGCCGCACCCAGGGGTCACTCTCTGGGGGGGCTGCTGGTGAGGAGTGGCCGTGGGAGGAGGCGGGGCTGGGGAGACAGTGCGTGTGCCTACAGAGAGGGCTCCGAGTGCCGCCTCTGGCACCCATGCCATAGGTTCGCCACCACTGGTATATGCCTTAAAATGTGGGAATTAATATACTTGAAGATAGGTTTATTCATATTTTATATGCACAGCCTGAGCAGTTTTGCTCTGCTAAAACAAATGTTTGTGGATTATGTGATGAACACCTAGTAGAGGATCATAAATGGCAGCGCAGTTATAGCATGCAGAACTCTTCCAAACTGCTTTTGACATGGCGATACCACACATCTGTTAAATATTAATATGGTTTGATCATTTTGTATTTAATTATATATTCCACCAATGTAACCAGAATAGACACTTCTATCTAACAGAAAAGTAATTCTCCAAAAACCAAAACTACATCAAATTTGGACTGGTAAGATAAGCCGAGATTGGATCTAGCCAAGGTTGTGGAGAAATGCATTCCAGAAAATCTCCAATGAATCATAAAAGATCAGAATTGGTAAGCCGCAGTATTCCCTCTATGGAACCAAAAGATGGACTTTGAGCGAGCAGAATGGGAAGAGTGTTGATGCTTTTGAATTTTAGTGTTAGAGAAGATGCCTGGGAATACAGTACCACGCAGGCGGCCAATGGATTGTTGAATGAATCAACCTACAAATGTCCTAGCCTACACAGACATGGTATGCAAAGATGTAGCTCTCTGGAGAAGTCTGTAGTGCTGGAAAAGGTGGAAATGAGAAGAAGAGAATAGCCAACAGCAAGATGGATGGATTTAGTTACAGTGCCAATGGCTACACTGCTGGAAAAGCTGAAAAATCAGGTTAGGGATAGTCACAGATAAAAATCTACTTATGTGGTTGCTAAGAGTTGACACTGAGTTGATGCCACATACCTAATGAATCCTGCAAGAAGCAGTTGAGCAGGTGTTCACAATATTATCCATTCTGAGCATTCTCTACCTCCCTTCCTGCTCACATGGTGAAGAGCAAAGGGTATTCTGCTCATTCAGTAATTTTCAGTACATATGTGTATATATACACACAAATAGTCCTTGACTTACAACAGTTTCTTAGCAACTCTTGGAAGTTATAATAACCCACCCCAAAATGTACTTATTTAATGTTCGGACAGTTGTCCTCTCCCATGTGTACGTGACTGCATTTGGCTGCTCAACAGCTAGCTTGATTTAAGGCCATTTGCCATGTCCCTGATTTGTGATATTTTTGCTGGAAATCAGTGTTTATATGCTGCTTCCAGCAAAAGAAAAATGACCATTTTCACTTAATAATGGCTGCAAAAAAAACCCAGTAAAATTAGGTGCAATCATAATTCTGGGCTCAATTATGGCTGTAAGTCAAGGACTACCTATATGTATGTATGTAGATAAGAACACAGAGACACAATGCAAGGGGAAAACTTAAGTTCACATACATACATAATGTTCGTTATACAGAAAAAAATATAGGTGAATCTTTTAGCTTTTGCTGGTAAAGTGATTGGAAAGAATGTCAGAAGCTAGAAGCTGTGCATGGTGTGTTTATTTGTTATTTTTTTCTAATCCAACACCATGTTGTAAAGAAATTATATTTGGGCTCTGCTACTCTCTCTGTCCACTTCCAAAATTTGAAAGGCCTGACCAAATTTAGTGGGTGGGAAGAAAAGCCAGGAAAAAAAAAAAGACTGAGTTAAAAAAATGTGCTGGATTCGCCTGGGAAATGCAGAGAGAAAAATCCAGAAAAAAATTCTCCAGTGTCTTCTTTGATTCAGAATGTTACTGAAGTTTCCATTATATGCTTGCTTTCCCATTTCTTAGAGGTTACATAATCCACAACTAATTTTAGACATCATGCTGTATGCACTATCTTACCATATTAAAATTATAAAATTATTAAAATTATTCACGTTCTGTATATATAGATCATATCCAACTGTGTCAGTCAGCAGCAAAATGTCTGCTCTTCTAAAAGTTCTTGTACACATTCCAAATTCAGAAGTGTTATTTGGAGTTATTTGGGATTTTTCCAGAGAGGAAGGAAACGTCTGGTTTGTTTTACCATTGGTCACATAGGATGAACTGCAAGGTCCACACCCCATGGGTTGGTCCTTTGACATAATAAATATTTATACATCTTACTGCACAAACCTAGATCCTCATGTCTAGTAATTGTATATTCTCTATTATCAGATTGGCTCCAGGGAACAAACTAATTCTCTTTGGTGCAAATGACTGTATGAGGGTAGCAAAATGCTGATGTATAGATGTTCATGTTGTCACACAAATGCCAATTTTACACACCGTCTTCCTGACATCTAATGCAAGTATGTAGTGGCATTTATATGATGACATAGATCTGGTGAATCGTCATTTGTTCCTTCCCCCATTGCCTATGTCCTTGTGGACCAAGGGACTTGTTGCATCAAACACACATCTATGTTTTTTGTTTAGTGGGGATGAAGTCATTCAGATGGTTCTGTGTATAATCCTGTAGCTAACTTTCAGCTAACTGTCTCCTCTTCCGAGCTGATTTTCTTCAACGACTTGGTATAACCTAGAAAACTCTTGCTTCAGGAAAGGAGCATTAACTATGCTGATTTTCTAAGCTGATGCTAAGTTTAGCTTGCCCACTTATCTTCTTAACATAACTATTCTTGATTTCTTCATAAAACTGGTCCTCCCTTAAATTCCTTTTGTGGTTTGCCTCCTTAGGATCAGGAATTCTGAGGATGGACATGCAGGTTATAAGTATGCTTACCTGACAAGCTAAATCCAAACCAACCAACTCACATTTTGACTTAGTATGTTGTGCGATTCCAGTCATACTAGTTTGTAATGTATGGTTTATGACTTTGCAGGTATGAAGACAGCCAATTGTAATTTATAGAGGGAATCAAGATTACACATATCATAGCTTAATGCAATGTATGAGCCAGTGACTATAGTTTCTGGCCTACCCCCAATAGTTCAGTGACTCTGTTCAGACAGCAGGTGCCTCTCTCACACAGATTAAGTACTGCAGTACATTAACAGTAGAAAAAGAAGCAGAACCTTTGAACAAATAAGAAGCAAACCTTTCGTAAACATCAAGCAGCCTCAAACATTAGGCCATCAGCTCAAACATCCCCCCCCCACCCCCCACACCATTATCCTTTCACAGTGCTGAATAACATTCTCTATAGGCACCCAATGTTGTGAATCTTTGAAAATTCGTTTTTGAATGTCCTATTAAATGATGACCCACTTAATCAACCTGATTAATTTATTGTGGTTCCAAAGCTTGGCTAGGCCTGACCTGTAAAAGGGGTAGGCAAAAGCCACCCCTGTATTACTTGACACAGATCCTCCGATTCATTTTAGGGGCACTAAAAAAATTAATTGGACCAGTGACTTAGAACATTGAGGGCTGCTGCATGACTCATTAAACTGACATTCAGAACATTTGTAATTCACAATGCAAGACGGATAGAATCCTATATGCACCCTATATGTTTGTGCTCTTTTATCATAGGCCAGCTCCAGTTCATAGGAGGCCTTCTGATTAGAATGTCACCATCAATTGAGAGAGAAGACAACCGTAATGGAGCTAGATTTGATAAACTGGCAGAGTGTGACGAAGGAAGCTTGGGACTCTTTAAAAGAGACTACACAATTAATTGCTACCTTTTTATTTATGATACTTAATTTCCTGTTGGATACTGCTAGTTTTCCGCTGTGGCAGGGAAGGTCAGAAATAAGGAGATTGTTTCAAGTGATTAAGCAAATGCTTTCTCTCAATGCTATTTTTAATATTGCTCATCTAATGATGAAACGTCTCGGCTAAAGGAGTTCAGTCCATGTCTTAAAACAACCAATTTCTTTTCTGGATGAGGAGCATATTTCATTTATTCCCTCTTTACCCTGATAAATAATCATGCCAAGCTATGCTTTGTTTAATCCTAGTTTGTCAACTAAGCCACAAAAGCTGGCTTTACCCTTAGTACTATGCTATACATTTTCAGTCTGGCACAGAGTGGTGTCAGGTGCCTACGGACACACCTCTTGGTATTTTGTCTTTTCTGCACATATCTGTGAGTAAAAGCAGATAAAGAAGCTTACAGGTACACATCAGTGTCAAAGTAAACGTTACTGAAACATGGCACAATATTGGGCATGTTCACACAATACATGAGTTAAACCGCTCTGGCTGCTTAATGCAAATACACATTTCTCCTCCCCTGAATTCAGTAGGGCTGCTTAACTATGGTCAGTATGGTTAGGCATTGGGTTCACGCATTGGTGCATAGCCTCCTATGGAGACATACACTGAAAGGGACCTTATTGCTAGTGTTAGCCTTCCAAGTTGATGTTCCTATCATTTGTGTCATCCAACCAAGTTTCAGTGATGCCTATGACATCATTATAATCCTACCATGTTAGAATTACAAATTCTCCCTCTCTGATTCCCATTGTCTCCACACCAGTGTGGAAACTTCTGAGATTGTGAGTGGTGCCCTCAGCTTGGCTTTACTTGGCTTGTAATTTCCCACTAATCATGTATTTCATCTGCTAATTTTGCCCCAGGCTTCGGTAGTATGGATGATTCTGGGATTTTGCCATACTACCTTTATTTATTCAGTTTAGTTATTTAGCTACAGTTAGAGCAACTATGGCCCTTTATGACCTGTGGACTTCAACTCCCAGAATTCCTGAGCCAAGTTGTAAAGGGGCCATAGTTATCCACCCAAGTTAGAATTACACTGGGGTTTGCTGTTTTTTTTTAATTTTAGCTTTTTGTATTTTATCTTCATTATATCTCTATCTTCTTTTGGTACATTTAATAAAGTTGAATTTTATTTTATTATGTGTGTGTATGTGCGTATATGTGTGTGCACCTTTTGCTATATATTCATAGTTAACATTGAAACAAAGCTTTCCTTCCAATGATTGGTAATGCTGTTCCCAGTTCATTTCTTTGACAAAAGAAATTAAGACTGTTAATTTAATTGCTATTCCCTGAGACTATTATTCTGTGTAAAAAGATAGGCAATAAATCCTTATTGATTTTCAATAATCGTTCCTTCCCCTTTACTTTTTTATCTGTAAAATGGGTACAGTAGCAAACAATATCTGAACATGGTTCAAAAAAGAAAGAATTAAAGATTGATTTAATTGTAAATTGTATTAAATGAGCTCTAAGCAAAAAACAAAAAACAAATTTTCCTCATGGTTCATTCTGAGTATATTAACTGAGTCTTTAAAAAAAACACCATATTTAATTGTATAGTTAGCACTCTTCACTGTGAAACCTGCTATCATTTAACAATCTGTATTTTTATGACTGTGTGAATGAATAGTAACATGTTGTCATCATCCTTAGCATGACTATATTGAGAGTGAAGTGAACAGCATCTATTTTAATTAACTGTATTTTTAGCTTGTCTGTTCCCATTAGAAGATAAATCTTACATGTGGGGAAATATCTAAACAAAAAAGAACACCTATTAAATAAACAGTGCTTGCTGTTCTACCATGCTATTACAGTAAGATAGAATTATAATCAGTGTCTGTCAGTAAACAGGATTTAAAACATATTAAAAAAATCATCTACTCTTAACTGCCCTGAGCCTTGAGATCTAACAAGACAGCGAAACAAACAAATGTCATTGTCACATCTTTCTTGTGACATTTGGAACAGATGCTGATGCTCTAAGCAGATTTATCCTGCTTTTCAGATTAGCAATCCAATTTGATTATGCACCATTAAGTTGGTGTCAACTCTTAGCAACCATGTAGATAGATTTTCTCCAGGAATAGTAGTCTCTCTTATTTAAGTCTCTAGCTCTCAGAGAGACCCAGATAAGATGGAACACAGAAAATAATGCCTATGACATTTAAATAGCTGCCTTTGGATTTCACTGGGTGTGATTCACAATCTCAAAATTTGCATTGAGAAGAACATTGGGATAGGCAAACAGTTTTTTTTAAAGTTGGCAAATACAATAAATACCCCATAAGATTCCCCATGTGAGCATTAGAAATCTCATACCCAGAATAAATTGAGAGCCAGAGAGGCTACGAAACATTTATAAATCTACATATGACATCCTCTGTATGTTTTAGACTATGGCTTCCTAAAGGCCCATTCAGCATATGTTGCCAATCTAGAAATATAGCTGTTAATTCACACATTATCAGAGAGACATGGGCATCATTATCTTTTGGCATAGCAATTAATAGATAAATACACACATTTATCTAATAAAATGATGGTGATTTTGGCGGAAATATCCACTTTCTTTTAACATCTCCTTCCTGATGTTTACCAGTAGGGGTCTCCCTTCTCCTTGGGGAAATGGCTGCTGTTTGACAGTAATTTTCCCTTTGGAACAGATCAAGACCAAAAAAGGATGTTGAAATTTTGCTAATAGAAAGTCATTTACTATCCTGCCAGTAGTCCAGATTTAGCAATCCTTCTGGGAAAAAAAATAGCAATTATAGGTACCTCAATTGTTTCCAGAAGGTCCTAACTGTATTTTAGGTGCTCTAATGCAGTATTTTGTAAGATGTATACTTTTCCAATTCTGTGATTTATAAATATTAGAATTAATTAAATTAAAATTACTGCCACATTTTCAAGAAGAGAAAGATCCCATAGAGCTTTACAATTATTTCTTAAATTTATCCTCATAAACCCTTTGTGAATTAGACTGAGTATGCATTCTTTGCTGAATAGATTACCAGACAATTGTGCAGTTCTCTAGACTCTCCTCTTATCGGTGGGATCACCATGGTTGGTTATGCCATAATCTTTCAGTTTTGATTTTCAGATCTTGATATACTTAGTAATCTCCAATTCTTTGTCTTCTATTCTGCTGTCTCCTGGTGTTGCCACATCAACTACCCTCACTTTCTTCTTTTCAACCATAATTAAATCCGGTGTGTTATGAGACAAGACTTTTATCAGTCTGTATTCGGAAATCCCACAATATTTTAGCCTCAATTATTTTACTAATTTTTTAACTCTTAGGTTCTCATTAATTTTTTAACTCTTTCATCACTGGGACATGATAATTTTTATAGATGTTCCAGTAAATCATTTTGACAATTCTGATGTTGTCCTTTATAATCAGATGATGGGATCTTTTTGCACAGGCTGAGTATATGATCTATTTTTTTCTGCTTCTTTCAACAATTTATACTTTGAATCGTTTGATAATATTTCAATATTGGCTTTGATTGCATTAATTCAAATATCTTACCCTTGTGTAGCCAAAATCAAACTTTCACATTTTTTTTTTAAATGTTCCAGTTGTAAGCTGGAAAAAATTGCCAGATTTTTATCTTTATCCTTTTTTCCTTCCAGCTTTTGTAAAAATAGATCATGTAATGCTTTTCCTTGCCAGCTTTCTGTTTGTGTTTTTATTACATTATTACGATTTTCACTTTTTGTTTCCTGTACAATTAGTAAGTTCCAATTTTTAATTTGCATCAGTGCTGGTTCTTGGTTCTCTTTTGTATAATCAGCCAATGGACATTTTTCTTCTTCAACTGTTTATTTGACCTGAAGTAAAGGTCTGCCTCCATTTTTGTTGTCTAGGTACAATCTATCAATATCACTATGGGGATGTAATGCATATCAATAGTAATCAGTTTTCTTATTTTTCGGTCCAAAGTGTCCAGTTCAGCTTACATCCAGTTAATTCCAGCAATGTATTATATATCATAGGTATAACCCAAGTATTGATAGATTTGATGGTGTCACCATCACTCAATTTTGGCTTTAGCACTTTTTTCACACTTTGGATGTATTCATTACTAATCACATTTTACTTCTCTGGGTGTGAAGTTATCCAACTGTAAAATGCCCAGATAATTGTAGGCTTTATCCTGATGTTTCTGATAGTTTGGTTATTTTGCATTTCCATTTCATTAGTGATTTTACTCGATTTATTGTCACTGTAGCACATTTCTTTAGGCCAAATTCCATCACTATACCTGTGTTAAAATTCTTACAGTGTATTAAGGTGACCAACTTTTTTACAATGAAAAGGAGGACACAAATAAATTGAAGAAAAAAATATCGTAAATAAAAGAAACATTCATTGCAACAATAATACAGAATACACTATAATATGATAAATGCATAATAAAAAACATTTGTAACAATAACATTTTATATTGTAATTATGCTTACATGCCGCGCCCCCGCCCACAGCCACCATGCCAGCACTGCTGCCCTGCCGTGTAGAGCGGGCCCCGCAGCTCCCAAAGCACCAGCTGCACCGGCCCCGGCCCCAGGGGGGCAGCCTGTCGTCAACACACCCTGCCTGTAGCCGCCCCGCCAGCACCACCGCCCACCCTGCACAGCCCCGTGTAGAACAGGCCCCACAGCTCCCACAGCACGGGGGGCAGCTGGCCACCGCTGCCCCTCACACCCCCGCCTGCAGCAGCCCCGCTGCCCCTGTCTTTTGTGCCCGCAGCCGTTATTGGCCTAGCAGGGCCAAAGATCAAGAGAAAGTTACCGTGGCGTCGCTGCTCCAGTCTCCTCCAGGTATCTTCAGGACTAACTAGGAGATGGTGTAGTTGGGTAGCAGGGAGGGGTGCAAAGTTTCTGCCAATTCGCCTTTGCTGCAGACAACTTACATGTGCAAAGTTTGCTGGCCGGGTGTTTTGGCCCGTTCAGCAGCAATTCCTATTGGCTTTTGAAAGCCAATAGGGGGAATAGCACAGCTCATGCAAAAGTTGAAAAAAAAAACCATCAAAAAAAGGTGCCGGAACGCCGTTCTGAGTGTTCTATGAGAAAAAAAAGCCCTGCAGATTAGTCTACAAATATCGAAAAGGAGGACATGTAGGAGGACCCTTTTTGAGGGATGACAGAACTCACAAGAGGACCGTCCTCCCTAAAGAAGGACAGTTGGTCACCTTAACATCCACGATGGTTTCTTAATGCTTAGATGTTCTTTTGACTTTCAGCTGGAGCAGCTAAATAATCAGCCATGTTACTGGCCGATCTTTCTCTCCATCGGCCCTGAAGAGCTGCCTCGGACCGCGGAAGGAGCTGCCTCCCCCCCACAACCAACGAGAGTCCTCCTCATCGGTAGTCACCCCTCAGGGTGACTTCTTGACCCAATTAAGGGTCTACCGGCAGAGGAAAAGCAGGTAACAAAGAAAGAGAGCCTCTTCGTGTGCCTACAGCCACTGCAACCCAAACTGGAAGTCGTCAATGATTAGATTTTAATTTGTGATTTTCCATAAAGTTTTAAATTATCAGTACAAAGCAAATGTGGTACTTTATTAGCATTTTTTTGCTTTTTGATAGCCAGTATTTGTTTTCTTTAAAATCACTGAAAGTGGGACCATGGCAATGACAAATAATAAAAGTGATAAAATGAGTCACCCTGGAAAATGCTTCTGCTATGGTTGACAATCCCATATTTTTCATTTCCAATTCTGTATTTTACTGCATCATTATTTTCTTTATAAACATTCTAATGTTTTTACTGACAACAACTATTTCCAAACATTTAATGATTCAACTATGTGCTAATGAATCAAATGCCTTTTTATAATCAATCCAGATCATGGATAAACTGTTTTTTTCAGTTTTTGCAATTCTCCAAAATCATGTTATCAATCAGAAGTTAATCTTTTGTACGTCTGCTTTTCTTTTTATCACCCCTCTGTTCTACAGGGATGATCATGATCATGATTATCATATCATCGTTTATTTTCAATGACAAACATAATGGTAAATAGTTGACATTTTATGTGTCTCCCCCATGCAGGTATTGAATATTTGCCCAGGCTTAAAAGATGATTATATCATCAGGAAAAAAAAGCCTATTTCTGCATACTACCATACCACTTGTTTTTAATATAGTACTTAAATTTCCAGATATGAAATCTTGTCTGGGAGAGGAGAGTTAGCTTCAATTGAAGTATGTTAAGTTTCAAAATGGAGTAGTTATATTTATGCCCCAAATTTCAAGTAATTTGTGCCAAATAAATGCCCATATTTTGATGTTATTGTCTCTTATTTGTGTCCAAATGTCTCAGATATGTTCTTCAGTTTTAGAAGAATTTCTTGGCAACTCTTGCAAGTTCGTTTACTTTTCGTTCCAGCCTAGTGCTGCAGTGTGCTTGGGAAGGTCTCTGGATTACATCCTTTAGCAACTGGGTCTTGAAAATTGCTACTATGCTTAAATAAGCAAACAGACAACCTATGATTAGCCATTTCCTTCCTGAGGAAACTCGGCAGGGTGCTCCTGGCCACAAATCCATTCTAAATAAAACTGCTCTTCACAGTAAAATGGCAAACAGAAAAATGCTGCCAATTTAAATGTTATGTTCTCATCTTTGTATCATATATATGCACCTGCTTTGCTGGAAGGAAATCTGAAGTTTATGCCTTCATATATCACTGTAGAGGACCCAGAATAACCAAAAAGGTGTCTCCATAATAAACAATTACTGAAAAGTAGATACAGTGGTTAAAAAGTGGAACTAATTATCATATAAGAAGTTACTATAATATGCGTATAGCCAGATAAGAAATCAGGCAAATATTTTCCTCATGTGATCGGAAGAATCTTAGGACTTCCATCTTTTTTGGATTCCTTACTAGAAATGCACTCTGCATTATCAGGACAGACAGAAAACAAATTTATTTTGTGGTTTATTACATAGGTAACTTGCATTATTAAACACCCCCCCCCAATTGCTTTTAATGCAAAGAGAAACCAACATATTGTTTCTTCTTTAGCAACTACTGTACAATGGTTTGGCTAAAAAAAAAATAGCTTTTTTTTTTATATGAGGTTTGGTTTCCCCACAGCATTGGCTGAATTTGTTCATGGAAAATATTTGCATAACCCAGTGTTTCTCAACCAACTTTAAGATGTGTGGACTTCCTGAATTCCCCAGACAGCATGGGAAATTCTGCGAGTTGAAGTCCAAACATCTAAAACAGTGGTTCTCAACCTGTGGGTCGGGACCCCATTTGGGGTCGAACGACCATTTCACGGGGGTCGCCAAACAACGCAGTCCGCCATTTTTTCCCCTTTTCCTTAGCTGGGCTACTCCCTTTTATTCTATTGGCTTTTGAAAGCCAATAGAATAGACTCTCTTGAATAGAGTCTAATTCTATTGGCTTTCGAAAGCCAATAGGAATTGTACAGGCTGTCTCTGCCCTGCTGAGCCCACCAAAAGTCCCATTCTGCAAATGGTGCTGCATCAGTTGAGTAGTCCTCGACTTACGACCGGTTGAGTAGTCCTCGACTTATGACTGGTTGGGGGTCGCAGCATTAAAAAGGTTGAGAACCACTGATCTAAAAGATCCTGAGGTTGAAACATTGGTATAACCTATATATAAATCTCAAAAGAATTTATAATATAATTCTACCAACGAAAATGTGACTTAAAACATTCATGAAAGGGGCGTTGTCTTACCTGAACGCCTTTTCTCAGCAGGATGATGTAGAGTCCAATGGATGGGTTCTATGACAGCCTTCCTGCCCGGCAGACTGGGTAAAAACTTTGGCCACACCCCTCCTTTGGGCGTGACCCCAGTTTTGACTGAGGCGAGAACCTTTGTTGGAATTGATATGGTAGCTCCTTGTTCAATACCTGCCTAGACCTAATATCTGGGGGGGCTTGGACTCTACATCATCCTGCTGAGAAAAGGCGTTCAGGTAAGACAACGCCCCTTCTCCAGCAGGATGGCTGTAGAGTCCAATGGATGGGACATACCAAAGCCCTCATGTCCCCCTGGGAGGGAGTGTCTAGGCCACTGAATCCTGAGCAGATACGACTTGCTGTAGCACTCTTCTACCAAAGGCAGCATCCGCTGCGGCAAAGGAGTCTAAACGGTAATGCCTAATTAATACAGAAGGAGAAGACCAGGTTGCGGCCTTGCAAATCTCCTCCACCGACGCTTGTGTTGACCACGCAGCGGATGTGGCTGCGCTGCGTGTGGAGTGGGCAGTCACGTGTGTGGGCACTGGAAGTGCCTGCGAGACGTAGGCTTGGGCTATACAGGCTCTAATCCACCTACCTATGGTAGAAGATGACACCTTCTTTCCCATAGTTGATGGTTGGAAGGAAACAAATAATGCTTCCGTCTTATGGAAGGACAAAGTGCGCTTCACGTAGAAACACAGCGCTCTATGCACGTCCAGCTTGTGCCATCTATGCTCTAGCCTATGTCTGGGTTTTGGGCAGAAATCAGGAAGGATCAGTTCCTGAGATCTGTGGAAGATGCTGTTTACCTTCGGAATGAAAGCAGGGTCTGGTCTAAGAACGACCTTATCCTTGAAGAAGGTACAAAGGTCCTTCCTCACTGACAGTGCTGCTAGTTATGAAATTCTCCTTGCTGAAGTAATAGCCACTAGAAATGCTACCTTCAGCGATAGGTGTTGAAGAGAACATGAGACAAGAGGCTCAAATGGTGCTGATGTCAAGGCTTGAAGAACTTTGGGCAAGTTCCAAGACGGGTACCTGTGTATAACAGGAGGTTTAGTGTTGGTCACCCCTTTTAAAAAAGCGCTAATCGCTGGATGTTGCGCCAGGGAGGTTAAGTTGTCACAGGAAAGTACAGTTGAGAGGGCTGATACCTGTCTATGAATAGTGTTGACTGATAGGCCCTTATTAAGTCCCTCCAATAGGTAATCTAGGATATTGGGAATAGATACTGCGGTTGGATCTAGGTGAAGAGGGACGCACCACCTGCAAAAAACTTTCCATGTAGCATCGTAGATCCTGTTTGTGGAAGGTCTTCTTGATGCTTGTATGATCGATATCACCCCTGAGGAGTAGGATTGCTTGGCTAAACTTTGCCGCTCAAATGCCAAATGGCTAGTTGTAGCCATTGCGGATCTGGATGCAACAGCTTGCCCTGACTGAGAATTACTCGGTCCGGGGGAATCCTCCATGGGGGTGATATCGAAAGATCCACGAGGTCGGCAAACCACGGGCGCCGTGGCCAATGTGGAGCAATCAAGATTACCTCTGCGCCTTCCAGGATCAACTTGCGTATGGTTGCCGGTATTAATGGCAGCGGTGGAAAGGCGTACAGGAGCTGCGCCGGCCACCGACACCTGAGAGCATCTGTTCCCTCCGATCCCGGAGTCGGGAATATGGAGAAGAACCTGGGGAGTTGTGTGTTCTTCGGAGTGGCAAATAGGTCCAAATGCGTCTGTCCGAACCTCCGGGAGATCTCCTCGAACAGAGCCGTAGCCAGTCGCCATTCCGACTGGTCCACTTTGGCTCTGCTCAGGGAGTCTGCCTGAGATTCGTCTCCCCTGAGATGTGTTCTGCTCTGATGGAGCTCACATTTGTTTCTGCCCACCGAGCCAGAGCTAATGCCTCCTTCATTAGTTCCGCGGATCACGTTCCACCCTCCTTGTTGACATGGGCCTTGGCTGCTACGTTGTCTGTTAGAACGAGAACGTGTCTTCTCGTTACTAGGTGGGAGAATTGACGTAGAGCCAGGTGAATGGCCCGAAGCTCCAGCCAATTGATGCTGTGAGAAAGGTCTTTCTGATCCCACTGGCCCTGCGCTATCTGGGTTCCCAGATGTGCTCCCCATCCGAATAGGCTCGCATCTGTCGTGAGCGTAATCCTGTTCGGCTCCCTGAATATACTCCCCTTGAGTATCATGGGAGATATCCACCAATTCAGTGATCTCAGTACCTGTTCTGGCACCAAGACCTTCCTGTTGGAGGTACTGAGATTCCTCCTCTGGTAGGGGAGGAGGAACCACTGCAACTCCCTTGAGTGGAGTCTTGCCCATGGGACAATGCCCATGCAAGATATCATCTTTCCCAGGAGCTTCGAGAGCTGTATCAGAGGTACTCTCCTTTTTATCTGAACTTGGTGAACTAGCTTGGAGATGCTGGTCTGACGCTCCTGGGAAAGGTATACCCTGCACTGGGACGAGTCTATCACCGCGCCTAGGTGCTGCAGTTTCTTTGAGGGGGTGAGATGGCTCTTGTCTATATTGACCGAGAATCCGTGCTCTTGTGGGATTCGGATTGTGGTCTGGAGGTTTACTTTTGCCTGCTCCTGCGAGCTGCACTGAATCAAGATGTTGTCCAGATAAAACTGTACACGCACCGGCATCAGCCTAAGATGGGCCGCTATTACTGCTAGAATTTTGGTAAATACCCTTGGGGCTGAGGATAGACCAAAGGGTAGGGCCCTGTATTGGTAATGCCGGCCCGCGTAGGTAAATCTGAGGAATTTCCGGTATCTGGGATGGATGGGGATATGCAGGTACGCCTCCGTGAGATCTATTGAGGACAGGAGGTCGCCCTTTCTGACACTGGCTAGGATGGATTTCAAGGATTGCATCTTGAACCTCCTGTAATTCACGTAATAATTCAGGCCCTTTAGGTCCAATATTGCTCTCCACCCTCCTGATGTCTTTGGGATCACAAAGAGGATGGAATAAAATCCTCTTCCTTCCTCTCCTTTTGGTACCTTCTCTATGGCCAGAATTGACAGGAGGTGTACTATGGCCGAGGTAACCAACCTTGCCTTGTGTGCTTTTCTGGAGATGGGACATCTGATGAACCGGTTTGGTGGGGGAGAACAAAAGTCTAAGGTCAGACCATGCCTGACCGTCTCCAAGACCCAGGCATCGGTAGTGGTCTGCTCCCAGACTTCGATGAAATTGCCTAACCGACCCCCTATGGGAGTGTCCTGCCTGGCGTCACTTGGCGCGTTTAAGGGGTCGGCCTCCCGATCCTCTAAAGGAACATCTGGACTGGAACTGGCCTCTGGCTCCCATGTTTTGGCGATCCTGGGGACGATCCTGCCTCGAGTAGAAGGATCGTGAGCCTCTAGGCCAGTCCCAGGATTGCCCTGATCAAAAGGGTTGTCTCCAGTCCCAGGAGTTGCTTGGGCGGAAACTTTGCCTCCGGAGCTCCTGACTGCTTCTTCTGTCTAATTTCTTTGATGGATGGACTAGAATCTTTCTCTTATCCCTGCTCTTGCTTACATGTGGATCTAGGATGGATCCAAATAATGATGACCCACTGTACTTGGACGTCGAAAGACGCCACTTGGTCTTCAGATCTGTCTTCCAATTTTTGAGCCACAGTAGTCTACGAGAGGCCACTGTGACAGCAATAGATCTTGCTGCATACTTGGTTGTGTGCAGTGAAGCGTCAGCCATAAATTGTGAGGCGGCCAGTATCTTAGCCAAAGTTTGGTGCGCTCTGACCTGATCTGGAGGTACAGTGGTTTGCAACTCCCACAGCCACATGATGCAGGCCCTTGCGAAGAAGGATGATGATGTTGCTGCCTTGGCCGCCCAAGCTGCGGCCATGTGGGAACGACGGAGGGAATGTTCAAATTTCTTTTCCTCTGGTTTCAAGGCCTCTGCCATGTCTCCTGGAATCGCAGAGGTAGAAAATAATGAGATCAGGGGACTATCTACTGCAGGGACATCTAGCATGCTCGAAAAGGAAGGGGATACATTGAAAAGCTTCCTTTCCACGCTATTGGGTGTAGGTGGAGTTGCGAGGGAAACCCATTGCTCCTCTACCATGGTGCAGAAGACCTCCGGACAGGGGATGTATTTGTCCTGTGGGACTTTTTGGGCAAAGAGAGGGTTTGCCTCCTTGCTTGTGGAAGGATTCTCCTCCTGGACTGAGGTCAAATTGACCGAGAGACTGCCTTTATCAGAAGTGATTTGAGAAGCGCTGGATCAAAGAGGCCAGAGCTCGTCGCCTGCTCAGGTGCGCTTCCCTCATCCTCCGAAAGGGGCATGTCTGTCATGTCTAGATCTAATGAGTCTCCCTCTCCTATCTGAGAGGAAGTCTCAGAAATGTTAGTAGGCGGAGCCCTGTTTCGTCCCTTATGGGATGGTTGAAAAGCTAATTGGCCCTTAGAGGCCATAAATTGAGAAAAGGCATCCTGCATGAATGCCTGAAATTGGGCCGACCATATGTCCTCCTGAGCTCTGTCCTTGGACCTAGCTACAGTGGGAGTATGGTCTGGTGTAGATGCTGGTGAAGAGGAATGAGAGGAGTCTTAACTGTTCGGTTTCCCCCAGAGGAGACCAAGTTCTGAGAACTTCCTGGGAAGTAGGTTCTGCCGAGGGGGCCGCCAATGGGGCAGGGGAAACCATGTTTGTTCCATTGGAGTTAGTCTTCTGGGCCCTGGCAAATTGTCTTTCTAGAGCCAAATGTCTCGAGGCCTCTCACTCAGCTGTTTTGGATGGTCCCCTTTGGGTAAGGTGTTTTGTCTTCGCTTTCTTCTCCCCCCCCACCTCAGATTCAGAGGATCTGCGTTTTTGCTGTTGTTGTGGGGGGGACAATTAGGGGACCTGCATAGCTGAATACGAGACATTGTCTGCCATTGTGCCAGGTACCCCGAGTAGGCAATACCTGGAGTGGGGAATTAAGGTACGCAGATCAGTTGCAGATAATTGGGGACTAAGAGCCCTCTTCTGCACAGAAACAATGGCCGGACAGACAGGTTCCCTGAAAGGCAGGACCCTGTAGGGCAGTGACTAAAGGTCACAAAAGGAAAACAGTTAGATAGAATTCAAATTCTCCTCAATTCCTTCACCAAGGTCAGTGGACAGGGATGTCCAGACCTAATAAGACTTCACTTGTAAATTGATAAACTATTTTCCCCGATCTGTGGCTGTAAAAACAGACCACAAGTTATGAGGAGGTAGTTCGCTCTTTCTTCCCTTCTCCTTCTATTACTATGCTGTTGTATTATTGGATAGATAATACTATCAAGTTATCAAATTTGTAATACAAGTAAAAGAACTCCGGAGGTAGATCCACCTAAAATGGCGGATTGAACTGTACTAGTCAAAATGGTGCCTGAGAGGAGGCCACGCCTTCCAACAGCTAACTGAAGATGGAGCCACGAGGCTCAAAATGGCGATTCTTTGATGTTGAAGCAATCCGCCTAGAGGCCCAGAGACGTGAGCCTTGCGATGGCACAGGCCCCCCCCGGACCGCGGCTATCCGCGGGTGGCTGAGAGGTTTCTGGGGCGAGAGGGGAGAAGTTTGAGCCTATTGTCTACTTCCCCTAAGCGCCGATGGAGGAAGGCGGCTGACCGGCCTGTTTGGCCTCGAGGCCTGCGCCTTTCAGCTGATTGGGGCGAGCGGCACAGCGGCTCTGTCAGCCGAACGGGCTGGGAATCCTCGCGCTTTACAGCTGATCGGTGTACCGGAGAGCGGCGAGCTCTCCTAGGTATTGACTGGCTCGATTCCCCTGGACAGAATCTCTAGCCCCTGGGGATACTCTCACCACTCCGTCGATTGGCAATCTCCTCCTGAAACAGAGATCTGGCAATGGCTCGGAGCCCCGAGCCAGCAGATAAGATGACTTTCTGCTAGAACTGGCTAGGTGAGAGAGAGATGGCAGAAAAGGGAAGAATTTTTCTCTTTCAAGTTGAATTTCTCAGGAGCTAATTTTTTTGACTGCTACGGGCTTCGAGACTGAGTCAAAACTGGGGTCTCGCCCAAAGGAGGGGTGTGGCCAAAGTTTTTACCCAGTCTGCCAGGCAGGAAGGCTGTCATAGAACCCATCCATTGGAATCTACAGCCATCCTGCTGGAGAAGGACATTTTAAAACACATACAATGAAGACCTTTTAACTGAGGACAGAGTGAGGCCAAAGCAATTGTATCTGTCCTTCCAAATACTATATATGTTCTAATTTTGGGGGGAAGAAAGGTGAGAAATAAAAATCTTTGAGTATGTCTTTTTTCTGGTTCGTTATTCTGATTCCAGAGTTTTCAGTGTTTTCACTGCAGTCATCAAACAAAACTTTTGTTTCACTGCAGTGAGAAACTAACTGTAGGAAACAATTGGGTTTTTAAATTGGGATTATTTTTTTTCCTAGGAATTCTGAGGCTTCCAAGTTACAATGAAAAACAGTACTTGTATTTGACTGGCATTGTTACTGTCATTGTATAATCACATAGGAAACAATGGCATCTCTGTCAGGAAATCATTTTGATGTCTTAGCTAGGAAAAGTTATGGTGTTGAGCAGGGGTTCCCAATCCCCACTCCGTGGACTGGTACCGGGCTGTGGCATGCCAGCAACCAGTCTACACAAACAACCAAAGCCCCATATGTGAGATGCAGGCAGCACACAAAACCACGCACTCTCCGGTCTGTGGAAAAACCTTTCTCCACGGAACCGGTCCCTAGTGCCCAAAAGGTTGGGGACCTCTGGTGTTGAGGATTACAGTACTAAAATAAGGAAGAAACAGAATTATTTTATATTGCTTATTGTCCCATCTGAATGATTCCTGTTTACTGTAGCAAGCTTGCTCTTTGACTTGTTGGTAGTGGTAATGTGGAATGGGACAATTCAATGTAGCCAACTCACTGTGGAACAAGTTGCTGCAGGAGAATTCAACAAATACAAAAGTTAAATTAATTTCAACAGAACTGTGGCTAATAATAATGAAATAATGAAAGTCAATCCAGAAATACAAGAATTACAATAATTTCGGCGAAATACAATAATTTCAGCAAAAGCATGGTCACCAATAATAAAAGTACCTGAATGAAATGATTAATGCAGCTATCCCATGGCAAGTTGTCCTATGATGAGTTGGCCATGTGAGTTGTCCTAGATATGTGATGGTGTGTGCTATGTCAGCCCATAATAAAAGCTATTTGCTATGATTTAATTGTAGATCAGGGGTTCTCAACCTTGGCAACTCTAAGACTTGTGGACTTCAACTCCCAGAATTCTGGGAGTTGAAGTCCACAAGTCTTAAAGTTGCCAAGGTTGAGAACCCCTGTTGTAGATGAAGAAAATAGGCTAATATGCATAAATAAAAATTGGATGGGAAAAAGTAGATTTTCAGCTGTGTCTTCCTGGGTACCTTGTAAAGAGACCATCTAGACTTGAGATTAGACAAGGGGTTCCACTGTACAGTAAGGGGAAAAATTATTTGATCCCCTGCTGATTTTGTACATTTGCCCACTGACAAAGAAATGATCAGTCTATAATTTTAATGGTACTGTAGATTTATTTTAACAGTGAGAGACAGAATAACAACAAAATCCAGAAAAATGAATTTCAAAAAAGTTATAAATTGATTTGCATTTTAATGAGTGAAATAAGTATTTGACCCCTTCGCAAAACATATCTTAGTACTTGGTGGCAATCACAGAGGTCAGATGTTTCTTGTAATTGACCACCAGGTTTGCACACATCTCATGAGGGATTTTGTCCCAATCCTCTTTGCAGATCCTCTCCAAATCAATAAGGTTTTGAGGCTGAGGTTTGGCAACTCGAACTTCCATCTTCCTCCACAGATTTTCTATGAGATTAAGGTCTGAAAACTGGCTAGGCTACTCCAGGACCTTAATGTGCTTCTTCTTGAACCACTCCTTTGTTGACTTGGCCGTGTGTTTTGGGTTATTGCCATGCTGGAATACCCATCCACGACCCATTTTCAATACCCCGAGGAAAGGAGGTTCTCACCCAAAACTTGACGGTACATGGCCCTGTCCATCGTCCCTTTGATGCGGTGAAGTTGTCCTGTCCCTTTAGCAGAAAAACATCCCCAAAGCATGTTTCCACCTCCATATTTGACAGTGGGGATGGTGTTCTTGGGATCACAGGCAGCATTCATCCTCCTCCAAACATGGCGAGTTGAGTTAATGCCAAGGAGCTCGATTTTGGTCTCATCTGACCACAACACTTTCACCCAGTTCTCTGAATCATTCACATATGCTTTCTTGAGCAGGGGGACCTTGCAGACGCTGCTGGATTCCAGTCCTTTATGGCATAGTGTGTTATCGAATGTTTTCTTGGCGACTATGGTCCCAGCGATCTTGAGATCATTCCCAAGAACCTCCCGTGTAGTTCTGGGCTGATTCCTCACGTTCTCATGATCATTGAAACTCCAAGAAGTGAGATCTTGCATGGAGCCTCAGACCAAGGGAGATTGACAGTTATTTTGTTTCTTCCATTTGCGAATAATCACACCAACTGTTGTCACCTTCTCACCAAGCTGCTTGGCGATAGTCTTGTAGCCCATTCCAGTCTTGTGTAGTTCTACAATCTTGTCCCTGACATCCTTGGACAGCTCTTTGTTCTTGGCCATGATTTGGAATCTGATTACTTACTTGCTTCTGTGGACAGGTGTCTTTTATAGAGTTAACAAGCTGAGATTAGATAGTGCTCCATCATTCCCTTTAAGAGAGTGCTCCTAATCTCCATTCATTACCAGTATAAAAGACACCTGGGAGCCAGAAATCTTGCTAATTGATAGGGGATCAAATACTTATTTCACTCATTAAAATGCAAATCAATTTATAACTTTTTTGAAATGCATTTTTCTGGATTTTGTTGTTATTCTGTCTCTTACTGTTAACATAAACCTACCATTAAAATTATAGACTGATCATGTCTTTGTCAGTGGGCAAACATACAAAATCAGCAGGGGATCAAATTATTTTTTTTCAACACTATAGATTGTAATCTAAAATGTCTGGCTATTTCTCTTCCGTGTTGTGTCCAATAATTGGAATAGTATTCTGCACTAATTTTCTGGTGCTCCTCAGCTAAATTGGCTATTGCTTATTTCAACTAATATTTTGAATTTGATTCAATACTTCTATTTCATACTGGGTCACACATTTCCTCTGGACCAATGTTATAATACTTCCCCTTTAGTTTTATTTTTGTCTGTTTTACATAGTTCTATGAAAATTAAAAGGAATGTTAAAATGTCATTCATTTGGATTTTGGAAAATATTAATGAAAGACTTTTATTTTTATGTTAAAATATAGAAAATTGTAGCTTCTACCTCTCAAATTTAATGTGTAGTATTGATGCAATGTAAACCAAACAGAAGTTTAAAAAAAGTTTTCCTGGTTTTCAAGTTCCATAAGCTCCCCCCCAACCCCAAAACAAGCCAACAATAAAAACATCCATGACATATAATAAGCTAAAGAATTTTTTATTTTGAAAATATGGCAAGAATCTAAGGCACTTCAAACATTAAAATGCATATGATGCAGAGAACAAGGCAAGAAAATAAGCATTCTAGGTGCCCAGAACTACATTTGCATTCACTAGAGAATAGCATCTTCCAACATCTTAGGAATCATGGAGTTAATAAAAATGTAATAATAATAATAATTATGTGTAAAGTATTATTTTGGTTATGTTGGAATTCAAAGTGTCCAAAATACTGAGTGACTCTGTTATAGAAAAGCTATACAAGTCGGCAGCAACAATTTATTTAGCCAATTCAGGCCATAATGATCTATCTTCTATTGTTTAAGCCATGAAGCCACCAGCTGACATTCCACAGGGCAAATTTAAACAATTATCCCTTTTTAAATATAAAAGCATTCAAACAACAATCAAAACCATTTTGGAATGACATGTATAATAAAAGGGTTCTTGCCAACATCCCAACAGTAGCAAATATAAATATAGAGAACATACCTTTACAAAGTAATACAGTAGAGTCATAAACAAACAGCTAGCTTAAATAACTGTATGCAGGTAATAGCAAAATATATTCGGCAGCAAAGATAAGCTATTTTCTGGAAGCTGAAAATAGGAACAAAAGGGGACTTTAAGGTTGATGTGACCTATGGTGCAGCAGAGAACCATTCTTTTATGACAGCTGTTCCCATACAGCAAGTCATCCATCCGGCAAACTGTAATTATACCAGATTCTTTCACCTTATTGAAAACCTAAAAGTTTCTGCAGTATGGATGAGTTTGACCAATCCGAGTGGTGAGGATTGATCTGAAGTATCAGCTGACAGCCACACCATGTGTAAACTTTCTCTTATCAGCAAGAGTGCTTCTTAACCTCTTTCTTACAGACTCTACTCTAGCTCTAAATATTGGCTTTCAATTTGCTGGTGAGTACAGGCACATGACGATTACATTCAACATCTGTCACTGTAAAACAGTAATCCCTAGCAGCTTAGAGGATGTGGCAGTTTTACACATCTCTGTGCATTATCAATCAAATGAACTTCTGTGAGTAGGACCTGGGGAAGGCTTTCTCCCAAGCCTTGGAGTTCCCTGAGAAGAAATGAAAAAAAAAAAAAAAAAAGTATTAGCAAAGTGAGAACACAAAGTCACAGAACCATTCAGTATGTTGAATTACTATGCTGGATCAGTGCTGCTATGCTAAGTATACACTTGAAGCAAAAAGAGTTATATAGTGCATGCTTTCAAAAAAGGGTGGCTACAGGAATTGGTTTTGCAAAGATACAGTTCCAGAAATAGAAGATGGTGGAAAGAAAAATAGCAATAGAAAGGGATAAGAATGGATTTCTCTTCCTTTTTGTAATCCAGATTGAAGAGCACATGATCCCCACCCCAGATATAAGACTTATAAGTCTTAGTTCATTATTGCTTATCACAGTTTCGTACAAATCAACTGTATCTCCTCTGACCTGTTCCAACTAATAGAACAGATACATTGAAACAGTGCAAGCATAGATAGCCATGACAGCAAAAAGACACCAATCAAGAACATCACCTAGCACAGGGGTAGGCAATCTTGGCTCTTTTATGACTCGTGGACTTCAATTCCCAGAATTCCTGAGCCAGCCACGCTGAGGGGAAAGGGAGAGGTTTCCAAGTTGAGCCATGCTGGCTCAGGAATTCTGGGAGCTGAAGTCCACGAGTCATAAAAGAGCCAAGGTTGCCCACCCCTGACCTAGCAGCTTCTAGCCTGGGGGGTGGAAGACTAACCTATAGGACCTCCTAAGAGTCAGAAATCCTCTCAACACTCAGCCTTATATACTAGTGGTTGTATAAATCATAGAATATATGGAATACAACTTATGCCACTCACCGGGGACTGAGTTTTTGAAAAGTTTACGTGAGCGTAGAGGAGAACAGCAATATCCTTGTGCCCCGCATCAAGGGCTATTGAAAGTGCTGTGCTGCCATCCTTAAGAAAAAGAAAATAAATGAGATAAAACATGTCTGTCTTTTTAGATCATTGCTTCCCCATAGGTCAAGAAATTTCAAGGTACTTGGGATGATCTCACAGCAGCCATACCAGAAGCAATTAGATGGTTAGCTTCTTTAGATACTAAATTATAATATCCATCTCACAGAAAGTCTATGGCTTTTCATTATGGTGAGTTTATTACGATTTTATCTTAATATATTATCTCCTACATTGTATTTTATGATATGTATGCATGTACATACACTTTATTTAAATTAAATTTGTACATCAGTGATGGCATAACCTCTTTAGATGCCTACACTAAATAAATAAATCACTTCCCAACCTGACACTAGACTAACATCTCCCAGAGTTTCCTGTTGTTATGACTGAAGCAGTTACAATGCTAGCATACATAGAAGAAAATGTGTACCATATATTCCGGCGTATAAGATGACGTTTGAGAGCGTCGAAACAGCCTCCGAACTCGGGGGTCGTCTTATACACTGGAAATAACGTAGTTTCCGGTGTATAAGACGACTTTCTAGGCATGCGACTCGGCGTCGATCGTCTTGCGACTCGGCATCGATCATCTTGCGACCCGGCGTCGAACTCGGGGGTCGTCTTATATGCCGGGTCACCTTATACACCGGAAAATACGGCATGTTCTTTTTTAAAAATCCTTACCAACTTTGATATATTAAAAGCTATTCTGGTTAATTTCCTGTAATATAAATCAGCCACAATAATGGTCCTTTTTTAAAAAAAAAACCCACTTAATTTTAACTAAGAGGTAAATGCTGTGATTTTGTTTTATGAAGCAATTCAGCAGTCACCATGGGTTTCAAATTTCTCCAACCGGGGTGCTGGCTTATTACTATAAAAATCTTGCAAATAATTCTGAGATTGTTTCCAGACAAAGGAACACTCGTTCAGGAGAGTGAGAGCAAGAAAAAATTAGAAAACAAAATCTTAAATTAAAAAATGGAAACACTGACTGTGATAACTCCCATTAAATGAAACCTGTATTTAATTTCTAGTGCTTCTAAAGAGCTGTTTTTTATTTACATGTATGATCATACTTGTACTTTGAAGAGAAAAGCCATGGTACACTGGAGCTGAATATAATTAAAGCCTCCACTGGGGGACATTGTTTTAATACAGCACTTTTATTTTAGCTCTAACCTCCCTCTCTGTCATCTACTAATCCATCAAACAATTGTGACCTAACACATCATCTGAGCTTCATCTAAATTTAATAGAATATCTTTATCTATTAAAAAAATATGGTGATTAAAAAACAGTAAAGAGGTATACTGTGGCATGTGTTACTGAACACACTGAGCCGATATTCAAACTTGGAAAAAATATGTGAAACCTTGGATATTTTTTAAGGGAATAGGTTGAGTTAGATTTCCTATCAATAAAATGACAGGTATGACAGATTTGGAAGGCACGCTCCATATAAAAAATGGTAGTCAGAGTCTCCTCTTCATAACATGGGTTTCTGATTAATTATATGCCTTGGTCAAAAGAGATCTCTGCAAAATTTAAAAAAAAAGTTGATGCTGGAAAGAGCTAGGCTAGAGTATCATTCCATCAATCCAGTCAGACAAAAAACATATGTGCAGAGGAAATGTATCACCACTGTGAGAAAAACAGTACAGAGAGGATGCCTGTACCACACGGGTGTCAAACTCGATCGCGTCATGTGACGTATTGTGACATATCGTGAAGTTTTTTGCCTTTGCGGAGGCAGGGTGGGGATGGCCTGCATGTGGCGCATCTGTCCTGCAGGCCGCCAGTTTAACACCCCTGCTCTACCAGACTCAAACATCTCTGCTTGCTTCAGATTTGAATGCTAGGTGCTTTTGTGTGTAACTGGCAAACAAACAGAATTCAAATATTTTAATGACTGTTGGATTTCAAACACATCAGATGCATACTTACTTCTACCCTAGTAATAATAATAATAATAATAAAGTTGGAAGGGACATTGGAGGTCATCTAGTCCAACTCCCTGCTCAGGCAGGAAACCCTATACCATTTTGGACAAATGGCTATCCCTAAAACAGTTTCAGCCATGATAAAGTGGAATGTGATGAAATAATGGCAGTCTATTACAGGCAATTGAGAGCCAGTGTCATGTGGTGGTTGAGAGGCAGGATTAGCAACTGGAAGATCAGAGTTCTATCTAGTTCTCCCTTGTTATGAAAACTGGCAGTTGTTCTTGCAAGCCAACTCACCACATAAAGTTTATTGCTATGGGAAAAATAGGAGGTAAGGACCATTTTGGACCCAGCCTTGAATTGTATAAAATAAGGGTGGAATGCAAATAATAAACAAACAACTCACATTGTCTTCCAGGGTACCATTACATCCAGGCTGAGCTAGCAAAAGTTTGACTATCTCCACATGCCCATGTTCACTTGCGCACATCAAAGCGGTGGAACCCTCATCATCTTGGATGTTGACATCTGCACCACAAGCCAACAGAGCTTTCACCATATCTATTCGCCCGTGGCTCACAGCAAGCATCAGAGCAGTCTGACCAGCCTGCATGCCAGGAAAGCAAAACAAAAGGTTGAGCCCCTCTCATTTTGGGAACAGAGGTTCACAGCAGAGAATTCTACTGAACAGAGAACACCAGCACCTATATTTTTGTACACCCAATTAAAGGATCATCATATTCTTAAATGTGGATCTGTCACACACACTTGCAGAGAATACATGTAATATCATACAAACTCTACTTAGTTCTGGACAGGCATCCATTTTCTCCCTCTAAGGCAGTGTTTCCCAAACTTGACAATTTTAAGGCATGAGGACTTCAACTTCCAGAATTCCACAGCCAGCAACGCTGGCTGTGGAATTCTGGGAGTTGAAGTCCTCATGCCTTAAAATTGTCAAGTTTGGGAAACACTGCTCTAAGGCTTCATACAAGGTAATTCATTCCCCAGCATTTTAAAGAGTTTATATTAATCATGTTCATGGATGACATTCATTTGGTTTCTTTGTAAACGTACTTTTAAAGAAAAACTCAAAGTGACGATAGACGTTTTCTAGATAATATTAACCAATAGACACCAATCCGGATCTTGTACTTTAGATTTCAAATTGTACTATGGTTTGTGCAGTATTAGGCTTCCAGTGGGGGAAAAAAAGGATGTCTGAGCAGGACACGTTGTGAGGACATTGTCTAAAACAGTGGTTCTCAACCTGTGGGTCGGGACCCCGTTTGGGGTCGAACGACCATTTCACGGGGGTCGCCAAACAACGCAGTCCGCCATTTTTTTCCCCCTTTTCCTTAGCTGTGCTACTCCCTTTTATTCTATTGGCTTTTGAAAGCCAATAGAATAGACTCTCTTGAATAGAGTCTAATTCTATTGGCTTTCAAAAGCCACTAGGAATTGTCCAGGCTGTCTCTGCCCTGCTGAGCCTGCCAAAAGTCCCATTCTGCAAATGGTGCTGCACCAGTTGAGTAGTCCTCGACTTACGACCGGTTGAGTAGTCCTCAACTTATGACCAGTTGGGGGTCGTGGCATTAAAAAGGTTGAGAACCACTGGTCTAAATGATGTTACTTGGTTTTGCCCTTGAGAAATGTTTTGGTCATCTCCAGGAATATACATACAAACGTGTGAAGCACACCTTATTAAGCAGTGGGTGGATTTGCATAGCTACAGTTTCACTAATTTTAGTTGTTATGTGTCTTCTCTGAAGACAGTAAAGAGAAATTGCAAGTAAAGCCAAAGGTTCCCCCCCCCCAACCCCACAAAGCTATCGTTGAAATATATGGTGTTTTTTTTTTTTAAGGTCAGGCAACCAAATACATAATTTGGGAAATTATTCCAAATCTTTTTTTTAAAATATAAAATGTGATTATTATATTAATAAGCAAGATTATTCTGTTTCTCTTGAAGCCTTCCTAAAGCAGGTATCACCCCGGCTCCCACAAGCCCCTCAAACTCTCTCCCCCACCCCTCAGGAAGACCAGCGATGGCAAATTAGGGAAGGCGCTTGTGTTTTTCTGGGAGCATCCTCCAGCCTCTGGATGACTGAGATTGATTGCCGCAGACCAACCTGGCTAGCTTTTGCATTCACGTCTCCACAGGCAAAGAGGTCTCCCACTATTTTCATGTCTTTTTCTGCCTCCACAGCTGCAAGGGCAGCCAGCATAATAGGAGTATAGCCAGCCTTGTTTTGGTGGTTTACATTACAGACATCTGCAAAAAGATTGATGAGAGAATCTCTTGAGAAAGTTGAAAGCCCAGAAGACACAATTGTGCAAAAGAACTGAATCAACTATTATCGGAACAGTCTTTTCCACGGGCAGCAACTGCTTACATAATGAAGATGATTCAGAAGAATTTGCAAAGGAGAAAAGAGAGACAGGAATGGTGCTTCAGCCAAGTAGAGAGAACAACTCTCTCTTTATAGTTTGCGTGATAGGAGGGCTGGAAAGAGGGCACAAAGCCACAGTTTATGCAATGGCTACAGACAGTAAACGTAAAGACAATTATTCTAAAATTCTATGAACCGCCACAAGTACCAGTTTCTGGCCAGAATTTCAGGTACCCAGGGAAATCTTAAGTCGGGAAGATCTCATAAACAAATCAACATTACGTAACTTTAAATTAAAAAAAAAATAACTGCACTTTATTGTATTCCCTTATATAAATATTTTAGCAATGCTTTCCACAATTCTAAGGCTTCCAGAAATGATATATTTGTGTGTTTTTAACTCAAGGGCTTAGAGGTGTCAAACAACCGTGGTTTTTTTGGGAGGGCCTTATCACCACTAAAGAAGTAATGTAGCTAGGAACAGAATTCTTAGCAACTAAAAAAGTAATTTCCAAAGGGACAATAGCTCAAATGCAAAATCAATTTAATTCATTTGAATATATGACAAATTAATTATTATTAAAACCTCCCATATTCAGAGTCCAACTGAGAATAATATTCTGCTGGTTCTGGATGCAATGTATACAAGGAACCACCCAAAACTGACGACTAGCCAACTTACTTGCATCTAAAAGCAGTTTCACAATTTCAAAGTTAGAGTGGGAGACGCTGTAATGAAGAGCCGTGTTGCCATTTCCATCTGCCATGTTGATGATTTGTCTAAGGACTGCAGGAGAAATCTCTTCAAAAGCAGCTATGTAGTCTCCAACCATGGCAGCAATAGCTGATTTTTGGCTTGATATACGAAACCACTCATGCTGGATGGTGTTTAAACAAAATCTCTGCCAAAATCAAATACAAAAAGCTTCAAAGCAAAGCTCTATTTAGAAGTTATTTCACCCTCACAGGGAAAATAAAATAGATGAAAACACTAATTACAAGATAATAAGACCATACATAACAGTAAAAGATAAAGCTAAAAGAATATACAATTTATTTCTGTTTCACCCCTATAATTTACCCCAATCAGATCCATGTATGCGGTTCCTAGTTGTACAGAACTACTTTATGCACTTACAATGGCATCTTTTATTATAATGTCATATAATTGGAAAAAAATAGGATTTGGAAGATGTCAGGAAGGATTAAATTGAGCAATTTGATAAGAATGAGAGAAAATACAATAGAAACTATAATAGAATACATGATACTAGTGCACCAATTTAAGGTCTATATATTGCATTTGAAGACATAGCATTTTCTTAGAATATGTCTTTCTATTTTCTGTTCATTATATTTAGTGTTTGGGGGATAGAATCTCCTGGAGAAAATTTAACTATTGTCACAAAGTCAACGCCAACTTGGCACATAATCAAGCAATCAGTCAGTACTGACTGTTACTTTTGTATAGATTTGCGGTGAGATATTTTTAAACAAACACCAGAAATTATAACAAGTACAACTATTAAAAAGGACTTCATTATACAAAAATCTATGGAAGTTAAGAATAGGCATCCCCTTTTTTGCCCATTTTCTACATTTGAAATTTGAATTAATTCTTACAAAACCGTAGCTGTGGTCAGCAATCAAAAGGCACCAATGGAACACGAACAAAGCATTGGATGGCACCATTCACCATGGCTGTGTCTTGTCCGTAGGGAGAAAATTGGGCACCTGGGCTTAGAATAGTTTGTTTTTAAATACGGGGGGGGGGGAATGCTGGTTTTGATATGGCCTCTTGACTAATCAATAAAGCATCATATTCTATTACATGCATAATCATGTAAATATTTTCTTTAAAGGCTGGATCAGGCATCTCAAACCGTATTGGAATTTCATTTCTACAACTCCCAGACAACATGGCAAAGATTGTTTTTGCAATGATTATATTGCTTGGAACATACAAGGAAAAAATCACCATGTGGGAGTCAGATCTTCTCTTCTCTAACAGCTTACCCATAAAATTATTTCTAAGATACATTAAATGCTTAGATTGCCCATGGCGTTCTTTGTACAGGTAGTTCTCGACTTACCACCACAACTGAGCCCAAAATTTCTGTTGCTAAGTAAGTTTTGCCCCATTTTATGACCTTTCTTGCCACAGTTGTTAAGTGAATCTGGCTTCCCTACTGACTTTGCTTGTCAGAAGGTCAACTTTCATAAATATAAGCCAGTTGCCAAGTGTCCTAATTTTGATCACGTGACCATGGGGATGCAACAATAATCGTACATATGAAAAGTGGTCATCAATCAATTTTTTCCAGTGCTGTTGTTTAGCGAATGGTCACTAAACAAATGGTTATAAGTAGAGGACTACCTGTATAGCATAATTTGTTTTGGATTTTGGTATCTAGATATATATCATGGTCTGATTGTTGTCTGTAATATTAAGCTGAACCAAGTTTATTTTATAACTTGGGAGAAAGGAATTGATTCCCATTTCCTTCATACTCAAAGGCAAACTATTAAACACATCTGTTTTGACCTGGCAGATGGCTTTGAAACACCATTTTAAGGCAGGCATATTGGACTTAGCGATAACACTTACATTTATATACAGCTTTACAGCCCTTGCTGAGTAGTTTATAAATGTCAGTGTATTTCCCCCAACAATCTAGATGCTCATTTTACCAAACCTCAAAAGGATGGAAGGCTGAGTCAACCTTGAGCCCATCAGGATTGCACTCCAGGTTGTGGGCAGAGTTAGCCTGAAATACTGCATTCTAACCATTGTGCCACCACAGCTCCTAACTCTGTTAAGACCTGTTTTATAAGGGCAGTGAAAATTCAACAGTATTTCTGTATATACAACAGTTTCTCATTTAAGGTATATAACCAGTTGAAGGAAAATGGCTAATTTCAAATTATTTGAAGATACAGAGTTCATTAAATAGCTCCATTCAAATTGTTTGCATACCACAAATACTTTCAAAAATGAAGGGATGAAAAGACTATGCATTTCTATTTTTGGCAACACAGGAAGCACATTCCACATCATAGTCAAGTGGAACATTCACTTCCTACCCCAAGTTATTTTTCTACACTTGTTAGGAACATCCAGATCAAGAGCATGACTAAGTGGATTATGCTGCTGCTTTTAAATGCAATGAGATTTTAGCCAAGTCTGTGCAATGCATTTTTAGTATATATTTTGGCTGTACCACCTACCAGCGTAGCAAATTTGAGGAAGGCAAGTGGACTGAAGTCTAAAATAAGCAGTGCAGAAACAAGCCCACACTACACTAATTGAAGGGATTAAATAACTTTATTTCAGCCTGTCTGCTTATCTTAGCACTGAAATATGCCATACATTAATCCATTATGTTTCAGGATTTGTGGAGCAGTTAGTTTTCTTGCACAAACAAGTTTGAATAAAACAATGTATTTGCCACCTCCAGGAACATGTGCCTTCTCTCCTCTCCTGGTCATGAATTATATGAGACCTACAGAAATATAAAAACTTGTAACATAGAGATTGATTGATTTTTATACTGCTTTCTCACTGACACTTTTGATAAGTCGCAACAACTTCTTCCTTTTGATTAATGAGAGTACAGAAAATATTCAGACTTACTATTTCTTTACTGCTCATGGCTTTTGGATCATCAATGCTGTTTTTCAGAAAATGACATCCTGACAGCATCTTTTCACTCAGTTCATATCTGAAAAAAGATGGCAAGAGGCATGTTTAGATTTTTTTTAAATTTAGAGCAGCACACTAGCTAGATCCAGCACACATGCATAGGTGAAGCTTCACTCACTAATGCAGCCCAATTCCTAGCAAATCACAGACAGGTAGGTACTGGTCCGCCGCCTGGGGTTAGGGACCCCTAATTTAGAGGAATTATACCCAAGCAAACTCTTTACCAGTTCCTAAAATGTGTAACCTACTTTGGCTACAGAAGCTTATGGGAGTTTCTCTTTAAAGAAACAGTGAAATTTTATGGATTTTATGTCAAGAATACAACATGCATCTTATTGAGAAGCAGATGAGGAGACAGTCCACCTTCTAGGCACTAACTAGTGATACTAAAGTATCTACCCCAAACTTTCAAACAATATAAAGCAATTTCACACAAACTCTTCTTTATTTTTAATCAACATTATATTACTCATTGATTTTTTTAACCAATACAAAATTCTGCAGAAGATAAGTGTGTAACTTTTATGAAGATACATGGTATTCAGGCTTTTTATGATACAATACTATATATTACAAAAGGTATTTATCATAATGTAAACTTACTTCTGGCAAGGTTTACCTCAGGACATTCAAGCTGTAATTACATAAATCTGGCACGAATTAGACAGGAGATGTTCATCTTTTGAAGATCATATTTCCAACAACACCGGATGAATTAAATATTTTTTCCAGCCCTATGGTTATATAAACTCTGGGTGCAACACCTTTACAGCCACTCTGGCATTACTTGGATGGCTTCCTAGGAATTTTGGCTCTGCCTCATGGTATTTACATTTCAGGATTCCCATCCTTCCATTTCATCCTACACTCTATTTAACATCACAACGCTACTGAGCGAAATCATTCATACATTTAAAGTCAATAGGTATCAAGTTGTATTAAATTATTTCTCCTTTTCATCAAATCCACAGGTGGGAATTTAAGTTCTGAACTAGCACCAGGCTGCATTAATGGACTGATCCAGGCCAATAAACTAAAGTACAATCTGAACAGTTGATCTTTTTGATGGGATGGCTGGGCAAGTCCAAGTTATGCTGATTATATAAGTTAGTGAATGCATGTACCAAACGTCAACATTGGCCTGATATATTGACTCTACCACAATACAGATTATTTCCCAGTTTAAGAAAAGTAGTCAAGAATAACAATCTCAAAAAAAATTGGAGCTTTCATTGCTCCCAAATACTCCATATTCCTGTTAATGCAGTGGCTTCTATGTGCATTATGAGCGAGGTTAAAGGACTGCTGGTAGTTCTCAACTTATTGAATTTTGTATTTACAAAGACATTTCAGTATCTGTTTTTCTGTCTAGTAAACATGAAGCAATTTGGAAGCTTAAACTTTTGTTTTGTGAATGCAGGCTTTAAGTTGCTTAGCCAAAAAGAAAAAAAAAAGTTAAAAATACTGGCCTATTGAGAACTATTACGACAAATTTTAGATAATCAAAACATGTACTAATTTCTGCATGATGCAGAAAAGACATCATACCTCTCACGGATTTCTACTTCCTCAGGTTCAGGCTCCTGAACATGCATTATTTCTTCTGCTTGAACAGACTGAACATCTTTTAAGTTTAATCTATGCTTTTGTTCCCTTTCAATTAAGCTGGAATTTTCAATCTGAACATAATCATTCCCAACACATTCATCATCAGACTCCGAGGAGGAACTTTCTTCCGAACTAGAATCATCGCTTGATGTGGTTTCATACCTAGGAGATAAAATGGCTTTTATTAATGTACTATTAAATACATATTCAGAATTAAAGCAACTAGTTTTCTACACCCTGGCTTTCTCCAGTTTAGTGCCTTACAGATTATACTAGCCTTGGGAAGCGTCAGCGCTTTGAGATTGTCCAGATCAGTGGTTCTCAACCTGTGGGTCGGGACCCCATTTGGGGTCGAACGACCATTTCACGGGGGTCACCAAACAAGGCTGTCCGCCATTTTTTCCCCCTTTTCTTTGGCCACGCCCCTGGCACTTGGTGATGTATAAGTGGTTGGGGGTCATCACAACATGGGGAACTGTATTATGGGGTCGCGGCATTAGAAAGGTTGAGAACCACTGGTCCAGATCAAGAAACAGACTCCAAAAAAAGAGACTAGAAGTGGGCTTTACTGATACATTGATAGGCTATATTAATAGAACCTTGCAAGTGGACTGTCTTTTTCTTCTTGTCTCTTTTCTACTTCAATGAGTTAGGGAGGATTTAATATAAGTTTCTTCCTAAAACTACCTCCTTTCCCCAGAATTTGAGGTATGCCTCTGACCCTTTTGTTTTTGTAATAGCATCTAAATATTTCTCTTTCACGGATATCTACAGGAAGGCTACACTAGGTTTCCAACTCTAGTTTGTTCATATTTTAATTGGAAAAGTACCTGGAAATCTGTGGCACTTTTCCCACAGTGTTTTAAAAGTTCATTCCTCAACAGGCAAAGCACCAAAATGATGTTAACAAAGCTGGTTGATAGAACACAGTAGTTATGGCAGTGCAATCCTTCATCAAATGAGTCATGAGAAACCTGATTTGTGTGAAATATTAAGTAATCAGGCAAAATTTCTTTCCTGGCTATGTAAAAAGCTCTCAGAGAAATTATAATCTCTATCTCTCGGTTGCTTCTATATATTGGAAGAGAATATATGTTTGAGAAAACCCATTTTATTTTTAAAATTACAGCTTCTCTGTTGAGAGATGTTGAAGTGGAGGATAAAGTGAAGTATGGTCTCATTTTAAGAAATTCTCCAAAACCTTAACTTAAAACAAGCTATGATTAAAACATTTCACTTCCCAAATATTGTTGCTGAAGATCAGGAAAACTAGATCTACTACTACTATGGAACTACTAGGTTTAGATCAGTGTTTCTCAACCTTGACAATGTTAAGGCATGTGGACTTCAACTCCCAGAATTCCACAGCCAGCATTGCTGGTTGTGGAATTCTGGGAGTTGAAGTCCACATGCCTTAACATTGTCAAGGTTGAGAAACACTGGTTTAGATAAAGATATAAAAGACCATCTCAACATCTCCTGTGCAGAGAAAATAAGACTGAAAAGATACTATTATACAAAATTTGGATTTCACTGAAATGATGTGCCTTGGAGCAAATGATTTATGATATAGTTTATGATCAAATATCAGTTTATGACTATAATTTTACTTCCATAGACATGGAAGAGAGAACAAAATTTAATTTTAGAACTGTAAGCTCTTACCCTCCATTTATACCCACAAATTGCAAATTCTTCTTTGTATTCTCATCTTTTTTCCCATCTTTTTTCTTCATGATGGACTTCAAAATGCCATCATTTGCACACACTACCGAAAAAAGTACAGCAATTATGTTAACAATGACTAATATCAATACTGTCAAATATCTGAAGTTAAGCTATTCTGGCCAATGACAAATTTTAAAAATGCAATAAACTTATGGACAGAGAGTTCAGATCTCCCACACAACCACAGCTGCGCCACTTGGTTGTACTTCCACCTTAGAGCTTTGTTATATATATTATTCATGCAAGGGATAGAAATCCACATATGAAAACATCATGGCCAAGCTTTTGGAAATTTGATGGCACCAACCTCTTCCCCATTCACATGTTCATTTAATATCTTTACAATGGCCTTGAAATTTTAGCAGCATTTTCTTAGGGGGAGGAGAGTGTTCAAATCAGGGCTGAGGCCATTGTAATGTCCCAGGGGAAAATATTATGTAAGGCAGGGGCTACAACAGAACAAAAACCCTGTCTTCTAGTTCCTGTCAATTGACACTCTGTGGCCGATGGGATGAGAGTGAGTGACTGGTCTAAAGTTACCCAGATGATTTGTGCCTCAGGTTGGATTACAACTCACAGTCTCCTGGTTTCTAATCTGGTATCTTAACTCAAAGGTCTCCAACCTTTTGGGCACCAAGGACCAGTTGAGAGAAGTTTTTCCATGGACCGGAGGCTACGTGTTTTAGTGTGCTGCCTGCATCTCATGGATGGGGCTTTGCTTGTTTGTGTGGACCGGTTGCTGGCATTCTGTGGCCCGGTACTGGTCCATGGACCGGGGGTTGGGGACCCGTCTTAACTGTTATACCAAACTGACTCTCTAGTCATTGGCAATAAACTAAATTCTTTTTTCATAGGTGTATAGCCCCCTATGGAGTTTTTAAAAATTGAGCATAGAGTTTGAACATGCTTCCAAGATTATTAAAATAATTCCTGAACCGTATCATAAAAAGGCAATTAAACGCCAGCTGAAATCTGTGTTCAAAACTGTGCATAGGACCATATACAAGATAAGCAGGCAGATGCAATAAATCAAAAACAAAGGTGCAAAAAGCTATAGATATACATAAAATATGCTTTCATTAACAAAATGCATACTAATTTCCCAGCACACATCATAAGCTATTGAGATGCATTAGATAAGATAGTATCCCATGTATATACCCTTTTTTCAATATTTCAATATTCAAATTATAGTCAGCAAATTTTTCTTTGGGAACAGAGACCAAATATATTAAAACCACG
This sequence comes from Crotalus tigris, assembly GCF_016545835.1. Taxonomy (NCBI): domain Eukaryota; kingdom Metazoa; phylum Chordata; class Lepidosauria; order Squamata; family Viperidae; genus Crotalus; species Crotalus tigris. Next base: position 402,185 of record NW_024097531.1, on the reverse strand, counting down.
CAAGCATAAGCATAATTCTCCACAGACCAATTACAATTTTTCTACATGACCTAAATTTTGTACCATTTCACTTGAGAACTATGCTAGAAAATGACCAACTCATTAAAAAAAAATAACATAACCAGAGCAAATGATAATATAACAGAATTACCATAAAGCCCAGAAGCAAGCTGGTCATCTGTAAGATTAATTGAAGATAATGTGCTATCCTGGGAAGTCAAAATCTTTTGGTCCTGTTTCATTCCAATTATTGCAGTCTTTTCCTCATTTATGGTCCCAATTTCCTGCCCTAGGTTCAATTTTGAAGAGCCTGGAATTAAATGGGAATTACTGAGTCGCCTTGTGGAACCAAATACCTTACATTGGCAAAGAAAGGCATTACTAAACTGTATTTTGCCAAATAAAAATGCTTTTGGTTAGTATTTTTTCTATACACAAATTCAAACCTTCCAATATTTGAGACATGGCTAGCTAAATTCTGGGAGTTGAAGTCCACAGGTCTTAAACTTGCCAAGGTTAGATATTCCTGGTGTATAGTATTCATTAAAATGATTTCTACTTGCAAATCTTGAAAGCCACAGTCATCTTGAGTTAGTAAAAGTAACCTTCCTGTTTTTGTTTTTATTTCTAACGAACAGAAGTAACGTATTTTTCACATGCAAACATACATATCACAATATAAATAAATTAATAAATAGCACATTTTTTCAGCCACTATAAGGGAGGCATGTGACCTCAAAACAATTTCAGATGGTTAACATTGACTTATTTTTAAACTTTTTTTTAAAAAAAACACACATTCATTAAAATGTGAAAAATTATTACACAGGGCAGCTGTTTTACATCTTTTTAATGCAACCCACATAGTACAGCTTGTTTACTTGAATGTTTATCATCAAGAAGCTACAGTATGAGAACCAGAGTGGGTGGAAATAAATAGTATGATTTAAAAAATACTTCAGTCAATCTTCTGTCATAAGCATAACATTGAACATTAAGGAGATGCAATATTCCTTTATCATATTGATTATAATTATTTCTAGTTTCTTCCTGTAGAAGTATCTGTGGCATACCCTAAAAGGCTACATTGGAAAGTAAATTAAGGGATTGTAGCAAATAATACAGTGAAATGGAGCAGAATGCCAAGTCCTAGTTGTAGAACACTTCCTGGAAGACACTAAAAACATCTGGAGAAGTTGAATTTATCTCATGTACTTTCTCTTCATCAACAAGTGGCAGAACCATTCATCAATTTTGTTTTCCTTTTTCATTTAGTTCAATGTCCTAAACAATTGCAGATGGATAACAAGAAGTTTCCACTGCAGCTACTTCCTTACTAGGAAAAAGGAAAACATTTTCAGGATTATAGGAATGTAACTGCAAAACAGTCCCAGATTGCAAAAGATCTTGGATGCTTGTTTGACACATGAAACTACTGTTTTATAGCCTTTAATTTAACTGTGAGGTCTGGGTGAAAAAAAGAAAAGAAAAATACAGCTACAGATAATGTTGTCAGTATTCAAGGAATTGTTTTGGGTACATTTGACCACAAAGGAAAGAAAGCCATTTTTTTCCTTGTTCAGATTTTAAAATAAAAAATCCTACACAGCTCCTTAAATCCTGTTCTTAAAAACTGCTTTATAAAATCTTTACTAAACTACTGGTTTTCATCATCAAATTAAGTAAGAAACAAAAACAACAGAAGTCAAGTACTGAACAAATCAGTAAAGTATTATTTTGGTTTTAAACTAACACACTGTTTACATATTACTCCTGTACTAAAAGTGATGGCATTATATATAAGAGTAAAGTTTGCATTCGTAGTTTTGGAAAGTATGAAAAATTAAGAGAAATGGCCCAATAGCAGCTGATCCATGTTTTCAGCTCTATGGAGATACTCAATAACCATATCTGGGTTAACAAAAATCCCACTTATTTATTACTTTAAAGTGGGTTTCTTCTCCTTGGAAAACTTTTCCTTGTGTATTAGTACTTTGGGGCAACCTCATGTGTAAAAAAAATCATGTGTAAGTTATTAATCATAATCTTTGTGCAGAATAAACAATTTCTTCAATTAGGCCAGAGGCCACATAAACACAGAGACTGAATTAAGTAACAGTGATTAAAATCAATTGCTTGTAAAAGAAGGCATTCTTTTCATAAAGATTGATATTCCATGAAGACATCCAGACACCAACCACTCTCAAGCACACAATCCTCTCTTTCATACAAAAACACAAATATTATTCTCTCTCCTTTCAGCACAAACTGCAACCGAATAGATTGCTGGATGAAGACAGAATAAGGCAGTGGTGGCGAACCTATGGCATGGGTGCCAGAGGCGGCACTTAGAGCCCTCTCTGTGGGCATGCGCGCTATCGCCCCAGTCCTAGGCCTTCAGCTGCGTTTTATAAAACCTTTTCACTTTAGACCTCCACCGCCGTATGCAAAAAAAAGGTTCAATCAATCAGTCAATTTCAACTTCTCACAGGAGAAAAAAAGATCTTGCAAAGTTGGAATTGATTGATTGAACTTTTTAGTCCCACCCAATCTCCCACTGCAGCCACGCCCACCCAATGGGCCATGCCCACCCGGCACCCTATGATGCATAAGTGGGTTTTGGGTTGCAGTTTGGGCAGTCAGTCTCTAAAAAGTTCGCCATCACTGGAATAAGGGAAAAGAGCTAGAATATTGAGAGAAGAATGTGAAAAGGGAGAACAATATTGAACAGAAATACAGGTAGTCCTCGACTTACAATCATTCGTTTAGTGACCATGTAATGTTACAATGGCATTGAAAAAAGTGACTTACGACCGTTTTTCACACTTACTACTATTGCAGCATCCCCGTGGTCACATGAACAAAATTTGGACACTTGGTGACTGGCTCATGTTTGTGACGGTTGCAGTGTGTCTTGGGGTCACGTGATCACTTTTTGCGATATTATGACAAGCAAAGTCAAATGGGGAAACCAAATTCACTGAACAACCATATTACTAACTTAACTGCAGTGACTCACTTAACAACGGTGGCAGGAAAGTCGTAAAATGGGGCTAAGTTCACTTAAGAACTGTCTTGCCTAGCAACAGAACTTTTGGGTCAATTGTGGTCATAAGTCAAGGGCAAACTGTAAGATGAAATAAAAAAATAATTTGGAGTTGGAAGGAAATGAAGCTTGTGGAATATGATCGATTGCAGTGAGACACAGAAGGAAAAACCACTGCCATTTTTGGGGAGGCCCAAGAGGAAGGATTCTAGAAAAATGCAGTCTAGAATGGACAAGGCTCACAACAGCTCAAACTTTCTAGAATCCTGATTCTCAGCAAGGCAGAAATGACTTTTCTTTTTAGATCAGGAGTCTCTAACCTTAGCAGCTTTAAGACTTGTGGACTTCAACTCCCAGAATTCCCCAGCCAGCTTTAGGTCCACAAGTCTTAAAGTTACAAAGATTGGAACCCTTGCTTTAGGTAGCACCTGCCTCTATTCTGAGACTGCAGATGTTCTCCCCATCTGAAAGCAATTATTTTAGGGGGAAAATCTCTCCTTCCCCTTTCTTTTGAATACTGTGGCTCCTGTAACCAAAGTTGGCTCTAAGAAAAAAAGAGGCAGTGGTACAAAGATGTTGTTAAAGGGGTTCTTATAAAAGAAGACGAGACAATTATTAGTTCTCTCTGCTAGGAAGAATCATACAAAAACCTAGACTACTTCTAACACAGTACAATATTTTGTGCAGACATATATTACTAATTAGATACAAAAAATTACAGACAGTGACAAAGCCTGCATCTCTTATCTATTTGGCATTAACAGTTTGTACCTGTATTTATAATATGACTTTGAAAACAGATCATTTTTTTTAAATAAACAGCAGTGCTTCAGATAAATTCATGCCATTGTGGGAATTTGGAAATTTGGAATTTGGAAAGACGAGGAAAACAAATATTGCTGGTTCACAGAAGTGCAGAGTGTAATCATTACTCGTTCTATAAAATAAGTATCATAATTTTGAGTTACATCCTGCCCTTATAGCATGCTACTTCATCTTCTAGATCAGGGGTGTCAAACTGTCGGCCCGTGGGCCGGATGCGTCACACGGAAGCTGCACCCACCCCAGCTCCAGCAAGGGGAAAAAAGTCGAGATATGTCGTGACACGTCACGTGTCACGGCGAGTTTGACACCCTTGTTCCAGATCTTCTTGAAATATTTTCTAAATAAAGGTGAAATCCATTTTTTGCTAACTTAAATATCATGCACTGATACCATTGGTAACTAGTTTATGTCATCTCTATTATTAGAGCATATGAGAACTGTGCTAATTTATGATAGTCAAAAGTCATGAGGGGACCAGTAGTCCCCTTCCGACTAACCAATTTTATTAAAAGGCATAAAGCACTGGGTGGCTGTAGCTCACAATATTTTATGCCTGTAAAAAAAAAAAAGATTAGCTGGAAAAGGGCTATAAAACTCCTTCTTGTTCTCTTGAGAGAGAAGTAAAGATATTTAATGATCTTCTGAAGAATCAAACAGTGACTTTCCTAATTCTCAGACACTATACTAAGGAGCTGCAAAGCCCCATACATTCAGAAGCTGCAGCTTAAGGCAGATTGCTCTACAACAGCTTAGATTCAATAAACTCTGCCTACCTGTAGTAGTAGGTTTGTCCATGCATTGTTTTGGTGTCTCTAAGCTGCGCAGTTCCTCTGTACTTGCATATTTCATGACTGTGTTGATAGATGATAGAGTGCTGATGAGCTGAGAATTGAGAGAACCTATTTGTGAGTGAGGTTCTCCAAAAGCGTCTGCTAGTTCAGCATAATTTTCAGCAAGGAGCATCTGCTGTTCTTGAACAAGCTTTTGAACACGTTCAATGTAATGGTCCAGGCCAGTCCTTATTTCGGGCAGAGGAAATGCACTATCGGTGTCGGGGTTCCCTGAATCATCCACAGCATCATCCCCAACACCAATGCTTCTTGTGCTGGGTGGCGCAAGAGAAACTGGTGGTGGACCACAGGCAATGTGTCTCATTTTTAATCCAACTAGATAGTTCTCATGAATACTGATCTGCCCTACTCCACAGTCTTTGGTCTTTGTTAGAGAAGATTTATCAAAGCTAGCAGTGGTAGAAAGCAAAGTTCCTATACCAATGGAACGAGTTTTAGCAGCAGTATTTACATCCTTGACCCTACCATCTCCGACAGCCACCGTCTTCAGCTCCACAGCCACAGTGTTTGTCTGCTTATCGGAAGTGCTCAATAAAGTATTGGTGCTGGAATCTGTCAAAGTAGTCATTTCTGTGTTGGTGAATCCATCAGCCTTTTCTAATACTGTATTGGTTCCTTGGTTAATTGTACAAGGCACTGCCATGATTCCAGAATTGGCTCTGCAAGCAGTCTCTGTGTTTGTGCTGCAAGATGTGGTCTTTTTAGGTGGACAGAATGTCAGATCCAAATAGTCTCTACCACCAGGTGACCATACTTCCTTGATTTGTAGTTCTGTCTTATGCAGGCTTAGGCTGTCCACTAATTCCTCTGTATTGACCCCGGCTTCGCAGAAGCTAATTTCTGTGCCCACACATTTATTGTGGGTCTCAACATAATTCCCAATGCAACGATCACACATTTCATTCCTCTCTTTCACAATCCACCAATTCATGGGGACATCTGGTCCCACAGCTGAACTCTGCAACATAGGCCTACACAATACACCAATGCTACTCATCTGGGGACTGTTCCCTACACATGAATCAACACTATCCACGTGATTTCCCACCATTTGGTCTCTCGTTTGCGTTACTGTGCCTACCGCTTTGTTGAAGACAAGGGGCTGTGCCATTAATGCCTTGTCTGATTTTTTCCTAGATCCAGCTGCCTGAAGCTCATGCTTTAATTTGATCATCTCCCTGTCGTAAGTAGCTTCCCTCAACTGAACCTCCAGCCGGTAGATTTTCTCTTTAAGGGATTCAATCATCTGATGCTGAAGTTCTATCTCTCTCTCAGCTTCAGTAGACAGGCCAAGCATTTCTTCTGATACCCCAGCAATAAAATCTTTAGTCTTCAGATCTGTGCCCACCGCTACATCCCTGCATGCCCTCAAAGCTCTGTTATATACCACAATATCATTCATACTTTCATCTGCACCAACAGCAATTGACCTGTTCTCTTTTGCTATGTTTGCTCGATTGCCTCGCACAGAGGGAATATCGTAATTGCTGTCCTGGATCTTTTTCTCCAGGGCTTGCACTTCGGCGGTCAACTGCCTGAACTCTTCTACCTGCTCTGTGCTATGCCCTACATTCCCCACATCTTCTTCACAGTCTATGTAAAGCTCCCCTCCTCCTCCTCTGACTGACGAGAGCTGCTTCCACTGCTCTGCATTTCCTGCACTGTAAGATCGCTTTCTGAAGGTGCCTGTGTCATTCTGACTGACCATTCTTTGGCTTTTGAGCTTTGCCACCAGCTGTCTTTTCTCCTCCTGAAGTACCGAGATCTTAACCTGGAGTACAGGGATGGTTTTGACTTGTTCCTCCAGTTCCTTGAGATGTTTGAGGGCAATGGCCATTTGTTCCCTGATGTGTTGTAGGTGCACCGGGCTCACATTAGTCACAGGTGTTGATACTCCTGAACTCAAGGGGCTATGCCGAATAGAACTGCCCAAAGAGGAGGCCAGATAAAGATTACAATCTCCATTGCCTTGATAGCCATTCTGAAATTGCTGGCACATCTGATTCTGGCTGCTGGATCCTACAAAAGAAGGAAGCGAGCCGGTTGAGCCCGTGGCTCCAAAACTGGAAAGCCTAGGCCTCCGAGTTTCTCCAGGGATGGGTTGCATTGCCATTTTCTCCTGCTCCAATCTCCTACGTGTTTCCATGAGAGTTTTTGTAACTCGAAGGTTGTGTCTAGGCAGCTGTGGCGAAGGAGGAAGTAATGGTTTGCTTTCAGGGATAGTTAGGAAGCTTGGAGAGGCTTCAAATGCCAAGGATGGCCTTGCAGAAGTTGTCCCTGCTAATTGGCTTTGGGCTGTAAAAAGTAAAGATGAATGTTTGTTTTCATCACTGTTGGATGAAGAAAGAGATTCATTTGATGTCCATCCACCGTACTGATTGGAAGCGATTTTGACAGTAGCAAAAGGTGGTGTCACTTTCCGCTTCTTCTGAATGTTCAATTTTTTAATAGTATTTCCCTTCTGTATATCTTCCACATACTTGAGAAAGTCCAGATCAAGCTGGTAGCCGTAAGGTGTTTCCACAAAATAGGGATCTTTCTGAATTTTGTCATCCTCCCCATTTATGGCATTTTCTTCATTTTCTAAAAGAAAAAAAAAAGCAATGTAAAATTTAAAATCTTACCAGAAGTTAAAAATATAGAGATGCTGTTCAAATACCAGAAGCAGTATATCATACTCTCTTGGGGAATGCACTACATGTCTTCAATCAGTTTTTAGCGTAGACTCACGTTTCATGTTAAGATTGTGTCATCTAATTATAAGATACAAAGTAAATGCATGCATTTGAGATGGGTTTGCATATAACCATTTAAAAATATCACTGCTTATAATTAGTATCTGATAGTTCTATATTGTTCTATAATGAAAGGTGAGATGGCCCTGTGTTCTGTGGCAAACTATATTAACACACACACACACACACACACACACACACACATCATTCCTGAATTTATAAATGGTAAAACAGCCAGCAGAGATTTAACTCGATGTACTCAAATATAAAAGCAAAACAATACAAAAGAACACTGATTCCCATTTAGGAACACTTTCATGTATGATTGTTCATGCTACTTCTTTCATATTCTTATAGCATGTACACAATTTACAAGACATTCTAAAATATCTCTGCTGAAACAGAAACTGCCAGCTCAAATGTCAGGACAGGATAGCTTCCTGCCGTCACAGGAGATACGTTTCAGCAAAGCATTTTAAATTAAACCACAATCAATCTACAGTGCGCTGTCAAAAAGAGCACTTATGCCTAGACAGTGCAGTATGAGCTGCTCCTCGCCCCCTCGGCCCCATTTCCCAGCCTAGACACACAATGAAAGTCTGTAAGCACCGACAGCAGTATTTTCATTTAATAAATATTACCTTTCCATTTCTGTTTTTGAGTCTGCACATACTTCTGTCCAAAGTCTACCAAGCTTTGGAATATTTCCTGCAATCATAGTTCAATACGTCACAGAAACTCTTTGCTTGCAAAATCCCTGTCTCTCAACTTGCTCATTCTTCATCCCATAAAGGGAAAAAAGTTTCCAGCATGAGTATAAATAAACAGATCACAAACTTTCATAGGCTAAGTGTTCACCAATGACTTTATATTTTTGTTCTGCACTAGGGAAGGCCCTCCTCTCTCCCCATATTTCCTTTTTCCATTCCTTTTTGGTACATAGTTAGTTTTTTAAATGGCTTGGTCACTTTAAAAATTCACAGTCCTATAGTTTTATTATTTTTTATTAAAAACGGCAATGTTAAGATGACCTTTTTTGATTTGTCGTGAAAAGAGGCAGTGCCTTAAAATTTTAAGCCAACCAAGCAAACATTTAGAACATAGAACACAGAATAACAAGGTAGGAAGGGAGCTTGGGGATCTTCTAGTCCAGACATGTCAAACACAAGGCCCGGGGGCCGGATGCGGCCCACAAAGTAGTTTCATGCGGCCCGCGAAGCCATCCTGGAAACAGTGAGGGAACGGCCCCCACTGCCTTGGCCCTGGCCCAGGTCGGCCGGGAGCCAATGTGCAATTTTGTGGTGGCCATCTATGCTGAAACACATTCAGCCTTAGCTCCATAAGCCCCCCCCCCCGCATGGCCTGAGAGGAACAGTAAGGGAGTTGGCACTTCCCCTGGTCCCACCCCCTTCTGCCAGGACCCTCAGATCTGTCCCACTCCTGCCCAGGCCCCCACAGGCACCCTTGACGCGAAGGATGTAGAGCTGGCCACACCCACCCAGTAGACCACACCCACTCCATCCACGCTCACCCAGTAGGTCACCCCCACCCTGGCCACCCCCACCTGGCCCCGAGGACAACCGCAATGCTGATGTGGTCCTTAATGAAATTGAGTTTGACACCCCTGTTCTAGTCCAACACCTAGCTCAAGCAGGAGACCTTACACCATTCATTATGTTGTAAGTTCCCTATAAAAATAGATGTCTGAGCAATGGACTAGCAGAGGGGTAGGCAACCTTGGCTCTTTTATGACTCGTGGACTTCAACTCCCAGAATTCTGAGCCAGCTATGCCAGCCACGAGTCATAAAAGAGCCAAGGTTGCCTGCCCCTGGACTAGCAATTGATTAATGAATGAAATGCAAATAATAAAGTTTATCTTTGGTGTGGCCACTCACCTTCTTCCGAGGGGAGGCTCAGAGGGGACAATTGAAGATAAGCATACTCTGTACCCCATCTAATCACATTTTCATTTAATAAATATTACTTTAGACTTTTTCTCTATCCAAGACCTTAGTACAGTGGTTCTCAACCTTTTTAATGCCGCGACCCCCCAACCAGTCATAAGTCGAGGACTACTCAACCGGTCGTAAGTCGAGGACTACTCAACTGGTGCAGCACCATTTGCAGAATGGGACATTTGGCGGGCTCAGCAGGGCAGAGACAGCCTGGACAATTCCTATTGGCTTTTGAAAGCCAATAGAATTAGACTCTATTCAAGAGAGTCTATTCTATTGGCTTTCAAAAGCCAATAGAATAAAAGGGAGTAGCACAGCTAAGGAAAAGGGGGGAAAAATGGCGGACTGCGTTGTTTGGCGACCCCCGTGAAATGGTCGTTCGACCCCATTCAAGGTTGCCTGCCCTTGAGAACCACTGCTTTAGTAAGTGATTCAAAATGCCATTTGCCATTCTTAAGAGAACCAAATCTGAAAACAATGAAATTGTTTCTAAAAAGAAAATTGTCGCTTACTTATATAGATGTTTCAAGTGACATTTCGCCAGCTTGTTATGTGGGAAAACATCTACATGCAAAATTAAATTAAGTCAGTGTACTTAGTATTATTACTTATGTATTTTATAAGAATTTACCTCTTATTTGACATACAAAATCACAATTTATATTTTTTGAGGAAGTATTGCTATAAGGTGTACACTCTTAGCTTGATCTACGTCAGGGGTTCTCAACCTTGGCAACTTTAAGACTTGTGGACTTTGACTCCCAGAATTCCTCAGCCAGCAGGGAGTTGAAGTCCACAAGTCTTAAAGTTGCCAAGGTTGAGAACTCCTGATCTACATCAAGGCTGCATGCAAACATCATGCCTGGTACCCATAAACATTTTCAAGTAGAATAAGGATGTTACCCTCTTATCTTTTGTGCACTGATGTTAAAAAAAAATCAGTGAATAGTAGAACTGAACAACCTATATCTTAGGGACCACACATAAGATTGGCCCACGCTTAGCAATATTCTGAGTCTTCTCTAATTGTTCTGAAATAGACAGCATACAAAAATTACAGGGCAAGCCATAAATCAGCACGAAAAACACAAAACCTCAACATCTTCCTCTAAACACAATTTTTTTTGACACTGCACTACTGTGTGATACAGCCTTTCCTAGTCTACCTTATTTTTTTCTAATTGCAACCCACCTTCCTTTAAAGATCATTAACACAAATGACAGTATATTATAAAATAAAATTCACACTAAGTAATTGATGCACTATTGAAGTATGGCAAACAGCATGGAAGTGACCATATAATCACCAAGAATCAAATTTGCCATGAGGGAATCTTTACCTTAATTTGATAACTGCTCTTAAATTCTCAAGCAAAAAAAAATGTATCCCATCGCAGTAAAATATGAATTCGCTTCTGTTAAAAATACATGAAAAAAGTCTTCAAGAAAATGATTCAGCAAATTTGATGCAAGTCCAGTGAATTAAAATATTCATATTCTTGAAAAACTAGGAATGTATGTTTCCTGTTATGACAATCATATTGTCAAACTTGTTAAAGTAATAATATATTTTGGATTACACATCATGTTTTGTTTATCTTAAATCTCTCCTATTGTGCTTTGTGTAATAGTTTAATGAATTAATATCAGAATGAACTATATTGTTTTTCTTACAAAATTGCATAGAGTCATTTTTACTGAATCAAAAAATTTAAGTGCTAAAACTTCATTACATTTGTTTATGTTAACATTATCTAATGAATCCTCTCTTAATTTATTAGAAATTTAATGGCTAGGCAAAATAATTTGCTTTTAAAGGGTTTTGTTTATTTTCATGAAGACTTTTTTATAAATAGTTCCTGCTTACTCATTTCTCCCTTTCTCAAATTAAAAAAGGTTTACTAATGAAACTCAGATTGCTTATCTGTGTCACAAGACACAAACAACAGAGCTTCTACAGTCTTTTGCCTGCGTAGGATGATAGAATTAAAATGGGACATCTTTTTTTTTTTTTTTTTGCAGGAGCTAAATCTCTATAAAACTAAACTTTTGGTATAGTTAATATTTGGCTTGATAATGATTGGCAACTACCTAGAGGTCTATAGGCGTTTTACTAAAAATAGTATTAGTTGAAAATACTTCTCAACATAATTAACAAATAACTTATCTGGCATAAGCACTATTGCGTATACTAACACTTATAGAATTTTGGTTGAGACATCACCAATAAAGATCAGGATTATGGGCTACTTTAGGAAGTGAGGTTGTGTGGGGTAGTCTGGAACAGTAACAAGAGGCATTTACATGTTACTGTCATGAAAACTACATGAATGTGTCCATGAAATCATTAGCAACAGAACTTAGCTTGAATGAAACTACCTTACCTATTCAGAAGCAACATATTTAGTTCAATGGGTTATTCATTGGCAATTGGGTGCAGGATTATGCCTTTCAGGGTCCCAGAATGTATTGTCTAGACCAGGGGTAGGCAACCTTGGCTCTTTTATGATCATAGACTTCAACCTCCAGAATTCCTGAGCCAGGATGGCTGGCTCAGGAATTCTGGGAATTAAAGTCCACGAGTCATAAAAGAGCCAAGGTTGCCTACCCCTGGTCTAGACCTCTGGATGGTATGTGGTAACCTAAGTTTATGAATTTGTTTCTCTCCCAAGTCAAATTTTTTTTCTACCTAGATGGATTGCCAAACTATATTTTTGTAGGAATTCAAAATCTTCTGGTATATACTAGGTTTAACAAATTTACAACATTTGTAGTGGAACTGGAAATATGTGATTCAGAAGAGCACTTTCTAATACTATAGTGATTAACAATCATGTTGCAATTTATTAGTAATTATGCCCCTATAATGACCATCTAGATCAGGGATGTCAAACTGCTGGCTGGCGGGCCAGATGCATCACACTAAAACCGCGCCCACCCCATTGCCGGCAATGGGAAAAAAGTCATAATACGTTGCGACATATCAGGTGACGTCGCAAATTTGACACCCGTGATCTAGATGCTTTTCTTGTACTAAATTTTCCTTTTTATATGTGATTATTTATGGCTGGAGATTCTAAACAAGTTTTAGATCCTTTACTAGACAGTAATATTGTACAACTAACTTATTTCCTGACAGTTAGAACAATTAATCTGTGGAACAACTTGCCTCCAGAAGTTGTGAATGCTCCAACGCTGAAAGTTTTAAAGAAGAGATTGGACAACCATTTGTCTGAAATGGTATAGAGTTTCCTGCCTGAGTAGGGGATTGGACTAGATGACCTCCAAGGTCCCTTCCAACTCTGTTATTCTATTCAATTCTGTACAATAATCAGGTTAATTAAATGGCATAAACCTCATATATTTTCCATAGGTTAAAATGTTTTAATATATTGAAGTACATAAAACTGTAGGTCTATTTAGTGTTTAAATTATTTTAAATATCTTAACATCATTAGTCCAAAAACTGTTATTCCAAGAAAAATATCTTCTTTTATAATAGTATACATATTGAATTGTTTATTAATAACAATTGCATTCCACCCCAATCTGCAGACTTTCAGCACTATATAACAGAGCAATGCATAAAAGAACCCTAGTGAGTATCTATCTCCCTTAGAAGATTGAAATGTCCTCTCCCTGATTGCAGAATAGGTAAAGGCTATTCCAAGATTTTGGACCATAAATTCGTACAATAAGGAAACTTGGAATTGCTCAATTTTTGTTGATATTATGTTTTTTATGTTGATAGTTTGTATGTTTAATGCTACTTTTATATTGACTTGTTATGAACTGTCCAGTGTTTATGAACAGAGCAGCATACAAAGCATGCAATTAAATAAAAAACAATATTTTGATTACAAAATTTGGTCCACATGCTTAAGTAGCCTTACAATACACTTTCAGTTATCCTAAATCTGCAATTTTTAAATAATTGTTGTAAAGGCAATTAAACAGAGTTTAAAAAATGGATAGTATGAGTTTACAGTAGTTTTAAAATAAAGAATTGAAACACCCCATATTAACAAATCAATGGTTTTGAAGAATAAGTATGGTTCTTATGAAATTTAGATGAGATTATTTCAACAAAAGATTTTAGGTTTGTTAGATAACTTGAGAGAATATTTAGAAAACTTTTATAAAGCTAGAAGTGTAAAATGATAAATAGAATGTTTACACATAATATGGATTTGCCTTCATTATTGTCGTGTTTAACATTCATACATCTCTTCATATGGCTTTGAATGGAGTAATATGCTTTAAATATGTGGATATACTTTTTGGAATTTTGTACAAAAAATGGAAGTTATCATTATATAGAAATCTACAGATTTACTGGGCATAGAAAAAAAGATGTCTTGGAATCTGATTGTTTTTCAGAAATTATGGTCATATCAGGCTAAGAGAAGCATTATAAGAAGTTGGAAAAGTAGTACTATTCCAGATATTAAGAGCTGGATTCAAGAGATATTAATGTTGTTGAGAAGGCATTTTTATCTACTAATAAAAATGACTCAATATGTTCTTCTTTGGACTTTATGGTATTTTTGTAATGTTAGAGATTATTTTTAATGTAGATTTAGAAATTTGTTTGCTATCAGATGAATATGTGATATATAGATAGTTCTCTGCCCCTGCCCTTTTTGCTAAGTTGATTTAGTTGTATTTGTTTTATTTCATATATCTCTCTTTTTTTCTTTGTATTTCTTTCCATAAAATTTACGATAAATAAACTTAGAACAAAAAGGATGACTCTTTCATGATGAAAATACAGGGCCACACAGAGTTACAGTCTTGTGCACTTTTTACTCTTAGAAAGAATGGTCAACATTATTCCATGTGCTCAAGGTTTAATTCTGAGCTTAAAAATGAACCAGGTTTTTCAAACTTTTGCAAAACATTTGAGCTTTGTTTTCTGTTCATTTCCTTCTATCCTTTTTCATGCTGAAGAATTAAACAAAAAAGATCACACATTAAGCCAATACAGGTTTTTATGTTGTTACTAAAAGTAGAGGGGGAGGCTACCTTAGAAAAGCTATGTTTTAAAGCATTTTTTTTTGTTCTAAAAATTTTCATGAAGAAAAAAGCCAAAAGACTGAACAGTGGGCAAAAACACCTGAGAAATTTGCTAATAATTCTATAAGCATAAACATTAATTTCAGTGAGAATTAACACAAACTACAATGTTTTCCAAATTCTATGTTAGTAAAGATATGAGATCTGCTAATCCAATAGCATTTTATAGCTTTTCTAGTATTCAGGCTTATCCAACACCAGCTCCCCCCAAAATCTATTTTAATACACATTCATATTAACTATACAGATTGATTCATGAGTGAAAATGCCTTGTCCAAACAATATAGAGCGTTCCAACATATTATTGGTAGAGACCTGCATAATACACATGGTTTCTCCAGTGCTTAAAAAGTTAATTCAAGCATTTCTTCAAGGAAACAAATAGTTAATAGAGCCATGGCACTTGAAGGCTCTTTCATGAAATTATAAGAATTTCCCCCCGATAATACTTGAATCACCTCTAAAGATATTATGGCTGGAATCCTAGCCTTCAATTTTGCATTGAGAAGATGTATCTAAAAATGGAAGAAATGATACAAGATAAAAGCATATGTATATATATCAGAAAATGCGCACATTTCATTATATCAATCAAATTACCAGCAATTTATAAACAGAAGTACCTATTTTCCAGACAAAGACCAAATACCAAAAAAGCTTACCTCAGATAGGAAATATATGAAGAAAATTAATTCAATTAATTCTTCTATGCTCAAATAAATCAGTTAAACTTGATATTTACAAGAAAAAAACAAATTTTAAAAGATGTAAACTTCAGCGCTTTGGAATGCAAATATTTCTATCCATATGACTGCCTTCCAGCTTACAAAAAGACAAATTCTTTAGATCTTCAACGACAAACCTTGCTATATCCAAGTACAAATGCCACTCACACACTTCTGTATATATTTAAAAAACTGCTAAAAAGAAATGCACTAATGTAACAGATATTCAGATAGTCATTCAGACAACACTGTGTGAATCAAGAAAGAAGCTGATTAAAACCAACGATGAATTTGGCTAAAGCTGAAGTTAGTTATAAATAGGCATTTTTCTTTGGACTAACAGAGTATTACTTTGTATGGGGAAAACAGTGCTATCTTTATATTAAGAAATTGCAGAGAGAAGCCTAGCTAGTCAATATAGGTATGAAGTTCTCATTCTCTTTTCGTATTCTTAAATGTGAAAACAAACTATGAACAAAACATTATCTTAAATCTAGCATCACATCCCCCTCGTATCTGTTTACTTTACTCACCATTCTGGGAAGAAGGGAATACTGCAATGTTTTCTTTGCAGGAACTTGGGTCTGGAGCCTTAAACAGAATATGTACTCCTGACACATAAGCAGGCAAATTGCCCAGGACTTGCTGTGGAGAATTTATTTATACTCATTTGGAATTTCCTGACAAAATTCTCTCCTCCTGACCAGGCTCAGCTAATGGAGTTCCAATCCATTTTTAATTCACATCTTTCAACATACAAATATTTGATGATTATAATTCAGAAGAAAGTACGGATTTATGGAGAAAATATAATATGGCAGAATGCACACTGCATAAGTCACAAAAAGTAACACTTTTCTGATTATGTGAAATAAGCAAAACTGGGTAAGTAAGAAAGAAAGAAAGGTGCCCCAAACCTGGATAAGAATGAAAAAAGTGTCCCAGACTGGCTTCATTCCTTACCCACTTGACCCAACCTCCCAACAAGGGTAAAAACGATGGTACTGAAAAACACTGCTCAGAATAACCATCTCTCTTATGATCATGTTACGTACAGCATTTAAATAATTTTGGTTTTCTATACCACAGGCAGTCTGTATTTTGCTCGTATTTGCCCAGCCAGGCTTATAATTTAAAAGCTAAAAATAAATACTGTGTTGTGCTTTTGACAAACAGACTTCCTTAAGGATGTGGCTAAAAGCATGGCAAACACATTTTTAAATGGAAAAAAATATGATTGAAATAAAAAAATTGGCCTTATTAAGCTTGTCAACAATAAGCCCAAACTACATGTATATTTACCATCTAAAAACTGTTACATAACAACTTATGACTTCAGGGAAAGAAATGGTGACCTAAAACTGCAGCTGGTGAATAGATTTGTAATTCATCTCTGGACAAAGAGAGAATTTGAGATTATTATTTATTGTTATTTATATTAAAATTATTTGCTGCCCATCTCATTTCAGGTTTTCCCAGTTGCAATGTATGGCTGTGAAAGCTGGACCGTAAGAAAGGCTGAGCGCCAAAGAATTGAGACCTTTGAACTATGGTGCTGGAGAAAACTCCTGCGAATCCCCTGGACTGCAAGGCGTTCAAACCGGTCAGTCCTAGAAGAGATCAACCCCGACTGCTCTTTAGAAGGCCAGATCCTGAAGTTGAAACTCAAATACTTTGGCCACCTAATGAGAAGGAAGGACTCACTGGAGAAGGGCCTAATGCTGGGAAAGATTGAGGGCAATAGAAGAAGGGGACGACAGAGAATGAGATGGCTGGATGGAGTCACTGAAGCAGTAGGTGTGAACTTAAATGGACTCCAGAAGATGGTAGAGGACAGGAAGACCTGGAGGAACATTGTCCATGGGGTCGCGATGGGTCGGACACGACATCGCAATTAACAACAACAAAATCTCATTTCGAGATCACACACAAGTGCTCTAGACATCTGCTCCTTGTAAGGAAACTACAAGTCGAGAACATGGCAGAGCCATGTTGGCACCTTCAAAAGGTCAGCAGATTGGCATATTTCTTTTTCTAATAATTTTCTAAAGTGCCTTTATTATTTTTGATAAATAACTCAAACTGATGAACATATATAATACTTATTTTCCCCCCAACCTCAGCCCTGTGAGGTGAGTTGAACTGAGAGACAATGACTGGCACAAGGTCACCCAGTTGGCTTTCACGTCTCCTGGTTTCTTGATCAGCACCTCAGTCTGCCTCTCAATGTTTTTAATGGACTTTTAGAACTGAATGATGGGGCTTTGAGGATTTGTTTATAGATAAGAAATGGGTAAGTGAAGAAAACATGTATTTTAAGATGAGGTGGTAAGCTATTAAAATTATTAATATTTGTGAGGAAGATGGGAAGTCACCTCTTTATGTATTCCTTTTCTTCTTCACTATATTTGTACTTTTTTCCCTTTTGTTTTTTCTCTTCTGCACTTTTAATTTTTATTCTTTTTCTGTTTGCATTGGTTTTTATCTCTTTAATTATAATTTGTAATAACACTACTATAAAAATAAAAGCTGTTACATTTATAATTATAGATCTAAAGCCACATAGCCTGTGTTCATAAGGCAGCAGTTATTGAAAACTGTTAATAAGGCAGGATAGAAATAAAACTAACCCACCCATTTTAGACTAGTAAATAATTGACAATTTAGGTTTGCTCTTATGGCAGAGTTCAAAGTCTCGGGGTTTCAAGAAATTTTCTGCCCCAGAATCTGGCAGCACAGTTTTAACAGCTTCGGTCTGAGAAATATTGCCTTAATACTGTTTGCAAAAGACACTATATTCAATTAATTCTGCCTCTAAGAAGTACTGCAAGAACAAATTTTCAACAAAATCAAATCCAATTATTTTCCTCCAAAAATATTTCTACTTTCTCTCTCATACAGGATAATTCCCGGGTTATAAACTCTTATGTTTATATTTTTAAGTGAAAATAAATGGAAAGAGAATAAATACCAATTTCCACTTAATTGTATAGTACAGTGGTTCTCAACCTTTTTAATGCCGCGACCCTCAACCGGTCGTAAGTCGAGGACTACTCAACCGGTCGTAAGTCGAGGACTACTCAACTGGTGCAGCACCGTTTGCAGAATGGGACTTTTGGCGGGCTCAGCAGGGCAGAGACAGCCTGGACAATTCCTATTGTCAATAGAATAAAAGGGAGTAGCACAGCTAAGGAAAAGGGGAAAAAATGGCAGACTGCGTTGTTTGGTGACCCCTGTGAAATGGTCATTCGACCCCAAATAGGGTCCCAACCCGCAGGTTGAGAACCACTGAATTAGACTCTATTCAAGAGAGTCTATTCTATTGGCTTTCAAAAGCCAATAGAATAAAAGGGAGTAGCACAGCTAAGGAAAAGGGGAAAAAAATGGCGGACTGCGTTGTTTGGCGACCCCCGTGAAATGGTCGTTCGACCCCAAATGGGGTCCCAACCCACAGATTGAGAACCACTGGATAGTAGTTTATAATTGAGTATCAAACCGACTTTTAACATTCAAGTTAGAAATCCATGGTATACAGGGGGAAAAAAAAGTAGATGGGTAAAGACTTGTCCCGGGGAGGTAGTGAATCAGTGGTCACAGTTAGATTTTATGGCCCACCAGGCACAGCAAACCAAATGCCTTCTAGATCCAGATTGGCAGCTATCGCTCACAAGCATGGGCAGTTTTCCACCAGTTTATCCTGAGCCTCAAAAGAGGGGTTAAGGAATTGGTTGTCCACTGCACACATTAGATATGAAAAGCACACCATCAATAGAAAAACACAAGAAACAAAATCATGCTTATAGGTGTAACACAGACAATTACTGATTTTTCCTCCTCTATTAAACTAATTTGCTGTGTATTAATATAAAGAAACCGGAATCCAAATAGTGGATAACAAATGTCTGCTTACAGAGCGTAGATATTTAGTTGGGGAGGCAAATGCAGCTTTCTTGCTTTAAGAGGCCACAAACCCCCACCCCCTTTTGAGCAAATCCCAAGAACTGTGCAGAGATAATTTTCTTCTCATTGTCAGGTATTATGGTGTGTTGCTGTGCAGATGATTGTCTGAAAAACAAACCAGCTTGGCAGGAAGGAATGTTGGTATTGCTCTCTCTCACATAAGCATAATAATTGCTGGTCCCAAGGTGGATGCGTGGTTTTATATACACCAAAAAAACTAAAATTCAAATAGGTTTTGTCCAAATGACAGAACCATGTTCCAATAGAGTTCATGTATGTAGTCACGCTAAACTTGTTGACTGGCTTCATTAGATGTCAAAAGTTCAATGAATCGCCATATCAGCACAGCATAGCATAGATAACAGGAAGTATGTATAGGAACATTTTCATTTGTGCCAGCATGAAAGGCTATTAATAAAAAGACAACCAATAGCCACAAATACAGAGATCTCTCTCTCTCCACCATGACATGTGCCATATTCTGTTCTGTAGGGCCTAATACTTCTCAAGCTATTCTGTTGCTTGCTTTGAGGGATGCCTGTCTCTACTATTCATGGAGGGATTATCTTATGGAGAGTTAACTGAACAACATTCTCCCCCAACTTTTGAATGTAGGACTGAGTTTTCCAAGTCCAAGTCCAGGTAAGGGAGCATTTCAATGAGCATCAGCTCATCCCTGCGGTGCCATGTGTTGTTACCACAGAGAAGGAGATGTCGGGCTCTAGCTTCCATACATGGACTAGAAAAAAAAAAAACCTCCTGATGGGAGATTTTGTTTCTCGGTATAGGCTGAGTAAGAACCCTGGGGGAACCCACAGGTAATCGGTTTAGTTTAAAAACTGCCTCATCTAGCAGTTTCCATTCCATCCACAATCTGAGAGACCTTTAAAATGTTTGATGAACGTTGTAACTTCTCCTCATAACCCATTTAGACTTCAAAAGGTAAAATGCATGAAACCAGCACCACCACCTTTTTTTCTCTAAATCCAGTACTTGATTTTTGTCGCTAGGCAGAAGTTGAGATTGCTGACAAAAAGCTGAAATGTAAAGTACTCTTGGGGGCAGCATAGTAGATAAGGAACAGGGCATAGCAGAGTGGAGCCAGGAAAGCAAAGAACATGCCTCCCTTCCTTCTCCAAGCTGTTGCCCAGATCTCCTCAAAAAGAGCAATCACTGTTTCCTAACAGAAACAGCTGTAGGAAAAGAAATTTGCAAAAACATTTGAAACTCTGATCTTCATTCTGATAAAAGGGCTTAGAGTCCAGCCTATTTATTGCAATCACTTTTTTGGGGGAAGCAATTTTTTCCCCACTATTTTATGTTCAATAGACTGGAAAAAACATTGCTTTGGGACTGTTTCCAAGGAACGAAAACCCCCAAACCATGAGACGGGCAGGAAACTGGGATTTCTCCCCTGATGTTTCTTATGCTTTTGAGTCAAACTTGACTCCAGCAATTGGATAAGTCCCTGATGTTTTCTTGGCAACATTTTCAAAAGTGGGTTGCCAGTGTCTCCTTCTTAGGGATGGGAAATAATAACTGGCCTAAAGTCACCCAGTTGCAGCAGAAGCAGAACTAGAAATCATGGTTTTCCAGTTTCTAGCCTAGTGCCTTTAATCAAAACACCAAACTAACTTCTTCACAATTTTTTTCTTTTCTTTCCTTGGCTCCAAGAAAAAGGAAAAGAAATTCAGGTCAAACATTTGACACAGCTTGCCAATGACTCCTACAGTGGCCAAGAGTTCCAAATGCACATACCTCATCAGACCTTAAATTTCATGAAGCAGAAACCTGTCAAAGTTCATGTTTTTCGTTCCTTTGGCTAGAATGCCTTCATATGCATTATTAAGGACAAATCCAGACCAAAGTGCAATAGACAATCATTTGACTTTAAACCCTCTGAATCACATTTCTTAACCTTCTTATCACTGACTATGTAAAGCATAAACTTGCTTCTTGCTTCCTCCTCACATTCTGTCCAGACCACCTTCTGGATCCTTTCTAGAACACTTTCTTAAATCTCTCACCTTTCTTTAATCTCTCCTTGCTGTCTTAAAGCTCCCATCTACAAGCAATTATCAATCATTAACTTTCTTACAAACAATAATACACATTATTAAAATCAAGCATTGTTGTGAGCATGACAGCTGCCTTTACTCCATGTGTTCATCCCTTACAAGTTTTTATAAACAGAAGGGCAGAATGGCTCTAGCATTAACTATAATATCCCTTAATGCAGAGGTCCCCAACCTTTTGGCACCAGGGACTGGTTCCATGGAGGTTTTTCCATGGACTAGAGGGGGCCTAGTTTTGTGTGC
This sequence comes from Crotalus tigris, assembly GCF_016545835.1. NCBI lineage: Eukaryota > Metazoa > Chordata > Lepidosauria > Squamata > Viperidae > Crotalus > Crotalus tigris. The sequence continues at coordinate 380,693 of NW_024097531.1, read as the reverse complement.
TTCCTGCATCCCACGGTTGCTGGCATTCTGTGGCCTGGTACTGGTCCACAGACCAGGGGTTGGGGACCCCTGCTTTAACGCTTCTCAAGTAGTTATCTTTAATTGCTTCTCCTGGGCCTTTCTTTCAGAAAGAGAGGAAATCTCCTACTCTCCCCCAGCTACCTATTTGCTCTGTTTTCTTACAACAGTTAGTACGTAGAATTTATCCAACTGACACAACCCACCTCCTCTCGTTGTACAAGAGGGTGCCCAGATTCAGTTGGTATCCTGTCTGGGCCCATGGAAATCACAAGCACAAAGGTAAGTTTTGTATCTTTACTAAAAGATACAAAAGGGGTTTTAAACAGACTTCTAATGGCAAAAACATTTAACAATCACAGTCCCTCCTTCCTGGTCAAAATACCACACAAATTCAACCAGCTTAAATTAGAGGCAGTTACTGGACTTCTAATGAGCAAGTTACTGGGTCAAACAAATGTAGTATAAGAGTCAAGGGTCACTACTTGAGAAGACAGGCTAAGGAACTGAGGAACACAGTGAAGAGTTGTCACCAAATGATCTGTGAGACACACAACTCCCCTTATATAAGAGAGGCGTGACCCAAATTTGTTCCTTTAGCAGGACAGGATTCTTTTTGGCCAATAATCTTACTAGGTGCCTTTGTTTAGCCCTCCTCTCTTCATGGCAGGCTCTTGCACTGGAGGGAACTGTTAGCTCCACACATTTGTCTTCTGAGGCCAGTAATAACTGCCTCTGGTTGCTAGACAACTGCCTATAACTCTTCCACTTGAATCCCCTCAGGCTGATGACCCTCCTGTAATTCTTCTTTATCCCCGAAATTCTGGGAATTGAAATCCACACATCTTAAAGTTGCTAAGGTTGAGAAACTCTGATCTAGTGAGTTTCAGCTGACCATGACAGTTGTGTCAATAGTTCCTCCAATCTAGCTGAAAAAGCCTCCAACTCTGGCCATTCTTGCGGGGGTCCACAATGGTCCATGTGTCATGCTACAGGTGCCCACACTCCTGTAGGTGACCACTCCAGGACTTGGTTCTGAGGACATTTTTCTCCTTTTTGTCTGGCTTCATCACTTGTTGACTGTGCCCATTGTTGCTGTTAATTTGTGAATCAACGCTTAATTTAGAATCTGCAGGATGGATACCAAAGAACGACAATACTAAGGGAGATACCAGGACAGTAATAAATCTTGAAAAACGTTTATTAAGAAATTGCCCTGAATATACTTATAGCATCAGAAGGATACTACTCCCAGATGTCCCTAAACGTTAAACCACTGAACTATACATTGCAGTTCATCAACAAAGAATCTTCCAGGTTTTGATTGTTTTCCTCTACTCAAGGGACTTCTGGCTCCCCAGATCTGGACTGGAAAAAATGAATGACCATGAAAGGGAAGAAAGGGTTTTCCTGTAACTTTTTTCCTCCACTTATTAGTCACCTCCATTATTCTTACTAAATCATTTTTTTCCAGTGCAGACTACATCTGACAGGGTTTAAAAAGATATTCTGAGTCTTGAGCATTTCAAATCTTATTCTTTAGCCCTTTCTATTTGCTCACCAATTCTGACTGCTCTTAAGTCTGAATTGCAAACTCAGATACTGACTCGTGGATGATGAACCAAAAGAAGCAGCAGCAACCAGACCACAGTCTGCACTGAAAGGGACGGTGGAGCAATAATCACAGGTATCTTGAAAGACCCTGGAAAAGGAGACAATTCTGTTTCTTCTTGAGGACAGGTATTGACTAGTGTGTTTCTGTTATACTCTACATTTTTCAAGCAGTAAGTAAGCAAGCAAGCAGTATTCTTCATAAAAAGAAATCGGAAAAATGCAAATGGAAGAAATCACCACTTTTGCTAGCTCGTCCATTTTAGCTGCAATTCCCAGATGACTATGCTGCTGGAAATTCTAGATACTGTATTACTCATACTGTTACAGGTTGCTAAGCTGGAAAAAAAGGATATAAACCATGAACCATGGTGGCGCAGTGGTTAGAATGCAGTATTGCAGGCTATTTCTGCTGACTGCTTGCAGTTTGGCGGTTCAGTTTTCACAGGCTCAAGGTTGACTCAGCTTTCCATCCTTCCAAGGTTGGTAAAATGATGACCCAGAAGGTTAGAGGCAATATGCTGACTCTGTAAACTGCTTAGAGAGGGTTATAATGCACTATGAAGCAGTATATAAGTCTAAGTTCTATTACTATATAATTTAAAGGTAGCATATTACAACTGTGCAAAGATAACAGGAGCAATGGCCACAACAGCCTTCCACAACAGCCCCAGTTTCTCATGTGACACCTTGGGAAAATTTAATTAATTAATTAATCACAGAATGGTAGAAGAGTGGGTAACAAAGCAATAGCAGAAGCACCAGAGTCATATTTTGGCTCAGTCATCTCCAAGACAGAGTACATCACTAGGTAATTGTGAAAAGCAAAAGCAGTATTGAAACTTGAGACTGACAGAAACATGCTCAAGGAATGCCTATTTATTTTGAATGAGTTTCATATTCCAGAGCCAGATCAATTGCAGTAATTGCCAAGTCAGTGTGGATTTGTCCAAAAGATATCTAGCCAGAATAATCTTAACTTGTATCTTAATGAGGTACCTTCCACAGTGGATTGTAGAATTGCTGTAGATATAATTTCAGCCAAGCATTTGACAATTTATCCCATGATGTCTGATGAGAAAACCATTTCAGTATGGAGAGCCTGACAATTAAGTAAGTACATAACTAGATTAAAAACCAAAGCTGCTAAAAATAATTGGGGGGGAGGGGAAACAAAACTGTGTGATGAAGATCCATGACTTAATAGCCACTAATGAAACATTTTTGGAATAGTTGTTGATAAGACACTGAATGTGAATTTGTGGTGTTAATGGCTGCAAAAATAGGGAAAAAAGTTGCATCGACAGAGGTATAGCTTCCAAATCACAGGAAGCAAAAATATTAATTTCATTCTGTGGTGATAGTATATGAATTTTATCCAGAAACACTGGACTAGGCTTAGAGAAAGGCAACAAAAGACATCAAACAACTAAAAGCTAAATCCTTAAAGACTGAGGGAGTTAGGTATATTTAGCCATTTGAAAATATAACTGAGGATGAATATGATAGATAACACCAAGAGAAAGAAATGTCAGGAACAACTGTCCATTGTTCCAGAGCTTAAGAAGCAAAATGTGCTGTGCTTTCAGTTGCAGAAAGAGAGATTTTGATTTGTCAGAAAAGTGTTAGAAAAAAGCTTCCTAATAGTAACTCAATAACAGAACAGAGAGATCAACACCTTGTTGTTACTGTGACAGTAACAACAGACATCTATGGCAGTGGTTCTCAACCTTTTTAATGCCGCGACTCCCCAATTGGTCATAAGTCGAGGACTACCCAACTGGTCATAAGTCGAGGACTTTCCCTGCCCGAGAGCACTGCACATGTGTGGTGCCGCCCCCTGCGCCAACCAAGGCGTAGCTGGCAAGGGGCAGCGACGGCATAGGGCGACCACCGGCTGGGCCACCAACTGACCCAGCCCAAGGTAGGTAAGGCACCCGCCGGGCCCCACGTGCGCCAGCAACCCTCTCTGCGCCCGCCGGCCTTCCACCTCCCACCCCTGGCCCTCTTTTACTTACATTTTTAGTAATTGCTCAGCAGGGAGGGGTGGAAACTTCCAGACAGCTCGCCTTCGCTGCAGACAACTTGCAGCACCGTTTGCAGAATGGGACTTTTGGCGGGCTCAGCAGGGCAGAGACAGCCTGGACACTTCCTATTGGCTTTTGAAAGCCAATAGAATTAGACTCTATTCAAGAGAGTCTATTCTATTGGCTTTCAAAAGCCAATAGAATAAAAGGGAGTAGCACAGCTAAGGAAAAGGGGAAAAAAATGGAGGACTGCGGACTGCGTTGTTTGGAGACCCCCGTGAAATGGTCGTTCGACCCCAAATGGGGTCGCGACCCACAGGTTGAGAACTGCTGATCTATGGGGAACACTTCAGTTTGGATTCCAGCTCTGATAAAGGGTTGGATTCAATGGCTTAAAGACCCCCTTCCAACTCTATTATCCTAGACTACACTGGTTTTCAAAAGCAGAAGACATTTAGCCACCAACATAAATTTCTGCCAAACCCATAAAATCTAGGCAATATATTTCCAGAAGTTTCTTTTGAAATTATTCATGTTGAAAATGTTCTTAGTAAAGTTTCTTTTCTCTCCAGAAAATCAGTTCAGTTCAGTTTACTGATGTAGTCAAAACCCTATGAGTACAGCAACCTGCATTTATTTTTTCACAAAGACTATTTTTCACTACTTCTGGAAGATCTGATTCTCCCAAAAGCAGAAAGAGTGTAAGCATCTGAGCCAGTGAGTAGAGGTCCATGAGGTTTACCAGCAGTAGTTATAATTACACTTTTTATTAACTTCATTTTATTTAGTTTACAAAGTTAACAGCGACACACATGCCCTTTAGCTTCAGTTCTTAAGAACACCTCCTGGAATTGGTTAGGCAGAAAAAAAACATGGTTAGTGAGCAGTTCATTAGATTAATATTTCTGGCCAGACAGTGGAGATTTTAACTGTCTATTTCCAGTCTTTGTTGTTGTTACAAGTCATTGGTCATTCTTCCCACTCTTCTTTTATATTGCTGTAAAGAAGTACAACACTTTTCCATCCAACTATGAATTCTCAACTACAACACCCAAGACAAATATTAAAACAAGAATAGCAGAGGCCAGTAGTTCAGAGCAAACATAAGAACTAGGAAAAAATATTCTAGAACAACTCAACAAAACAGTTCACAAATTGTGCAACCAAGATCACAGATAAAAATTATGTATTTCAAGAAAGGATAGCAAGTTAATCCTGAATTTGTTACCTGGCTAGAATGGTTAACAGCAAGTCAGTTCACTTAACATGCAGATTCAAACCAGCAAGTCAATTCACTTAACATTCAGATTAAAATGGGCACTGATTCCCACATTCAGTCTTCTTCTGATGTACTGAATCCTTATTAAAAAAACTCTTGATATTCTTGCAAAACATTAAGGGACAGGAACCCCAAGACTCTCTGTGGAGGGAGAAGAGAAACAAGGCAGGAAGCTAGAGAAGGCTCTAAGGGAAAGTAAGTCCTTTTGTACGGTGGAAATTCAAGCAGCCATCAGGATGCATTGCAGAGGTTTTCTCTAAATATAACAAAGCAAGCAGAATTGAGGTCATATAGAAGTTGAAAATGAGTCACAAGAAAACAATGTGACAAGGGAATGTTTGCGTTTACTTTATTCCAAGGTAGAGAGACCAGATTTTGTTCTGCTTTCTTCTCTTCTAAAGAGTAACACCACATGGTGCAATCCTTTCTGCAAGAAATATGTCACGGGTTAGAAGGGACAAGAAAGAACAAAGAATCTTCCATTAGATGGCTTTATCATAGCTTGGCCTTTTGTGGATAAACAAGACTGTCTTCAGTTCTATAGCTAATCTGATCCAAGAGTAATTTTAAACAAATATTAAGGTAAGTTATTTACACCAAATAATTTAATTGTTTCTGATAACATAAGCCTCTGCTTTGAGTTAGCACAAGGAATTGTCGACTGTTGAACATAAAAAGGAAGATCTGCTCTGCAAGAAAAAGAAAGAAAGAAAGAAGTTGAAATGAACCTGGATGGATGGAGGGAAGGAGGCAGTTTGTCACTTTTCCTAAAATAATGTCATTCCTACATGGAAGCAGAAGATAGAAAGACAGATGTGTAAAGGCTTTGATGCCACCTTGGAGAAGCAATATGAAGAGAACCCAGCGAAAGGGCAGCCTGCCAGAGGTGGGGTATAATGGGTTGAGCAAAAGTGGAAGATCCTGTAAAGCCAGCTAATTGCGAGGCCCTCCCGCTCCAGCAGTTAAAGAAGGCAGATTTAAGCATAGAGAGGATTTGACTTGCAAGCTTGATAAGTCTATCAAATAAATGAACCCAAGCCAGGTAAGCATGGTCTTCCTAGGTTTTAATCAGTTAAATGTGATAAAATATTTACCAGTTCCATGTAGAAAGGAAAGAAAAAAGGAAAAGAAAAAAAGTCATAAAATAAGGCACTTGCAAATGAGAAACATTTGCCAATTATCATTAAGAAAGAAAGAAATCTATCATTTCCATTAAATTAAGAGTAAAAAATTTCAAGAGGCAAAAATAGGAGAAGCAAATAACAGCATATTATCCAAATGTACATACAGTACTATTGCTTGCTTCTTATGGACTTAATGTAGAATTACTGATTACAGTTTGCCAGTTTTCAGCACCTTAATAATTAATTTTAAAAAGTCTTTTTTAAAAAATGAAGATTTAATTCCAGAGCAACATATAAGAATATTGTTTCTCCACCTGGGATTTATTACATACAATCATACAATCTTAGTCACAGAGTTGGAAGGAACCACCAATGTCATCTAACCCAACCCCCTGCTCAGTACAGGACTGCCTACTCACAGAGATTGAATACGCAAGGTGATTTACAAATTGAAAAAACAAGATACCAAAAATTAGAAGTTTAAAATTAATACTAAGACCCATTGATAATTAAAGGCAAGCAAAAGAGGTACATACCATATTTTCCAGCGTATAAGACGACTCGACATATAAGACGACCCCTGACTTCAGAGACGATTTACATGGTTAGAAAGTCATCTTATATGCCGGAAAATACCGTATTTTCCGGTGTATAAGACGATTCGGTGTATAAGATGACCCCTGACTTCGGAGACAATTTGCATGCTTTAGAAAGTCGTCTTATACCCCGGAAAATACGGTACTTATAAATTTGCAGTTCTTAAGAGAGTACATTTCATAGCTAGAAAACCACACCAAAAGCTCTCTCCTCCATGCAAGATATATGACTCGGTGACAGCAGGGATATCTTCAAAAGAATCTCCTCTCAAGATTCTAGCATTCAAACAGGCTCAGCATGGGAAAGAGGGTCCCTCAAGATATTTAGAGTCTAAGCAGTTACACTTAAAAGACCATGCCATGATTTTTTTCCCTTTAAATTCCCAATCTCGATTGCAGCTTTCCATCTGTCATGCGCGAACAACCAACTCATGTATGTAGAGTTCAAACAAGTTACTTTGTTCTATTTCTATTTTACTAGGATCTCCCCAGACTAACGGTACTTGACTAACAACTATTTGCTTAGTGGCCATTCGAAGTTACAATGGCACTGAAAAAAAGCAACTGATGATCCTTTTTCACACTTACCACTGTTGCAGCGTCCCCGTGATCATGTGATCAAAATTTGGATGCTTAGCAACTGGTTCATATTTATGATGGTTGCAGTGTCCCAAGGTCATGTGATCACATTTTGCCACCCTCTGACAAGCAAAGTCAATGAGGAAGCCAGATTCACTTAAGAACAGTGTCACTAACTTAATAACTGCAGTGATTCGCTTAACAACTGTGGCAGGAAAGACTGTAAAATGACATAAAACTCACTTAACAACTGTCTTGCTTAGCAACAGAAATTGTGGGCTCAGCTGTGCTCATAAGTTGAGGACTATGTAGTAGCTTTTGCCTGGGAAAGACTAGATAGGATTCAAACGATTTCAAGGGGTGGGGGCAGTCCGAACTTTGCTCTCTTGTGTTTACATAGCAAGTGCAGAGTAATTTCCCACTTAAGCCCCCCCTCCTGACTACGAGGGTTGCTCTCCAACACCATCCAAGCAATTATGGGGTCCAACTTGGCTTAGCTTTTTGAGATCAACCAATGTGGGTTTAATTGTGCAACGTCAATATCTCAAATTGTGCCTAGTAAGCACCTGGCAACCAGCACAAACTCTCAATACAAGCATTACACAATTCCCTACTATCTGCAAGATTTAGTGCTTAGTGGCTGTGTTTTGCACCAACTGCAACTTTTGTACATTTTTCAAGTGCAGCAGGCAAAACAGGACGGAACCAAAACATGGATAATTTTAATCAAATCAGCTGGCTCAGGAAAGTTACAGCTGCGCTAACCATAAATTGCGCAAACATGTTCCATGCCTCAGGTGCCCTTGGAGAATTATTCAGTGACAGATGAGGAGCAAGGAGTATTCTTAAGTCTTCCAAACTGCTTCAAATGTGCAATCTTTGTTGTCAGTCTACAGGTGTTAGTCTAAGTTATTCATACTATTTTTTCTCATTTTTCTGTCTTATTCATATGCAAAACTAAAACGCACACCTAGAAGCAAAATTAATGTGCCACAATTTTTTTTTAAAAGTAAGAGAACAGCTACCATTTAAAATTCTTGTCCGGGTCTTCCTTTTTTCAAAACACAATTTCCTATTATTACAATTCAGAATGAATTGTGAAAAATCTTATTCAGAAATCTAGAATGTTAAGATCAAAACAATATATTCTTAGCATCACCTAAGAAATACTAATATTCATCAAAATAATAACAAAGGGTGGATAGAAAAGAAACCAAACATTATTTCAACTGCACAAAATAAGTGCAAACAAAAGTCTTTTTTATTTCATGCATCGTGCTCACATGAATTATTATTATTTAATATCAACAACATAGGGATATTTTATGTTATGTCAAAAATCCTTCAGGTTTTCTGAACTGCAATTTTTATCTTCTCTAATCAGTAGTTGAGTTTACTCTGAGTAGTAGCTTAGTATAATTTAAAGAAACAGAAATTCCATTTTAGCGTCATTATACAATCTTTCTGAATGTGTAAATTATTTCCAAGTGAATACCTAACAAATCTGGTAGCTGTATAACTCATCACAATTTTAACATTTTTTTTAGCAAACAAAAAAGCTGAAAATATTAAATTCTAAAGCCTAGGCTACAAAGAACCAATATGATTTATTCGTGTTTTTTTTTTAAAATCTGGTTTAAATCAAGAAAATCTGATTTGGTTTTAAATTTCTTTTATGTCTGACTGTAACAGTTACTGCCGATAATTTCTCAAATAAGCTACATATGTAGTCCCTTTATTACTACAGAAAGAAATCCACAAGTAAAATATCAAAAGATATCCACTCACCTTGCTTTGTAAAATGACACTGTTAAATTAATTAACACACCTACATACTTTTGGAATCCTTACAAACCAAAGGGTGTGTATGACATATTTGCAATTCAGCGCCTACTCCCAGGGTTATCAAATAAGCAGCAAGAAAATACAAAGGGGTATGAGAAGGAACAGCAGAATGCCCCATAAAAGGGGAACAGAGAATAACTCATTTCACATCCAGGAATATGAAATTGCAAGAAATATTTTGAAACCCTCCAGTTTATCAATACTTGAAACCTATTCCCTAAAGAAAATGATATTTTTTTATTTCCTGCAAGCATAATCTCTTAAATTGGGACACTTTTTTCAGTAATTGGAAAGAATTAAAAGAAAATATTGCACATAATTTTTATGTTTGAAATCAACTCACTAATGTCAGTGTGGGTTTTTCAATACATAACATACCTCATGGGATTTATGAAGTAACTTCTATATCCACTATGGCCCATTTGTCAGCCTGACATAAAAATGCACCAGAGGATAGTGAATGGACTTAAAATATAACTCAATATAAAATATAACATGCCTTAGATTTTACTAGACGTCTCTTGTAGGTTTGCTTTAGTATTTTAATGCTAAGGACAGCTCTTCACCACCGTCATCATAGAAGTCTTTTATTTATTCAATTTTAGATACCACTCATGTCACTGTCCAAGTGACTCTTGATGGTTTACATATGCAAAGAATAAAATCATATAAAAGAAATATAATTAAAAACAAAATTAAAACAGAGTGAAAATAAAACAAGAGCAGAGTTAAAAAGACAAGTTAAAAAGTTTAAAAAAAAAGGCAGAGGGAGCACACTCAAGCCATCAGCCAACCATAGGATTGTATACCACTCTTTGACCACCAAGGGCCAAAAGACTGGTGGACAACCTCACCTTTGGGGGCAAGGTATTCCATACAGTGGGGGCAAGAGCAGAGGAGGCTCTTTTCCTAGACCCTGCCAATTAAAATTCTTTAGCCGATGGAATCTATAACGTACATTTCCTGACTTTAACCCAGTGGTTCTCAACCTGTGGGTTGGGACCCCATTTGGGGTCGAACGACCATTTCACGGGGGTCGCCAAACAACGCAGTCCGCCATTTTTTCCCCCTTTTCCTTAGCTGTGCTACTCCCTTTTATTCTGTTGGCTTTTGAAAGCCAATAGAATAGACTCTCTTGAATAGAGTCTAATTCTATTGGCTTTCAAAAGCCAATAGGAATTGTCCAGGCTATCTCTGCCCTGCTGAGCCCGCCAAAAGTCCCATTCTGCAAACGGTGCTGCACAGCTGCATTCTGAACCAGCTATATTGTCCAGATACTCTTCAAGGGTAGTCCCATGTAGAGTACAGTATGATGTAGGTACACTTTTAGGAATACTCACATTTTCCTAGATGCTTTTTCATATGTTCATAAGCTGCCTTCACTTGACCCAAGTTCAAAAAGTTTAAGCAAACAATTTTGCCAAATTCATATAGCCACCCCATGGAAGAAAGTGGCCATCTGAGGAAGTTCTTCTCTAAATCTCTTCAATGAACCTCATGGTTAGAAAAGAAGCAACTAATTTACTTTCATCAGCGCTTTGCTTGCTGTCAGTAATTAAATGCCACATAATTAGCTTCAGGGATATTATTATTGAACAGTCTTTTAAATTTAATGTATTGGTTTGTCTGCCTCTTTAAATGGAGTAGAAATTCACATTGCAGGAAACAATTTCAGGACAACAGTTTTTCTGTGATTTTCAGAGACTCTAAGCTTATATTCTGGAAAAGTTCAAACTGTACTTTAGAGATTTTTAAAGTAATGTTATTTCATTTGTTTTATTGTTATGGGGGAAGGATTGTGTTTGAGGAAAGATTGGCTAGAAAGTCATTCATAAAATAATAAATACATAATATGCATAGTTCAGAAGTTATAAATCCAGCAAAATGTTTGTTTTATATGGGACAAAGTCTGCTTCTATACATATATTGTATATCCTTATCTAAATCAGCTTGTAAAAACAGTGACTTAACTAAACCCTAGGGGCTGTTGGTGTGTCAGTTATTGAATTTGTGGAGGAAACAGAGGAGCCATCTGAATAGCCCACAAAATGAAACAAAACTCTGAGGGAGATAGCTAGTTTAGAAATAGGAAATATAAATAAAATAAACGAAAAACTGAATCAGCCAAATATTTGGGGCAGTAAATTGTTTAAATGTTGAGTGGCAGTCTTAAAACATAAATATTTGGCCTTCACAATCTTAAACAGAGATTGAATTACCTTCAAGGTCCCTTTCAACTCTGTTATTGTTAATTCTGATAAATTCCAAAGTTTACCAAAACATATAGCCACTGTAACACTATGTGGGCAACTAGAAAGAGCTTTTACTCTTGAGCACTATACTCAAACTCATGGTTAAGGCATACACAGGAACGCACAGTTCCCTAACACGAAAAATTAGTGTACTAACAACAAAGGTACTGAGACAAAGATGTATATTGACTTCCATTTTGTTTACTATGCATATTAATATAGCAATAGCACTTAGACTTATGTATCGCTTCATAGTGCTTCACAGCACTATGAGTGGTTTACAATGTTAGCATATTGCCTCCGACAATCTGGGTCCTCATTTTACTGATCTTAAAAGGATGGGAGATTGAGTCAACCTTGAGTCCCAAGCCCCATCAGGATTGAATTCTAGGCTCTGAGCAGACTTAGCCTGCAGTACTGCATTCTAACCACTGCACCACCAGGGTTCCTACTATCCCAAAGTTCCTTCGTTCTACCAATACACATATGCCAAAAGTTAAAAATATGTAAACATTCTGCTTCATACAGACAACATGGTATTGATGTAGGGATGATAAGACTACTGCACAGTTTAGTATATGCTGTGCATTCAATTACCCAAACATCAATAAGTCCAGACAGAGCTAAGGTAGTTGTTCTATACTTAGAACAACTGAAGTTCTATCTATACTTAGGACTTGTTTTTACAGAAACAAGTTCTTGGCCACAATTTAAGAGGAATTCTTTAAGAGCTATAGCCTGTGCCAACCTAAGGCAGTTCGTCAATCGTAACTAAATAATTCTCTAATTCCAATAATAAATATATGTAACTTCAAAATAGTTCCAATGGTCATATATGGCACAGAACTGTGGGGATATATAATTTCCCCCCTTATTGCAACAGATACAATCTACTATTTTGAAATGTATCTTAGGATGGATAAGTCTACACCACCCCCCAACAGTAAAGGCAAAGTTGGGTATACCTCTATACAAAGCCATTTAGTAATTAAAGTATTTAATTACTGGCTAATGTTCCTATCTATGGACCCAGTTAAGACTACCCAAACTGTGTTCTGAAGAGAGGCTCCATAACATATAACCTCACTCTTGGATTGCCCAATTTCAAATGTCATCTCACAATATGGATTTTCCATCCAATTCCCAATTCTATGAGATCTAAAGGCCAAGGAAGTTTTCAAACAGTCATTGATGTGGTTGCCCAAGATTATATTGCAGCACTTAAATATGTTAAGTCTTTGAAGTGGCTGGCTCAATACAAATCAGTGTGCCAATTAGAAAAACACTTAGCAACTTACATGTCTCAACATCTCAGAAGAGCTTTTTCTAAAGATTGATTCAACTAACTGGACTCCATGGTAAGACATGGAAAGTTTCATGGCATTCTGTTTGAAGGTAGACTTTGCATTTGTGCAGCACCAGCCACTGAAGATTTTGGACATACCGGTATCCTTTTTTACTGCAAATTATACTTCTGCAGAAAAGGCTGCTTACTTAGATTCTTACTTAGAAACTAAAAAATATTGGGAAACATAGGAGAAACGGTCTTACTTTTTGCAGGAAACAAACCTACATATGATTAATAAAACTGCGCTCTTTATTTCAAAGGCTATTTCGAAGAGGAGTGGATATTTAGATCAGATTGGGTTAATCATGGGGGTGATGGTTTATGATGAACATGTCCAATTTTCTTTATATCTATTTGTATACTTGTAATAGTTTTATATATTTGAGATGGTCAAATGACTTAATCAAGTTTCTAGTAACTATTACTGAACAGACGTAATTATCTTCAAAATCTCCTGATGAGTGTTCAGATCAACTAACATAGCAAAGAAATTGACTCCAATTCCCCACAATCGCTTCCAAGAAGCAAATATTCTCTACTATTACCAGATTTTTATAATGTCCACAATACTCAGCACCCAAAGACCTGATTCACACAAGCAAAAAGCTATAATGTAATTTAGTTTACATTTGAACCAAACAACTATATATCATGTCAACCCAACAACTATATATCATGATTTATAACTGAGTGAAAACTCCACCCCACAAGATTATTCAAAAGCCACAGTTAAATAATTGTGGCTTAGCATGACTGTGAGCAGAAGTTAAATGAAACACAAAACAATGAACAATGAAATGAAACATTCTGGGATAGAGCAAATCAAATGGTAAAACGTATTGCTAAAATGAGTGTATTACAATGGGAAAAGCAACATGGCCTGTCAGTCTCTAACAATGCATATGGCATCGCCATACAAAACACCTGGAGCAATAATTTTCGGTATAAATTTGCTAAGAAGAAAAAGTAAGATTTTGAAACTGCACAGAAAAAAAAGGGAAGCTACAAAGGACATTGGTAAGGTACTGCAAGAGATCCTGATTTCTGTCCAATATCATAGTGATTGGGAGGAAGACAGAATTGGGTCATTGCTGAGAATTAAAATAAAGCCAAACAAAGACAAAAAAGTTAAAGACACAGGCAACTGCTCATGTAAAGACTACTGTGAGTAGACCTGGATAAGATCTGTGTAGGTATATAGTCACCGATTCTCCCTTGGGGAAATACACTGATAAAGAGGTTTATCAGTGGTTAGAATGCAGTATTGCAGGCTAATTCTGCTGACTGCCAGGGGTTTGATCCTCACCTGCTCAAAGTTGACTTAGCCTTCCATCCTTCCAAGGTCAGTAAAATGAGGATCCAGATTGTTGGGGGCACTATTCTGACTCTGTAAACCACTTAGAGAGGGTTGTAAAATACTGTGAAGTGGTATATAAATCTAAGTGCTATTGCTATTACATAATAATAAAGGTAAACTTCTAAGCTAGTAATATCTCTAATTGACATTCTTGCCAAAATAGACAAGATTCAACTTACTATAATTTCTTTAAATGCTGAGAAAACTTGTGATGTGATTTCTTGAACACTTCAGAAGGAAATTTTAATTTACTTTGTCTTATATTTGTTTTGGTATAATTTATTAAGTCTATAAATAACGATGAATAGTATGTTCTCTCCCTGATTAAATTAATATCCAAATATCAGGGTATGTGATAAGAGTGATCCTTTTATGTTCTCTCCCTGATTAAATTAATATCCAAATATCAGGGTATGTGATAAGAGTGATCCTTTTCTCCCTCTTTTTTTTAGTCAGCTTTAGAAGTTTCTGCTGGATGATTAGAAATTCTAAAAACATTATTGAAATTAAAATGGTGGGGCAAAACATATAGGTTTAATCTCTACTAATAGTATTTCATGCAAGACTTCATTTTTCAACTAGATCCACCATTTGAGGTGTTTCTAAGTTTAAGGTGTTAATAAGAATCTTCTCTGCAAAAGTATACAGGATTTTTTAAAAATATCATTATGTTAAACTACTTCAATTAATTAACAAAACAAAAATATTACCTACATCTATTGTATTGCAATATAATACAATTTCAGAACTAAAAATCATGAGGATAACTTAAAAAGGGGGAAAATGAATCCCCGGAAAGAAATTGAAAACATTTGATTATATAAAATTGAAATATAAACACTCTTCATAACTATAAAGTGATTAAGATGAAAGATGATTAGGTAAATGAATCAACAATTATAGAATAATTCATACAATATTGAAGAAGTTCAGAATTCAACATTATTTCAAATGCTCCCTATCTATTTGCTTTCTTTGGGAGATATAAGCCAGGGAGAACCAAGCGTGCATGATTTCTCTTATGCCTCCATTCTTTTTCCACATCCCCAAAAGATGCTCTCAGACAGCAACGTCTCCATTTGTAGCACACTATTCCTGCTATCAGAAAGGGAAAGGGGGAAACTTCAAGCTTTCCATACAGCTTTTTTACCTCTAGAGGTGATGAGCCATTAAGTCCATCATCCGTGACTACCGCTACCTAAAAATTACTAGAGTTACAGTCCAACACATTCAGAGATATCAGGTTGGGAAACAAAGGTTTAAATAGACAATTATCATAAAATCATAGAGTTGGAAGGGTCTCAGCAGTAATTTAGTCTAATTTCCAGTGTTCAGTATTCACTAATGTTCAGTACAGTAGTGGGAAGAATAAGGTAGCAGAAATAGACTCGGGGGTAGTAGAAATAAAATCATGAGGCAGAAAATTTAACACAGTAAATGACGAACACTTTACGCAGCATTTTAAAAAATGATATCTCACTTGCAATTAAAAGTTATATATTAGAATTCCATTATGTATATATTAGAATTCTCAATCGGTGCAATCATATAACTTTCGGTGGTGTACAGAAAACAAAAAAAGTCCACAGTATAATAACGAATGCAATTCAGATACAGAAATTAAAACCAGCAACCTAATTACAGCAATAAACATTATTGTTCGCTGAACTAATTTAAAAAGCCCTTTAGAAAAGGGCGCGCTTAACTTGATTCTAGAAGGCCAGCAATATTCAGCTAATCACATTGCAGGGAAAGGTTGTTCCATAATATGGGGGCTATAGAAAGAAACAACTTTTGTTGGCCTTAACTCCACCCCACCCCGCTGATAAAAAGCAATGGAGAACTATGGGGATTTTGGTGCCAAGCCATATACAGCTTTACAAATTAAAAGCAGCACTGGAAACCTACTGGCAGCCAAAGCAAGGCTTGCAGTACAGGGATTATGTACTCATGGCATTTAGTGCAAGTTTCAAATGTTTTTGGGCAATCCATGTAAAGCACATTCAGGGCGATGATGAGAACCTACATTACTGTCCCTCCCACTGCATGTGGGAGGGACAGTAATGCAGAAAATCTCCCAAATCTTGGGCCTGGTCCCCCGGGGACAGAGACTGAGCAACATAGAACATTGCTGTTTTAAAAATATTTTTTATTAAATATTTTTTCCAAGCCATAAAAGGTATAAGAAGCAAAGGTATAAAAGAAAAAAAAAAAGAAGAAATAAAAAGAGAATGTGCAAAAAAAAAACAGAAAAAAAATGAATGACAAAAGTTAAGAAAAATAAGTGACTTCTAGCTTCTTTGCAATAGGAATTAACCAAATTAATATTAAAACGTTTCTTCGACCCCTTGTTTAGTTCTTTTTCAATCATCAAATTCATAAGTCATAGCTTTTCTCTATTTTCAGCAAAAATGCAAGATGGAACTGTATTGAATGAGCAGCAACTTCAATTTGCTTGGCTTCAGCGACAGCCTGTTCCTCCCCATTCAGGTTGCATGGATTTCAGCACTAAGGCGAAATGTCAACCACATCACTGGATGAGCCCAGGGTTATAATATAGAATAGAGTCACTTCAAATTAACAGATGGTCTTTTTCTAGTGGCTTCAGCTAAATGTTTAAAAGTTATGAGAAGAATATCAAACCCCACTGTGAAAGGTTCCTGGTCTCCCTTCACTTCTGAACACCACCAAAATCATCCGCTAGGAAGGAATGGAAGCACAGTACTACGAACCCTTGATTCCCAAAGATTGTTCAGGATGCCATGATCAATGGAATCGGTGGCAGCCGAGAGGGTTAAGAGGAGCAAAAGGGGTGAATTCCTTTGCCTAGATCCTGCCAGGCCTGAATCCCTCTTGAAAATGGTCCCATTAATCTGCCTTCTCAAGGATGCCCTGAAATTGCCTTCCTACCAGGACCTCAACAAGGAAAAACTTTTGGAGCTACACAAAAGTTATCTGATAGCACTGGATCAAATATATCTCTTTCAGGCTATGCTGATGACTTTTAGAATCACACACACACACACACACACACACACACACACACACACACACACACACGAAAGAAGTGAT
The DNA here is from genome assembly GCF_016545835.1 of Crotalus tigris. Lineage (NCBI taxonomy): Eukaryota > Metazoa > Chordata > Lepidosauria > Squamata > Viperidae > Crotalus > Crotalus tigris. The sequence goes on along the minus strand of NW_024097531.1, from coordinate 363,585 downwards.
GAAATTCTGATCTGTACCCTTTCAAGTAAATCTACTCCGAACATTCTTCTGCCTGCTCCACTCTCTCCCCACAGATCAAAAGTGAGAAGCAATTCTTTTAAATGTACTTTGCGTTGGAAGCAGAAAACTGAAATAGAAGGAACAACGAATAGAACTAAATTGCTTACAAGATGGAAGTGACTGAAATATACTTCATTTTATGTTATGTTATAAAATCCAAAGTCCAACTAGAATTAGATTGTATGTTCACACAGAATTTAAATACTCAAGATAATAGAATTTCTCATTTCTTTACTATTAGCAAGTGTCATTCAGTTGAATAGGTGGTTCATTGTGTTAATGACGTCATATGTAACATAGGCAAAGATTCTTTAATATTGTTTAAAACAGAGCCAAATCATTGTTTATACAATTTATTAATCAACAGCTTTATAGAAAACAAAAAAATATTTACAGATTAACAGCCAAGCTGAAAAATGACATAGCCATTTTCAAATATATTCAGGTAGCATATGAAATCACAGCAAACCTCATAAAACATATAGAGAGAGCATCTCATTTTAAGCTTTCTTGACCAATTATGCTTTTGATGTTTACACATGCTGTCTTATAGTGTTCAACGGACACATAAAAATATTTTATATTTTTACAGTGATTTCACAGAGATGAAAAATCACACAGAACTGTTAACCAGCAGATTCCCATCAGTATTCCTTACAAACATGCACAAAAATAACAACACCACTTCAAACATGCAATTAAAGATTCAGCACTCACCATTAGCTGCATAATATGGGAATGTTCCTTCAAATAAACTTATATCTAGATGTTTGTATTAAGACTACCAAATTCTGAAATCAGCACATATTCCAGCAATGAAATCGATAAGCAAACATTCTGGTCATTTTCTACACCTTAATGGATTCTGAGGGAAGCCTTCACCTCTTTAGCTTGACTTTCCACTCCTTGATCACAAAGCAATTAAGAAACCTGTTTCAAAGCTCTCAACGCCCAATTATTATTATTACAAGACCAGACTCCTTTACCCGGCTGAGAGATATAATAACAGATGTGTAGGGAAACCAATGCTATTATGAAATTCTCAAGATTTAGACAAACAGGCATATGAAAACTAAGCTCAACACGTTTGAACTAAGGACTTAAGGGTGTACAGAATAAAACAAGTCTCAACAGTCCCTAAGCAAAGCATGATGTGAAACTTTTCATCTAGGAACTTTAAGATACTCCCAGTGAGTAATGGGCTAATTTGAATTATACACAGGCCTAGAAACTTGGACAGACCACTTAATTCCTTAGTTATAATATACTTGTCTATAGCAAAGCAGAGTTTCACAGGAGAAAGAAAGAAAAAGAAGCTAACTGTAGCAGAGTTAAAAATTTCTGCTTCAGTTTTACACAAAAGTCAATCAGATTGAGACAAGCTAACTGTGGTTGAAATGCTAGATGAAACATTAAATCATGATAGGCTATACATGTAAAGCAATATTTATATTAGCCGTGTTTACAAAGCACTTACACTATATCTACATTTTAAAAAACTTTGATTGGACAAAAAAAATACATGATAACTATGCAAAATGCAAGCACAAAATTTATGCATATATTGAAATCACATTTACCCTTTAAACAGAAGAATTTTCTTTTCTTACTAGTAAGTGAATGATTGCAAGAGAGTTTCTTTATTACTGGACAGTAAAGAAACACATTTTATACCACAAATTTATACCCACAAATTCCATGCACAATTTTGCTCCCAAAAGAAAGACTGCTTCTCTTAAGATTCTCATCCTTCTGATGAGTGCCAACACTTAAAGCAACTTCTATCATTGTAAAATTTAAACCTTTTTGAACAAAATTTGAATTCTGTGATCCTTCAAATTATTTTAACATCTTATACTTAAATCCTAAAGAAGATTATTTACTTAACTTGTTATTTATTTGATTTATAAATTGCTTTCTATCCAGATGGCAAAGACCTTAGGATTCTTAAAGGTTTTATTTAGTTTTCCGTTTTTTTACTGAACTAGCTTAAATCAATCCCAATAGTAAGTCAGTTACAAATATTTATAAACAAAGGAACTAGGACAAAACAATGCATATATAAATACTGCAGGAAAAAATAATTATGTAATTGGATTTCCTGGATAAGATCATACAGCACCAAAAAATATTATGTCCCTTTCTGGATTATGGGACCCATGTAAGTCTGAGCTAAATTCAAGGCCTGCTTTTTACATTTTCAAATAGTTTGAGGCCATATTACCTGAAATAGTTTCCTCCCTTTAATTATCAGGGACTCTACCTAGATGTCCTTCCTATGAAGTGACAGGCTTAAAACCACACAGTTATTTTCAAAGAGTGAAGTAAAAGTACAGTATGTAAATGAAGTTTGATTACTGAGACTAAGTAACTCCTCAACTTAATAACATGCACATTAGGATTGCAATTCCTATCATTAACTACTAAAAGGATTTATTATCAGGTATGATGAAAGTTGAATATGGAATTCTTAACAGATCAATAAGATTCTGAGTTGAGAAGTCATAGATTTTGTTTCCTGGCCTTCTAAACATATGCAAATATATACCAAAGAGAAATTGTAGCTTCTTAAAAAACTGATGTCATCAATGGAAAGGAGAACAGAGTAACAAAAAGGTTTCTAACAACACCAAATTGAATAGGGCTGGCAGAAATGTTATCCTTTGGATAAAGAGAGAATAAAGTCAAAATGCTTTGTCCTTAATGTTTTGCACAACTATGCAAATGTAATTGTACAGGCACAAGTGCTGGTGAAACAAGGCAATACTGTCATTTTAAGTGTAATGTTCTATATAGCAGCATGCATAAAATGAATGTAAACAGGTATACATTATCTCAACAATTAATTAGCACACTACTATAAGGAACATACGAGACCAATTTTTGAGCTAATGGTGTGTTTTAGACATTCTGGTTTTCTATAGAGAATGGCCAGTCCTCTTTAAATGAAGATTTGAAATGGTGACTGGTGGATTCTGTGGTTGAATTCCACATATCATAAAGTTGACAAGTTTAAAAAAACACTGTTCTATGTGCTAATCATTTCCTCATCTCTCACTTAAACCACATACATTTCTTGTTTTGCTTCCTCAAGATTTACATAGGCATAATTAACTATCAACTTGATATTTAATGGTGGCCACCATTAAGGATTCACTGGCCGCACCCAACCAATGTAATTGTTTGTCACTTATAAACAGAGCCTAAAGGTTTTAGGGACTATAAAAACACATGCTGCTGGGCTTGCCAGCAGTTCTGATTTAAGGAAAACTATATCAACATATAAAGGAATAGAGAAAAAGAGAAGACAAGTATGTTTAGCTGTTAATTAAAAAAGGGATGCAAGAGTTAGGGGGTAGGTAGGGGGAATGAAATTAGTTGAGATGGTTCTGGAAGCAAGTCAACACAGATGGTCTTCCTGTAAGATCTACTCACAATGATGAATATAAGTGGGGACATGTTTGCAACTTAAGGAACATTCTAAAGGTACAATCCTTAGTTTGACTATGATTAACTTGCCTATTATTCTTCAATTTAGGTGGACAAAGCTATTTCCTTTAATTCTTTCAAATATGGGACAAGTATCTATGGAGATTCTCAATCACCCAGGTCATGGTTATCCCAAAGGTGCTATTAAAAAGGCAAAGGGATTTTCTTGGGGTTTTTTTCTTTTTTCTTTTCCTTGATATGTTGTTCATAGTATGTTTAAGTGTGTGTCATGTATGTGTTTCACTTTGAGAGCGGGCAACTACCGTAAATGCCGGCGTATAAGGCGACTTCCACGAGTGCTGAAATCGGCGCCAAAGACGGGGGTCGTCTTATACGCCAAGTCGTCTTATACGCCGGAAATACTGGTAGTTTCCGGCGTATAAGACGACGTTCTAGGAATGCAGCCCGGCTATAAAGACGGGGGTCGTCTTATACGCGGGTCGCCTTGTACGCCGGCATTTACGGTAAATTTAATTTTTGATGTGTGCCATTGTGCCCACAGTATAAAAATGACAATAAAGATTATCTTATCTTATCTTAAACATCTTCAAGAAAAAAAGGAAGAAAGCCCAGTTGCCTTTTGAATAGCACCTTTGTAGGACAAGTAGAACATGGAAGAATAAAAGGCACTCCATTGTCCACATATTTCTAACTATAAATGTTCTCATAATGAAAATATGTTTCATATCTCTATGGACTGAAATACCTCCCTTTTTTTTATAGAACAGAAAACTGCAGACATCAAGAATGCATTTTGCACCCTGGATTAATATGAACCAGTTACCATGCAAGGGCCACACAAGCACAGACATTATTAAAATGGGAATTTCAAGGTAGGGGTTTTGTGTTAACATTTCCAAAACTGAAGGATACACACACAGGCTCAGATCAATTTATAGAATTTAGAAAAGATTAGGCTCAGTTTCCCATCTAAAAGAAGGACTGCTTACAACTAAGGCAAAACGTTACCTGTAAAACTGCCATTAATATTCACTGAGTGGTGGGCCATGTTTGCTCACTGGCAAATCCAGCACCTGATTATTAGGAGTCATGCAAATCAAGCATCAAGTCCAAGGCATGCAACCTGAAACAAAGAAAGAGAAATAATTATAACATTGTATTTTTTTAAAAAAATTCTTAATAACATCCCCCAAATATAGTCTGCCATCCTATAGTCAAACCTGAAAGATTATAAAGTAGAAACAAAGAACAGCAGGAGTTCCTTTATTTAAATATGCTACCATCATGCCATGGCAATTAACGTGATTCTTACAATGAAGCATGAGCTGGACCACCACATGCAGAAGTTTAGACTGTCTGCATAAACACTTACAATATCAGTATATCCTACGTGTCTTTTAGTGAACAGAAGCAAACCTGCACCAGACATGCTATGAATCTACTTATCTACTGTACTTAATTGCACATTATGTTTACCTATATTAAAGAATCTCATTAGGTTACCCACACACAGATCACACTATTAGCCACTGGTCTTCCTATAAATGATTGCAGAGGCTTGGTTTCCAAATATTGTGCTTAAGTATGTTAATGAGACTGCTACTTCTAGTAGCTTAAAACTAAACCTTAATTAACGTACTTCACACCATAATCATTGGTTTTTGTCAATTTCAAGTGACATATATCTTTCATTTGGTTGCTAACGCAAGAATATTTCTGGTTATTCACTTAAGAATTAACATACCTATAGGAGAATATTTATTTAGATCTTTTTCTTTAGTCTTGCCTTTATTTCTTTATAAGTAACTCAAGTGGCAAAAATACCTAATACTACTTCCTCCTCCTATTTTCCACATAACAACAAAGCCTATGAGTTGGGTTGGGTGAGAGAGAGTGACTGGCTCAAAATCATCCATCTAGTCCTGAGGCAAGACTAGAATTCCCAGCTTCCTGGTTTCTAGATCAGTACCTTAAACACTACAGAGCTCATTTACCATTCAACCATTTTACTGTTAACTATTATTAGTTAACAATAAATCCAGTCCATATTTTTCATTGGATACAAAACCAGCAAGTCACTGAGTGTATGGGAGGAAGCTTTAACTACACAAATTACATAGTTCTTTTAATCCATGCAACAATGAGAATTTTTAAAGGAAAGAAAATAATAAAACAAATACATAGCACAATAAAAGGAAACAAGTACAATTAAAGTTACAAAACTCATCATCTTATTCTTCCTTAGCACAATCTCTGGAATATTATTATACTAAAATGATACAGTATTTTACTTTTATTGGTTATTAACACTCATTAGAGCTTGTTATAACACTCAGTCTAGCAGAAAATAGATGAAACTGAATATCGATTAAATTATTAAAAAGAGCAGAACTGCCAAAATACAATCCATATTATTGTGAAGCAACACTGAGCTGTTATTCTAGAAATATATTCAGAAATATATGCATAATCAATCTTATATGCATAATATATGCAAAATCGATCTTATTAGAAACAGATGAGCTAAAAATGGAGTGATTTTAGGGCAATCCTTTAGGCTTTGTATCCTTATCAATCTTGAGTTTTAATTGAGTCACACTTTGAAATTACAGGGTTCTGGAAGACTTCTAGGCAAATGCAAGAACAGGTAAGGGCTGTTCCAGAGAAATGCTATGGATATAATTTACTTGGACTTCAGTAAGGCATTTGATAAAGTAGACCACAAACCTCCTATTTGATAAGATAGAAAAAGGCAAGACAGCATCACCACCAGATGGATTTATAATTGGCTGACCAACCACATTCAATGTGTAGTCTTAATGGAACTGCATCTACGTGGAGGGAAGTATACAGTGGGGTACCCCAATGCTCTGTCTTCAGCCAAGTATTCTTCAATATCTTCATCGATGATTTAGACCAGGGGATAGAAGGGTGTCAAATTTACAGATGACATGAAACTGGAACGAATAGCCAACACTCCAGAAGATAGGCTCAAGATACAGAAGTATCCTAACAAATTTGAACACTGTGCTCTATCTAACAAAATGAAATTCAATGGTGATAAAAGTAAGGTTCTACATTTATGGAAGGAAAACCAAATGCACAGGTATAGAATAGGTGGTATCTGATTCAATAGTAGTAACTGCGAGGGGGAACTTGGGAATCCTAGTGGAGAATAGCCAATTCCTAAAACCATGTTTTAGCCTCCAGTTCCCCTAATCATCTTTGTTGCTTTTCTCTGCAGTCTTTTTAGAGTCTCAACTTCTTTTTTTTACAGTATGGTAACCAAAACTGGATGTAATATTCCAAGTTTGGTCTTACCAAGGCATTATAAAGTACTATTAATACTTCATGTGATTTTGATTCTATGCTTTTGTTAATGCAGCTTAGGACTGCGTTGGCTTTTTTGGCTGCTGCAGCTCACCGCTGGTTCATATTTAAGTGATTCTAGTTTAATGAAAAACAAGACCGGGGTGATATCATAGCAGTGCTCCAATATCTGGGGTTGCCATGAATAAAAGGGGTGTCAAACCTACTCTCCAAAGTACTTGACGGCAGAACAAAAAGCAATGGATGGAAACTAATCAAGGAGAGAACCAACCTAGAACTAGAACAAAGGAGAAATTTCCTGACAGTTACAACAATTAATCAATGGAATGACTTGCCTTCAGAAGTGGTGGATACTGCAACACTGGAGGTTTTTAAAAAGAGATTGGACAAACATTTGTCTGAAATGGTATAGGATTTCCTGCTTGAACAGAGGGATGGACTAGATTAGAAGACCTCCAAGGTCCCTTCTAACCCTTTTATTTTGTTAAAATAGTTTATTTAAATTTAAGATTGGTAAAATAGTTCAAATTTAAGTTTGTTAAGTCAGTGTTTCTCAACCTTGACCATTTTAAGGCATGTGGACTTCAACTCCTAGAATTCCACAGCCAGCATTGCTGGCTGTGGAATTCTGAGAGTTGAAGTCCACATGCCTTAAAATGGTCAAGGTTGAGAAACACTGGGTTAAGTGCTGTTCAATCATGGGCAAGAACTTGGAATTTCTCTGAAACTTTTCACTGTGAAATGGACAAAATACAATTTATTTATTTTTATTTATGTCAAGATTTATAACGCTGCCCATTTGACTCTGGGTACAACCAAAACAGATAATAAATTTAAAAACAACACATAAAATAATCAGACAATATATAAACACAAAAGATAAAATATAAAATGGCTACTAAGCACATGGCAAAACAACCATAGAGCAGACTCCCCATTCAGTCAAGTCCCCAATGCCAGGGGTAAAAGCCAGGTCTTAAGGGCTTTCCTAAAGGTAAGGACAATTGTTTAAACTAAAGAATCTCACAACCCAAGTTTTTACTGTTTGTTGATTACATAGCACATTTCACAATGGCATAAATGTGTGTATGCACTCCTATGCTTATTCATGTTCTGATATGAATAACAATTTTTAATAAAGTGTCCCATATCAAAATGGGATGCTACATGTCAGAGGCTGCCTTTATATCAGGATGATCTCAGCTTAATTATAATATATAAGAGGTCCATGCTGCTCTCTGCCCTTGGTTGTTTTCTTGCAGACATTTCATTACGCAAACTAGATAACACTATCAATGCACTGATGCCTACATCGGGAACACTGATGATGTTACCTAGTTGGGTAATGAAACCTCTGCAAGAAAACAGCGAAACACAGAGAGCACCAAGGACCCCTTATTTCAATCCTGAGCTACAAATATTCTCCTTTATCAGTATAATATGCTGATATCTATGCAATAATTGGCTGAAGCTATAAGTAAAATCTCACTATAGTAGACAACCCCCCCAGTAGATTTATTTCAAGAGTTAGACTTCTTGTCAAGTCTGTTATCTCAACGATTCGATAATTCAATAACACTGAAAAAAGCAATAGGCATCATTAAGAACCTATCTTTTAACAGTTTCATTGCACTACCTAGACCAGTGGTTCTCAACCTTCCTAATGCCGCGACCCTTTAATACAGTTCCTCATGTTGTGGTGACCCCCAATCATAAAATTATTTTTGTTGCTACTTCATAACTGTAATTTTGCTACTGTTATGAATCGTAATGTAAATATCTGATATGCAGGATGTATTTTCATTGTTACAAATTGAACATAATTCTATTCTATTCTATTCTATTCTATTCTATTCTATTCTATTCCATATTGTCTATTCTATTCTCTCTTCCATATTGTCTATTCTATTCTATTCTATTCTATTCTATTCTGTTCTGTTCTGTTCTGTTCTGTTCTGGTCTATATTCTATTCTATTCTATTCTATTCTATTCTATTCTATTCTATTCTATTCTATTCTATTCTATTCAACAATTTAGGATCGTCTTCTTCCTGGTTATTCAAAAAAGATTCAGTTATAAAAATAACAACTTTCCGTTCATTCTCTATATCTCCCAGCTTTGCATTTGGAGTGAAATGAATCCCAAACTGCCCTTAGTATATTTTATTATTTTATTTCAAAACCGTCAGAGAGGAGAGTAATTTCCCTAAGAACTGCCTGCCGTGGCACTCAAGGAGCTCCTGTCTCTCAGCCCCACCCCTTTCGAGGAGGAGAGTTTGGGTGGGGGGGAGCAGAAGGAAAGCGTTCTCTTCTCACGGAGGAAATTGGCCTCAGTGGCTCGCCGTACACGAAGTCTTAAGCAGTGTGAGAGTTGAAAGAGCGAGGGGTTCCCCTTTCCATCCCTGCTGCGGCGCTTGCAGCTTTGTGGGTTGGTACCTTCACGCTCGCGGGATTTGAAACGTCACAATGGCTCAGAATGTTCAGAGTGTTACATTGTCTCTCACGCTGCCCATCAGTTGCCACATTTGCCTGGGGGACCGTGCGGAGTGGAACGTGTCCGGTGCCAATGCCCCACTCCCTTGCAAAATGCGCGTGGGACGCAGGAAAAAGCTGCCTCGGTGGGGGAGAGGAGGAGAAGCACTTTTAATTCCACACGTTCTTTCTTTTTCTCCCCCCTTCACCCATTTCTTGCATGGCTTTGAATGGGTGATTATTTCTGAATTCTAGCGTTGTCCCTAGCTTTGGAAATGGCTCGCTGAAAACTTTATAAGTGGTGTGTCAAGCCCCTGGGCTTGACATGAACTGGAGGGGGACAGGGAAGGAGCAGCCAGTGGCCAGCCAACATCCGTATGCCGCCCCGGGGTGCCGCCTGACTTCCGCGGACCAGCTGGGAGTTGGCGAGGCCGCCATGCACCGCAGCCGCCTCCCTCCATTGACACGGATGCCGGGAAAGTTCCTACCGCCGGCTGGGCGTCAGAGGCATGCCAGCAGCATGCCAGAGGGACCGCCTCTTGCTTCAGCTGCCCCTCACTCTCACTGGACGCAGGAGGAGTCCCGAAAATCAGCTGGGCGTCGGTGGCAAGTCAGCCAGGCGCCGGAGGAACTGCCTCCCGCCACGGCCGCCTCTCCCTCTTGCTGGGCGCCGGGTGGAATCCCCGGAAGCCAGCTGAGCGGCGGAGACGACCGGCTGGATGTCGGGGGATCGTCTCTTGTCACCGCCGCCCCTCCTGTGTTGTCGATGGTCAGGGGAGGCTGCCAGTTGCCGGGGGGAACTATGGCCTCGTAGAAGAGTGTGGAGTCTCAGTTCCTAAGACCATCGGAAATAAGTGTTTTCTGATGGTCTTAGGCAACACCTGTGAAAGGATCGTTTAACCCCCAAAGGGATCGCGACCCACAAGTTGAGAACCGCTGACCTAGACAGTGTATTTTAAATCTGAAACAGTGCATAATTTGATAATAAAAACAACAATAAAAACTGCTTTCCTGGCAAAGAATGCCAGGTGCCACAGGAGGAAACCTTCCAAAGGTAACTGTGGTAACTGTTTGTCCCTATATCTGACACATATCAATTAACCCGTACAGTTATACTTTGTGAATTTGACATTTTCAGAACAAAATGACCCCTGAATGCAAATATCTACATCCACCAGCCATGCCATCTTGTCTAAATGGTTAAACAATTCGCAAGTCGCTGTGGAAAAGTCAAACAAACAACACCCCTCCCCCCAAATACACAGGAAAAACATACATTAATCCTTGGAAAGACCTAAACAACTGAGGCATTCATAGCACAACGGTTTCACTTGTCTAGGTTTTATTTGCTCCATTACTATAAATCAGCTTAAGAAAAGTGGCGTAGAACCGTGCTAAATAAATCTAAGTTTTTAATGCATCCTTTATTTATCTTGTGCATAAGACTGGTATTGTTAGGTATCAACTCATTTAGGGTCTTGCAGTTTTCCATTTAAACAATATTTCTTTAGGAACAAAATGTTGTTACACAAAACAACCAATTATATCACAAATGGATCTTAATTTTCTGCCCATCACTATGTGGGTTTCCTCGCCTGGATTTTGAATTATGGTATTCTAAAAGCTCTTTACAGGATATTTCACTCAATTTTATAAACAAAATATATTCTATATTCTCTATCTCTGTAGAAACATCACTATGTGTAATTCTTCATTCACATGTATGATTATTTAAAAAGTTTGGTAGTTTAAGCCTATTTCTATTAAATTAAACACAGTATGTGTGTGTGTGTGTGTGTGTATATATATATATATATATATATATATATATATATATATATATATATATATATATATAAAACCACTATGCTTTACCTTTAAGCTAAGATAGCTCAATCCCCCAAATCCCAATGTTTAAGTATTTGTTGTATCGGATAGCTTGTGATGCTATTTGGCTTCTCTGCAGTCCATTGGAAAATGTAAGAGCAATAAAAGAGCCCTTAAATTTCCCTCAAAAAATTAAGTTGGGAACAATAAAAAGAAAGGATTTGTCTTCATGCACTGATAAAATAACTTCTCTCACACTAAAATATTTATCAAATATATCCCACTTTTAAAAGGTACTATAGAATTACACTGCTTTGATTTATAAGATGAAACTGTTGGTAGCACAAATTATGCTTAAGAAATCAAAATCCTATTGACTCCAAAATCTACTTTTGCAACTGCACCCTTGTAGCTAATGACTGGATATTGGAAAACTAACATAATCATCCATTTTTCTGCTTATATTTTCCCCAGACATTTTTGAAACTTGAATTCTCCTTCCACTTACTGACACTTTTGAATTCAACCCATGTTTTACTAAGTGAAAGCAGCAGCCGTTTTTGAAGAATGAAAAGACAACATCTTTCTTGTTTTTCTGTCCAAGTCTATTTTCTAAAGAATAACCAGATACCCACAGTAATTCATTAACCACAATTTTCAGTGAAAAGGATACCTGGTATTTTTAAGCAATATTTTCTTTAGTGATTTGTGATCCATTTACTTCAAAGCATAAAACCCTGCTTACCAGCTTACCAGATGTCATGGGGAAGTTTTCCAAAATAACTTAATCTATGTGTTTTTCCTGTCACAAAACAGTTTTATCTGTGTGATCCTAAGTGCCCTAGAAATAGTTCAACTACATACAGTTTGTAGATTTATACTACAAAAGTAAAATGAAATTAATCTGTAATTCAAATGCTAGAGATTATTCCTTCTAATAGGGAAACTGGATATTTAAATATCAGTTTTCAAGCAAATTCTAGCTATTAAATTGTAAGGAAAGCAAAAACATCAGATATTATTTCTGTTTAATCTACAAAAGCAACATATCCAGCCTTATAAAATACTGAAAACAATTAAGGAGGGTTATCCAGATATTCAGAGGGACACATTCAGGAATTGGAAATAATGAGATCTACCCAAAGTCAGTTCAGGCTAATAATTGTTTCTGATTCTGACATGCAGTTCAAGGATGGTGAGTTCTAATTTCCATTATCTACTGGAGGAAAAAGCATGTATATATTTATGGCTCTGTGTTAATTTTAAAAAAAGCAAAATGGGGCGTTGTCTTATCTGAATGCCTTTTCTCAGCAGGATGATGTAGAGTCCAATGGATGGGTTCTATGACAGTCTTCCCGCCTGACAGACTAGGTCAAAACTTTGGCCACACCCTTCCTCTGAGCGTGACTCCAGTTTTGACTGAGACGAGTTGTTTGTTGAATTTTATATATATATATATCAGCTCCTTGTTCGATGCCTGCCTAGACCTAATACCTGGGGGGGCTTGGACTCTACATCATCCTGCTGAGAAAAGGCGTTCAGGTAAGACAACGCCCCTTCTCCAGCAGGATGGCTGTAGAGTCCAATGGATGGGATATACCAAAGCCCTCATGTCCCCCTGGGAGGGAGTGTCTAGGCCACTGAATCCTGAGCAGATACAACTTGCTGTAGCACTCTTCTACCAAAGGCAGCATCCGCTGCGGCAAAGGAGTCTAAACGGTAATGCCTAATGAATACAGAAGGAGAAGACCAGGTTGCGGCCTTGCAAATCTCCTCCACCGATGCTTGTGTGGACCACGCAGCAGATGTGGCTGCGCTGCGTGTTGAATGGGCAGTCACGTGTGGGGGCACTGGGAGTGCCTGCGAGACGTAGGCTTGGGCTATACAGGCTCTGATCCACCTACCTATGGTAGAAGATGACACCTTCTTTCCCATAGTTGATGGTTGGAAGAAAACAAATAATGCTTCCGTCTTATGGAAGGACGAAGTGCGCTTTACGTAGAAACACAACGCTCTACGTACATCCAGCTTGTGCCATCTATGTTCTAGTCTATGTCTGGGTTTTGGGCAGAAATCAGGGAGAATCAGTTCCTGAAACCTGTGGAAGATGCTGTTCACCTTTGGAATGAATGCAGGGTCTGGTCTAAGAACGACCTTGTCCTTGAAGAAGGTACAGAGATCCTTCCTCACTGATAGTGCTGCTAGTTCCGAAATTCTTCTCGCTGAAGTAATAGCCACTAGAAAGGCTACCTTTAACGATAGGTGATAAAGAGAACATGAGTCAAGAGGCTCAAAGGGTGCTGATGTCAAAGCTTGAAGAACTTTGGGCAAGTTCCAAGACGGGTACCTGTGTATAACAGGAGGTTTAGTATTGGCCGCACCCTTCAAAAAGGCGCTAATCGCTGGATGTTGCGCCAGAGAGGTTAAGTTGTCACAGGAAAGTACAGTTGAGAGGGCCGATACCTGTCTACGAATAGTGTTGACTGATAGGCCCTTATTAAGTCCTTCCAATAGTTAATCTAGAATATTGGGAATAGATACTGAGGTTGGATCTAGGTGAAGTAGGACGCACCACCTGCAAAAACCTTTCCATGTAACATTGTAGATCCTGTTTGTCGAAGGTCGTCTTGGTGCTTGCATGATCGATATCACCCCTGAAGAATAGGATTGTCTGGCTAAACTTTGCCGCTCAAATGCCAAGCGGCTAGTTGTAGCCACTGAGGATCTGGATGTAAAAGTTTGCCCTGGCTGAGTATTACTCGGTCCGGGGGAATCTTCCATGGGGGTGATATTGAGAGATCCACAAGGTCGGCAAACCATGGGCGCCGTGGCCAATGTGGAGCAATCAAGATTACTTCTGCACTTCCAGGATCAACTTGCGTATGGTTGCCGGTATTAATGGCAGCGGTGGAAAGGCGTACAGGAGTTGCGCCGGCCACCGACACCTGAGAGCGTCCGTTCCTTCCGATCCCGGAGTCGTGAATCTGGAGAAGAACCTGGGGAGTTGTGTGTTCTTCGGAGTGGCAAATAGGTCCAGATGTGGTTGTCCGAACCTCCGGGAGATCTCCTCGAACAGAGCCGGATCCAGACGCCATTCCGACTGATCCACCTTGGCTCTGCTCAGGGAGTCTGCCTGGAGATTTGCCTCCCCTGATATGTGTTCCGCTCTGATGGAGCTCACATTTGCCTCTGCCCACCGAGCCAGAGCTGATGCCTCCTCATTAGTTCTGCGGATCGTGTTACTCCCTCCTTGTTGACATGGGCCTTGGCTGCTACGTTGTCTGTTAGAACGAGAACATGGCTTCTCGTTACTAGGTGGGAGAATTGACGTAGAGCCAGGTGGATGGCCCGAAGTTCTAGCCAATTGATGTTGTGAGTGAGGTCCGCCTGATTCCACTGGTCCTGTGCTATCTGAGTTCCCAGATGGGCTCCCCAACCGAATAGGCTCGTGTCTGTCGTGAGCGTGACTCGGTTCGGCTCCCTGAATATACTCCCCCCGAGCATCATGGGGGATATCCACCAATTCAGTGATTTCAGCACATATTTTGGTACCAAGACCCTCCTGCTGGAGGTACTGAGGCTCCTCCTCTGATAGGGGAGAAGGAACCACTGCAACTCCCTTGAGTGGAGTCTTGCCCATGGGACAATGCCCATGCAAGATATCATCTTTCCCAGGAGCTTCGAGAGCTGTATCAAAGGTACTCCCTTGTCTCTCCGAATTTGATGAACCAACTTGGAGATGCTGCTTCGACGCTCCTGGGAAAGATATACCCTGCACTGGGATGAGTCTATCACCGCTCCCAGATGCTGTAGCTTCCTTGAGGGAGTGAGATCGCTCTTTTCTACATTGACTGAGAATCCGTGTTCTGTAGAACGCAGATTGTGGTCTGGAGGTCTAATTTTGCTTGCTCCTGTGAGCTGGACTGAATCAATATGTCGTCCAGATAAAACTGTACGCACACCGGCATCAGCCTGAGGTGGGCCGCTATTACTGCTAGAATTTTGGTAAATACCCTTGGGGCTGAGGATAGACCGAAGGGTAGTGCCCTGTATTGGTAATGCCGGTGTGCGTAGGTAAATCTGAGGAATTTGCGGTATTTGGGGTGGAAGGGAATATGCAGGTACGCCTCCGTGAGGTCTATTGAGGACAGGAGGTCGACCTTCCTGACACTGGCTAGGATGGATTTCAGGGACTACATCTTGAACCTCCTGTAAGTTACGTAATAATTCAGGCCCTTTAGGTCCAATATTGCTCTCCACCCTCCTGATGTCTTTGGGATCACAAAGAGGATGGAATAAAATCCTCTTCCTTCCTCTCCTTTTGGTACCTCCTCTATGGCCTGAACTGACAGGAGGTGTGCTATGGCCGAGGTTACCAACCTTGCCTTGTGTGCCTTTCTGGAGATGGGACATCTGATGAATCGGTTTGGTGGGGGAGAACAAAAGTCTAAGGTCAGGCCATGCCTGATTGTCTCCAAGACCCAGGCGTCGGTAGTGGTCTGCTCCCAGACCTCGATGAAATTCGCTAACCGACCTCCTATGGGAGTGTCCTGCCTGGCGTCACTTGGCGCGTTTAAAGGGTCAGCCTCCCGATCCTCTAAAGGGACGCCTGGACTGAAATTGGCCTCTGGCTCCCATGTTTGGGCGATCCTAGGAGCGATCCTGTCTTGGATAGAAGGATCGTGAGCCTCTAGACCAGTCCCAGGATTGCCCTGATCGAAAGGTGTTACCTGGGCGGAAACTTTGCCTCCGGAATTCCTGACTGCCTCTCCTGTCTAATTTCCTTGATGGATGCACTAGAATTTTCCTTTTGTCCCTACTCTCGCTTACATGTGGATCCAGAATGGATCCAAACAAAAATGACCCACTGTACTTGGACGTCGAAAGACGCCACTTGGCCTTCAGATCTGTCTTCCAATTTTTGAGCCACAGTAATCTGCGAAAGGCTACTGTGGCCGCAATCGATCTTGCCGCATACTTGGTTGCGTGAAGCGAGGCGTCTGCCATAAATTGTGAGGCCGCCAGTATCTTGGCCAAAGTTTGGTGAGCTCTGACCTGATCTGGAAGTACAGTGGTTTGTAGCTCGCGCAGCCACATAATGCAGGCCCTGGCGAAGAATGATGATGATGTTGCCGCCTTGGCTGCCCAGGCTGCGGCCATGTGTGAACGACGGAAGGAGTGTTCAAATTTCTTTTCCTCTGGTTTCAAGGCCTGCGCCATGTCCCCTGGAATCGTAGAAGTAGAGAATAATGAGATCAAGGGACTATCTATTGCGGGGACATCTAACATGCCCGAAAAGGAAGGAGAAACATTGAATAGTTTCCTTTCCACGCTGTTAGGTGCTGGTGGTGTTGCTAGGGAAACCCATTGCTCCTCTACTGTGGTGCGGAAAACCTCAGGACAAGGAATGTACTTGTCCTGTGGAACTTTCTTGGCAAAGAGAGGATTTGTCTCCTTGCTAGTAGAAGGATTTTCCTCCTGAATTGAGGTCAAATTGACCGTAGAGACTGCCTTTATCAAAAGTGATTTTAGAAGAGCTGGATCAAAGAGGCCAGAGCTTGTTGCCTGCTCAGGAGTGGTCCCCTCATCCTCCGAGAGTGGCATATCAGACATGTCTAGGTCTAGTAATTCTCCTTCTCCTATTTGAGAGGAGGTCTGAGAAATGTTTGTAGCCGGAGTCTTGTTTCGTCCCTTATGGGATGGTGAAAGGCTACTTGGCCCTTAGAAGCCATAAACTGGGAAAAGGCATCCTGCATGAATGCCTGAAATTGGGCAGACCATATGTCCTCCTGGGTTTTGTCCATGGACGCAGCCACAATGGGAGTATGGTCTGATGAAGAGGCAGGTGAGGGGGAGTGGGAGGAGTCCAACTGTTCAGTTTCCCCCAGAAGAGACCAAGTTCTGAGAACTTCCTGGGGAGTAGGTTCTGTGGTAGGGACCCCCAATGGGACAGGGGAAACCATGCTTGTCCCATTGGAACTGGTTTTCTGGGCCCTGGCAAACTGTCTTTCTAGAGCCAAATGTCTCCTCGAGGCCTCTCGCTCAGCTGTTTTAGAGGGTCCCCTTTGGGTCAGGTGCTTTGTTTTGGCCTTCTTCCCCCCCACTTCAGATTCTGTGGATATGCGCTTTT
The DNA here is from genome assembly GCF_016545835.1 of Crotalus tigris. NCBI lineage: Eukaryota > Metazoa > Chordata > Lepidosauria > Squamata > Viperidae > Crotalus > Crotalus tigris. The sequence goes on along the minus strand of NW_024097531.1, from coordinate 346,316 downwards.
GTTGTTGTTGTGGGGGGGGGGTGGCTGGGGACCCTGTGTAGCTGAATACGAGACACTGTCTGCCATTGTGTCCAGGTACCCTGAGTAGGCAATACCTGGAGTGGGGGAAAACACTGACACGCAGATCAAATTGCAGAGTATGGAGGCTGCAAGCCTGGCTCTGAAGGCAAACAATGGCCGGACAGACAGGTACCTTTTTGAAGGGAAAACAGGCCCTGCAAGGCCAGTGACAAAAGGCCACCTTAAAGAACAGCTGGGAGAAATTGACAATTCCTTCGCACTCCTTCACCAAGACTAATTATTAGTAGTATTGTCCCCCTTTTATGGGCTGTTAAAAAACAGACCGAGGGAGTGAAACTTCGCTCTCCCTCTCTCTCTCCTTTAAACATATATCTCTCTATATCTAGATAAGTATCAGCCTGCTCTCAAGGGATTCCAGGTGGTTGAACCACTGAATGGATTACAGTAGTAAGCGCGCTCAAAATGGCGATGAAGAAGGCCACGCCCCCTAACTGCCAACTGCCAAAGCCACGAGGCTAAAATGGCAATTTGAGGCTCTCGGTAACTTCGCTGAGGCAAATTGCAGGTTGGTCTCAAGAGGGAGGGGGGGTCAAGAAAAATCTTTCTTTTTAAATCAACAACGCAGGATTTTGCGGAGGAGAGTGATCCGCGGATCTGCCTGGCACTCCAGAGATCGCGAGGCCCCGCGCGCTGCAGCTGAGGAGGAAAGGACTCTTTCCCGACGAGGAGAGCTGAAAGGCTTCCTCTCCGGTAGAAAAAACGGTGATCCACAGACCTGCCGGTCGCTCCGGGGGGCCGTGGAATCCGTGCGTCTCAGCTGTTTGAATTTTTTTTTTCTAACGAGAAGAGCAAGGCTAACGCTAAAGGGGGCTTTTTTTAGTGCAATCTGCACAGATACGCTCACCACACGGCTCAAACGGACAGGCTCGGTGCTCCAATTTAGTAACCGGAATCGTCCTGCTGTGCTCCCTGAGAATTCATATGAATGACTAATTAAGGTAGAAAATAGGTTTTCTGACTATCTCTGGAGCTAAATTTTCTGCTGTTATCGGGCTACGAGACTAAGTCAAAACTGGAGTCACGCCCAGAGGAAGGGTGTGGCCAAAGTTTTTACCTAGTCTGTCGGGCGGGAAGACTGTCATAGAACCCATCCATTGGACTCTACAGCCATCCTGCTGGAGAAAAGAAGGAATTTTCTGGCAAATTAATTAATAAGTATTAAAACATATCATACTTTTTATTGTACATCGCCCAGAATTGGTCTATGAGTGAGATTAATGGTCATTAAATCTGACAGACAGACAGACATAAAATGGGGGACAGGAATTTTCAAGTCCTTCTCCTTTCAAAAACCTTTTTCCCAAGTATCTATTCTTTTGAGTATACCTTTAAGTGTGCTACATTCTTGAGTAAGAATGTGATGAAATTTGCAACAGGATGGTTATAAGGAACATCAATTGTCATTTGAGCCTCACAGACTGAGGGAACATTATGGAAAAGGAAGGGCAGTGGCAAGGAAAAAGATGGTCCATTTACATCTGAAGGGATGTTTGTCAAAGACGGAGAAGTCACTTTTTTTTTCTCATCTAAAGGTTAGAAAAATGGTAACCAATTTTGTAGTAAGTAGTAAGTAGAGATTCTTAAAATAAGAATCTCTTTTCCAACTTCTATACACCATTTCCAGAATGCTGGGCACCATATTATGTTCTGACTAGGAAGTTATGGGGGTGATCAATGGCGGTCGCTCTGAGTTGAGGACAAATCTGTTAATAACTGAATTCAATTTCACTCTTATCATCACAATATTTTTGATGAGTGGAAATGGATTCTCCCCATTTTTGTCACGTCTGTCTCATTGTTGCCATTAGAAGCTCAAATTTAGGCGATAACTTTGCAATTTAGGACAGGGCAAATTTGTTTACATCCATATCCTTTTTTACTTGCTGATCTGTTTATCCTGAATCAACTTGGAATTCAAGTCTTGTCCTAGTCTGATACACAGTCTTACATTCAAAAAATAAAGGGCAAATCATCTAAAACAATCAGAAATTGGGCAGATAGTGAACTCTTAACATCAGTCAACTGTAAATACACCAGAATAATAAAAAAAAATCTACAGAAATCTTGAAAACATTTCATAGGTATTGTTTTGTTAGACAGACTTGACTAGTTTTACAAAAAATAAAAGAATCCGTCATACCTTTTCTGCCACCTTTCTCTCTTTAAAAGGAGGGCAAAGAAATGCATGCAGATATTGAAGATGGAACATACAACCATGCTCACCCCCATTTCCTATAACAGTTATGGCGATCCTTTAGAGACTGAGTGCCCAAACTGCAACCCAAAACCCACTTATGCATCGTCGAGTGCCGGATGGGTGGGCATGGCCCATTGGGTGGGCGTGGCTGTGGTGTTAACGGCAGACTGGGTGGGACTAAAAAGTTCAATCAATCAATTCCAACTTTGCAAGATCTTTTTTTTTCCCGTGAGAAGTTGAAATTGACTGATTGAACTTTTTTTTTTCACACGGTGGCGGAGGCCTAAAGCGAAAAGGTTTTATAAAACCCAGCTGAAGGTCTAGGACTGGGGCGACGGTGCATGCGCCCACAGAGAGAGCTCTGAGTGCCGCCTCTGGCACCGGTGCCATGGGTTCGCCACCACTGTCCTATAATATTTGAGCCGGAAGGAGCTATGTCTTACAGATCTGTCTACACAAGCACTCAAAAAAAAAAAAAAAGTTTAACTGATAGGCAGAGCCTCAAGTATGAGAGATTTCTTAATTTCTCATAAGAAGCTGTTTCCCACAAAAGAAGGTGAGGGACGATTGCTCAGCTCACAAAATAAGGTGGAGGCTTAAAAACAAAGGTCTTCCTGGAAAGGAAACCTGAAGAACTGGAAGGAGATATATAGGCTAGCAATCTAAGATAGACTTAGGCAATACTTGTCACTGAAGATTCCTTGTGGTTGGTTTTAGTAGACAGCAAGGTTGCCTCGTGATTCTGATAGACGTGACAGTGTTGCACTAATGAAGAGCGTATTATTTAAAATACTTATACGGTTACCCATTTAAAAAGCAGAACTCTGGATGGCTCACAAACACGATATAAAAATAACAACATACAAAGAATGAAAAACAACAAAAAAAACCTCTCAGTAAAATAATATCTGGCACCACACCCAAATTCCCTTGATGCAACTTAGAATACTCACAACACAAACTCGACCTTCACCTTACTCCAATACTTGGTCAAAAATCAAGCTCTTGCTAGCAACCAGAATCTCAGACTCAAGAGGAAGGGTATTCCATAGGGAGGGGGCAGCCACAGAAAATGCACGCTTTCTGAATCCCGCTATCTAGCAACAACTGAAGTTTGATGACTGCCCAGGCAAGACTCTTGAAGTGTTTCTGAATATGGAATCTGAAGTTCCACTGAAAAATTAGGGGCCACTGTGGTCAAAGCCCTCCAGCACAAAGAACTATGGGGGAGGCAGAAGAGAGAAAAGATTGAATTCCACGTTAGACATGAAAACCAGCTGGGGGACTTTGGGCTAGTCATTCTCTCTCCACCCAACCCACCTCACAGGTTGTTGTGGGAAAATAGGAGGAGGAAGGTGTGTTGGATATGTTTACCGCCTTGAGTTATTTGTACAAACAATAAAGGAAAAATACAAATAAATAAAAAAATATCTGTCCCAGTAGGACTTTTCCAAGTCATTCTAAAAATCAAATTGTGGCAGGTTATCAGCCAAGCAGAGAATGGAATCTAGTGGTACATACATATAACTTGCTAAGAAAAGCGACAATTACTGAAAGTAAATAGTGTTTGATAGCTTAATAACAGAGAAAAACAATGCACAAGAGATGTTTCGCCTTGAGTCTTGCACCAAAAATCCTGCACTCACAAAACACTTTGACAATCTGGATGTAAATTTTTTCACCAGCCTTTAATTCAGACTTCTGCAAATTGTTAAGATTTCATAGATATTGAGTTTCCCTTTCCATAATTTTCTTCTAGGAATTATGACAGATGTAGTACTACATATCTGTAGAACGTTAGCTGGGGGATGACTGCCTTGCTCCCTTTTCTAATCAATGCTAAAATGTTTTGCCAGCTGTACCTAAGGAAAAAAGGATAAGCATTCTTTACACTTTAAAATGCTTCTTGAACATTTTAAATCTTGTCATTACTAAATGGTAATTATTTATCATTACCTTTAAAAACATTAGTTTTTAATTAGTGTTTGTGTATCCTAGTATTAAAACATTTTGTAGGAAAAATTGAATTACTAAAGCATTATAGTGTTATAGCATGATGTCACTTTTACTAACAAAACATTTTAACTTGAAAAGCATTTTGGCTCTTAAAGAGCAATTAAGAATAAACAGGGCGATAAATAGCATCCACTAAAACACGGGTGTCAAACTCGATCGCATCACGTGACCTGTATCCCGTTTTTTGCCTTTGCGGAGCTGGGGTGGGCGTGGCCTGCACATGATGCATCTGGCCCGCAGACACTTCTGCACTAAAACAAGGATCATTACAGTGGGTGCTATTTAAAAAAATGCTGAGCATCAAATTCCTGCTGAAGGGAACTGGAATTTGTGCATCCTCCTCCTCCACAGCTAAATCACACCTATTATTGTGGTGTGACTCCAGGAGCTATAAACGGAAAGGTGCTGTTATTTGTAATTTCAACTATAGCTTGCACCCAAAGAGGCTGAACTGGTAGTTCTAAGAGCCATCTAACTGGGAGTGGCCTAACTCTTTATCAGATTTGCTTTACAAAGTGCAGATGTTGTAGAACAAGATCTCTATGCTTTAAGCCCTGTTTGCAGTAAAAATAAAGTTAACAGCTATGACATTCTTCGTCTTATCTCCAAGATCAACTTGCAATCCAGACAGCAACTGCATAGCTAAAGTATGATGAGGTGGTCAGATTTAGTAATGATCAGATGCTGGCTTTGCTCTCTCTCTCTTACACATACTCATTCTATGGGAAACAAATGTAGAGGATATAAATAACAAACTTGTTAGCTCCTTACCTGAAAGCTACATGCTCAGTACATTCATATACTATGCAATCAATCAATGGACACAGATGGGAAGTTTCCTAGATTCTAGCCAGGGTAATTAATGCCAAGAGGCTATGGGAGTTGTAGTCTAAAGTACATGGAGGCTATCTAGTTGTCTCCCCAATGTATTTTCATTTGACTTGATTTAATTTATTCCTATGCTATTATGTATGCTAAACAACACCTTGTATATTCATATGTTACATAATGTTAACATTTATTATTGGCTACTATGTATGATAATTTTTATTACTGTTAATTGTTTCTATATTATTTTTAATTTTGTTAGCAGCCCAGAGTCACTTGTTGATATGAACTGACTTGCAAATTGAATAAAAATATAAGTAAATTAATAAAAATGCTTCAGGAAAAAGAAAATCAATAATATCGATTTGATCAATGACTAGAAAATTGATCAAATACTCTTTTGAATCAGCTTCTATTTTAACCCTGTGTAACTGGATAATTAGAGATAATCAGTATTTTGTATTTTAATGTGGAATGGACTTACATCTAAGGACAGTATAGGTATCTACACGTGAATTGCAATATTCCAGATCATAACAATGTTCTCCAAAGACCATCATTTTACAGGAAACTTATTTCTTCAAAAGATTCTTAAAATAAACAGTAGGTAATTATTACTTGCAGAAAATATGTAATTACAAAGTATTATATATAAACAATTATATTCTAAAAAGTACTATCTTGAATGTTCTATTTAAAAAGGTGCTTTCAAAATGAGATGCCTAAAATTATTAATTAGAATGGATTATAAACAAGTACTTGAAAGTACGTCATCAGTTGATTAACAACTTTATTATTCCTCCAGTCCAGGTTTGAGTTTTTCTATACAAGGAAGATAAAGTTTTAGACTATACAAAATATGAAAACACTGTTTTCAGAAATCAATATATTTCTACCACATTTGGAAATCAACATTTGTTGTGTCTGTGAAAACAGAAATTCAGTGTGATATGCGAGCAATTATATTTTCACTGATACCCCAAATCTCCTATCTGAAGGTTGCATGAATTAAATGGAGCAATAAGAGTTAAGGACACCCAGTTACTTGATGACAAATCTGATGCCAGCAATAAGCTGCTGTGGAAGCTTCACAAGCAAGGTGGCCAAGATGGCACCAAAACATTTAAAGGGACTCTGGGAAAATCAGGATGAAAAGAAGCTAGTGGACGGAATAAGTAGCAAAGGAGTGGAATGGCTGCTGAAGTGCCAGAGACACTGTTAATTTTATTTCTTGCCTAGGCTGAGAGGGATTGTCTAAGTAAACAAAGAAGATCAAAAATCCTGAATGAGGAAGACTTCTAGTTGTGAATGGAAGAAATAGCTGTGGAAAATCAAACAGGATTCTTTTTCTGTATCAGCCGCTATCACTGAGACTGAATTGAGGAGACAGCAGAAATGAAACAATGATAAATAAGATTTGTCATTAGACAGGCTTAGATAAATTTTATCCAGGTTTTTGAAGTAAAATAAGATTTCGGGAAATCAACCAAACTACATTTTGTTGCCTAAAATGGTGGAGATTCTGTTGATTCGGCCCATGGAAAGAATTATCCATATTAAGGCAACATTTTGAAGAGACTGATTCTAAGTTGAAAAACATTCATAAACTTTGCAGGTCTTTAAAACTGATTTTGATGTTTGATATTGAACACACCAGTAGAACAGAATATTTGTAGCTCAGGTTTGACACCATGGGTCTCAAGAACCCATGATATTGTACATGTTACTTAGGCTGCTAGCTGGCATAATTTTTTACATATCAAAAGCAAAATTTGGTCCTGAACATGACAATAAAATAGAGTCAAATCAATGTCAGTCCCTACATGGGTAAAAGGCATAGTTTAAGCTGCAGCAAAATACATTCATGAAAACTATTTGAAACCAAGGCTCAAGTTCTATGCTGATATTAGCAAATATACTATTTCAGGCATGTTCCATATATTTGTGTACATTCCAAACTATAATAGATACTATTGCCTCACCAAACTTCACTTCCAAAGGTCATATTTAATTGCATGGACATGCTGGACAAGATAAAATCAGAAGATTACTACTGGCAATATACATTGGCAGCAAACTTGCCAAATCAGGATGTACTACTACTTTCTACATTTATTAAATATAAAAACATTTAAATAAATTTATTTTTAATCAAGTCAGTAAATGAAGATGTGTTTTTATTCTCAGGTAAATTATTACATGAAATGATTTGTCCTGTTTATCCAGCTTTGTCTAAAAAACCATTCTTATGAAACAGGGGTGTAAAACTCGCAATGTCACATGACGTGTCGTGACGTATTGCGACTTTTTTTCCCATTGCCGGCAATGGGGTGGGCGCGGTTTTGCTATGATGCATCCGGCCCACAGGCTAGCAGTTTGGCACCCCTGTTATAAACTATAGGTAGTCCTCGACTTACAGACACAATTAAGCCCAAAATTTCCATTGCTAGGCAAGTGAATTAAGTGAGTTTTGCCCATTTTACGACCTTTCTTGCCACAATGTTAAGTAAATTACTGCAGCTTTTAAGTTAGTAACACAGTTGTTAAGTGATTCTAGTTTCCTCAGAAATTCACAAAAGTTGATCACATGCCCTGGGATGGCCAGTATCTGTCGGGCAGCGTTGGGCTTTAGGACTGAGTGACCATGGTCTAGAGCAGGGGTCTCCAACCCCCAGTCCGTGGATCAGTAGCAAGCCACCGCATGTCAGCAACCGGGCCTCACAAACAAGCAAAGCCCCATCCGCAAGATGCAGGCAGCACACAAAACCATGCACCCTCCGGTCCGTGGAAAAAAGCTCTCTCCAGACAACTGATCCCTGGTGCCCAAAAGGTTGGGGACCTTTGGGCTAGAGCAGTGGTTCTCAACCTGTGGGTCGGGACCCCATTTGGGGTCGAACGACCATTTCACGGGGGTCGCCAAACAACGCAGTCCGCCATTTTTTCCCCCTTTTCCTTAGCTGTGCTACTCCCTTTTATTCTATTGGCTTTTGAAAGCCAATAGAATAGACTCTCTTGAATAGAGTCTAATTCTATTGGCTTTCAAAAGCCAATAGGAATTGTCCAGGCTGTCTCTGCCCTGCTGAGCCCGCCAAAAGTCCCATTCTGCAAACGGTGCTGCACCAGTTGAGTAGTCCTCGACTTACGACCGGTTGAGTAGTCCTCAACTTACGACCGGTTGGGGGTCGTGGCATTAAAAAGGTTGAGAACCACTGGTCTAGAGAACAGATTTCCTGATGTTTTATTGACAACTGTAGCTGGCATCTACAGAGACAAAATGGTTTGCTACATAGATCACAGGGAACTGTCTTTATAGCCAGATGTCGTGACTTCTGATTTGCCTTTAACTGAGCTGATTTCTCATTGGTGCAGGCTGGTGAGGGATTGTTTCTGATTGGTTCTTTGTGTTCTGATTGGTTGTTTGATTATGTTGATTTAGGATTGATCAGCTGTTCATGCCAGTTTCTGATTGGCCATTTTTTAGTGTTAATTCCTGACTGTTTCTTGGTTTGTGCTGGGTTCTGTTTGGTTAGTCTGAGCAGCGTTGGGCTTTAGGACTGGTTGCCTGGACAAGGACTGATTGGAGGTCCTTGTCCAGGCGTTTTTCTGATTTGGCTACTTTGGAAAGCCGATTCCTGGTTGGTCTTGCTTTGGGGTGGGATCTTGGTGTGGCACAAGCAGGTAACCAGATTTCATTAATTTTCAGTTTTTCTTCTTTCTTGTTGAAGGTTGTGTGGATCTCAACAGGCTTTTTATGCAGGTGTATAAAGTTGCTTGTGGTCTACATAGCAGACTAGTTTCCCTCTGAAAATGCCAGCCACAATTGCCAACAAAATGTCAAGAAATCTGTTCTCTAGATCATGGTCATTAATTTAAAACCTTTCCTTATTCAACACTATACACCGAAGGCAATTAATCCTTGAAATGTTAATATTATTTAGTTTTGATCAGATTTTACCAGGTTCCTTACCTGCTGCCATCACAATGGAACAAGTTTGAGGTTGGATAGGTGTTAGGGGTACTGCTACAATAAGAGAAATACAGCAATTAACTAATCAAAATATAATTACTAAATGCTGAGAAGTGTTCAATTTTTTCTAAGTATATTTTAAAGTTATTACAATAACTAAAGCAAGCCACTTAACAACTTACCTACCAATTTATTTATCAGATTTTTATCTTTATTTATTTATTTATTTATTTATGAGACTTATATACCGCTTTAAGTGCGAGCACTCTCTTAGCGGTGTACACCAGTAAGCAATGTATATATATATATATATTTACATTGCCCCCAACAATCTGGGTCCTCATTTTACCTACCCCGGAAGGATGGAAGGCTGAGTCAACCTTGAGCCGGTGAGATTTGAACCGCTGACCTTCTGAACACAGTCAGCTAAAGTGGCCTGCAGTACTGCACCCTAACTGCTGCGCCACCTCGGCTCTTGCCTTTCTAACTCAAGGCAGCAAATATACCTAATACTTTTTCCTCCTGTTAATTTTTTTCTACAACAGCAACCCTATGAAACGTGTTGGGAGAGGAAGTAACTGGCCAAAATCAGCCAGCTGGCTTTCATGCTTAAGGACTAGAACTCATAGTCTCCTAGTTTCTAGGCCAACACCTTAACCACTATATCAAACACATTTGGTACTATCATAGGAGCCTCAGAATTCATTCACCTTATGCAAAAAAAAAAAAAAATGTACTGAAAAACACCAGTGCTGTTAAAATTAAAGCTATCCCTCACTCCATGCTTCTGTCATTCTAAGAAATTACTTAGAAAGCAATAAAATGTAAAAACTGAAGCTGTATCTTCTCAAAAGAGCATCATTTAAACAGACAATTTTAACTTTTGCCAAGTTCAAAGCCTACCATTTTTACACCTAACATGCAATTTATTTGAAAACAATGTCCAATGCATCTAGCACAATGCCCTATCATTCTATAATCAAAATAGGAAACTAGCACCTCAGCGAACTCTAAAGCTGTAGTTTATGCCCATAGCATCAGCACAATGTTAAAAACAACAGTCCTGCAAGATTCTACAGCTGCTTATTTATACAACCTAGCATTCTTCTTTACATTTTTTGAAAATGCAATAGATTTATAAGATTTGTTAAAGAAATCTTATAACTATTTGGAGACAAGCACACCACAACAGAAACACTGTTGTTCAAATGGACATCAAGAAAGAAATATACAAATGGCAGTCATCCCCAAAATTTCTAACCCATATTTACCATTCCAACTTAGATCATTTTAGGATCTTAATCTTAAAATATGATTAAAGATTTAACATGCATATTACGTTGCAAATAAATTGGTAGTGTATGCTTACCAACTTTTAATTTTAATTGTGTAATTTATTATTCCCTAGAAAAATCAGCATTAAAAATGAATCTAAATAAATAATCAAATATACAATTACAATGTTGCTGGAATTGAGGCTTCTAGTAATTGCAGTTACATAATGAACTGAAAGGTTTATATTAAATAATCTCCTACACAGGCACTTCTAAGATTTATTTAAAAATATGACTCCAATCATGTGGGGTCACTCTCAGCTGTCCCTGAATTTTTTTATTTTACATAATTTCATAGTTCCATAATTTTAATCCAGTTTTTATTTTTAATAACAAGATATTTAATTATATTATTTTTTACTTTTTAAATTGAAAAACAGCATATATCAATCTTATTAAATAATACATTATAGCTATCCAATTTCTCACCTCTTTGGCTTGGATTCTCCTTTGTCAGTCAAAATACTATATCAAAAAGAGAGCACTTGCCTAGTTCTGGGTTAAAGCTGATTTGCAGCTAGTCACCAGCAGTTCAAATGACGAGATCATGTATCATGTTCCCTTAAAATTGGATAAGAAATAATGGAGCCTATGCTACACTGTTTACCAGCAGCAGGCAGAACTGAAGCTTTTAGTACATTGCAACTTCATGGCAATTATTTCCACTGTTATTTGCCAAATTTGTACCTCAAAAATACCAACCTTCTAACAACCAAGGGCCCCTCCCAGAGAAATTGTTTATCAAGCTAGCTCTAACATTTATTGTCTTCTGTTCTTGGATATCAGTTACCAGCTACAATAAAGTGTGTGTAAGGTCATCAGTTCTGCACAGCCTGTTCTTCCACTCTTTTCTCAGAGTTGTTCAAACAGACGAAAAGATAGATCTCATCAAATAGGCTTTTTCTATCCCATCATCTACAATTCTGCTGACACACACATACACATATGCAGTCTCTCTTGTTGCAGAAACAAGTCCCCAAGGACATGTGGAGAACTTGCAGAATTGGATACAGATAAATCTCACTATTTTTAGCTGAGCTTGTGATCACGGTAGAGGGAGATAAAGCCAATGGGTAAAATCTTTCAATGCTATGGCAAACACATAGAAATTAAATCTCACCTTTTTACACATGAATGTATAATCAGAAATTTCAGTGTTAGATCTTTATAGATCACCGGGTGCACTAAGATATTTTCCAACTATCTTCTCTAGGTATCACTCAATGCTATCATTTTGGGAGAAGCTATTGGTTACTGTATTTTCATGAGGTACAGAAAATTGAAGTCAGGAAATATTTCTTTATCACGTGATCAACATCAGCTTCACTTTGGAAATCTCACTATCGCCATCTTATCCCTCTTTACTCTGGTGATCGCCTTCCACAACTTTGACCTTTGTCCCACAGTCTAAGCCACCTAGTCTGAAATTTTAAAATCTTCTATAAGATGGCAAGAAAAATTACTCCAGGGGTGTCCCAGCTTGACAGATTTAAGACTTGTGTATTTCAACTCCCAGAATTCCTCAGCCAGTTGAAGTCCGCAAGTCTTAAAGTTGCCAAGGTTGGACATTTCTGAACTATTTCATTCCATGCTCCTTCTTTAGTCAAATCCCAGCCAGCATCTGTTTTAAAGTATAGGCAGAGGTCACAAAGAAGAGGATTAGCCACATCCATGCCAATTATCACATTTCCAAAATAGTTGCTGAGGCCCTAGTGTTCCTTCCTTGAACAGTTGTCAGGGCTTCCCCAACTAAATTGCATAACACCTGGTAAAAGATACTTTATTTTTATTTTTCTATTTTGCCCATCTATACAGGTAACCCTCAACTTACAACAGTCCATTTAATAATGTTCAAAGTTACAACGGCACTAAAAAAGTGACTTATGACCATTTTTCAAAGTATGACTATTGCAACATCCCCATGGTCACGTGAACATAGTTCAGATACTTGGAAATTGACTCATATTTATGACCGTTGCAGTGTCCCAGAGTCATGCAATCACCTTTTGCGACCTACTGACAAGCAAAGTCAATGGGGAAGCCAGATTCACTTATCAACCACGCTACTAAATTAACAACTGCAGTGATTCACTCAACAATTGTGGCAAGGAAGATCATAAAATGGAACAAAATTTACAACTGTCACATAAATTTTGGGCTCATTGTGGTTGTAAGTCGAGGACTACCTATAACTAACACATAAGTATCGATGAATACAGGATTCTACTGAATGTCTAAATTTTATTTAGCTAGGAACAGGTCATCCCAGAGTCTATGTGGTCACTAAGAGTCAACACAAAACTGATGCCACCTAATCTTTTAATCAATGAAGAATCCAAAACTGTAATATTAAATCAAACTATCTACTATTGTACAATTCTCTGAATTCATGTTCTGCCTCTGAAGCCTTTTTCATATACTTTGCTTAGACAATCAGACTAGTGTAGAATTCTTATATGCACTTTCATGAATAAAGTTAAATGATTGCTCAGTTCATGATTTAACAGTTGCCTTGCTACTCCCTAATGGTTTTTCCTTGAAAAGTTAATAGGGTTGTAATAAACAGTGTGCAATTGGCAGAAAGTACATGGCAACTGAATCACTCTGTTATGCTGCCAGTAAGAACATCCATCATCCTGCCAGTCATATTTCTTAGAGTTAGCTGCATTAAAGTTTTAAAGAAATTCTTACTATAAATTTCAGGCTTGGCTAGGGCTACCTGATCTGGGCTGCAAAAATTTGGGCAACCACTAGATAGCAGCAGAGATAATCTTATATATTTCTACTGCCTTCTAGTAGTAACTGACTTTTTGTTGCTAGATCTAGTAAACCTAGGCTTGGAGAGATGTTAGTTTATTTCTGTCTTTTTTCCTAAACCCATGTAATACTCCTGGAGTGTATTAAATTACATTACATTTTAGAAGCTTTCTGAGAAATAACGCTTGTTTATTGTGTTCATATTCTACTGAATTAAAACTTACTCTTGGCAGTCTATAACATTTAAACCTGTCTATATTTAAAATCCATACTGAATCAATATGAAATCAGGTGGGGCATGGAGATTAATGGGCCAATTTAGTGTTGGGACACTGATGTCCATCAGAAGCAAGCTTGAAAATAGTCTTTTTCATTTTATTATTAATATACTGTTATGTGTGGTGGATATGACAGTTAATGTTAAAACTCTGAATATCTTTTCATACTCTATTGAACACAATGTTATCAGCCAAAGAGTTCTGTGAACTTGCATCTTTTTATGCCCTTTAAGGCACCTTGGCAACCACATTCTGTCTTTGCTATACAGAAAACAAAATTCCTAAAATGGATGCCAGAGATGTAGACACGTCAAATGACTTGCTGAAGATGAAGTCTAAACCAGTTCTAGAAATCAAAAAGTACAGTACCCACCCAAAGATGGATATTGCTTCAGATGTCACCACACCTAAGGTACTTCTAACCCAGCAAAAGTTGAAAGAGTTCAAGACTCTACCTAATAATGGAACACCAAGTGAAATCCCAGGAAGTTGGTATATTTGAACAAGGACAAGCAAGTTGATGAACAGATGCTTTCATTTCCTATTCAGAATAAGTTTATGTTAAATTTTAATCTCATTTTGTTTATTTAATATTTTCTTTCACATTTAAAGTTGTGAAAAAAAAAGATTTTTATTAGAGGCATGAACTAAGTCAACAAATGATTACAGAAATTATGTTAATTTATTTAAGAGAAGATTCTCTTGGAGCCTTTGGAGCAGAATTCCCCAACCTTTTGGGGTTGGCGGACTGAAGGGGGGGAGGGGAGAAAGGATGGTTTTGTGGGAGGGGTAAATGCATGCATGCGTGTACACACACAAACACTTGTTGTGCACATAGGACCATGAGGGGAGCTATGCGCACATGAACAAATATGCACACCGGCCAGCCACTCACGCAACCCAGTAGCCAATAGGCACAGTCCAGTAGTGGGCCACGGCCCACAGGTTGGGGACCCCTGCTTTGGAGTTTTCCAGAATGGAGTCTGCAGCAATGTTAATGGAGTCTGCATTGTTAAACCGATTAGTAAAATACTAATTAATAAACTACTAAATATAGCTTTTGTCACTTTTCAACAATTCATGTTCTTTCTGAAGCCCGCCACATCTTATTCTGTCTATTTCTGGAAGATCCTCACTTTTCAGGAAAGGATTTTCTAGGGCATTTGTTTCAAAGGAAAAAAAAAACTTTCTCTGAGATTTCTACTGTTCATTTGACTTACAAACCAGACTACCATAAAAGCAATCTTTTAGATCTAAACAAAACCTTTAGAGCAGTGGTTCTCAACCTTTCTAATGCCGCGACCCCATAATACAGTTCCCCATGTTGTGGTGACCCCCAACCACTTATACATCACCAGGTGCCAGGGGCGTGGCCAAAGAAAAGGGGGAAAAATGGCGGACAGCCTTGTTTGGCAACCCCTGTGAAATAGTTGTTTGACCCCAAATGGGGTCCCGACCCACAGGTTGAGAACCACTGCTTTAGAGGCTCAACTGATCTGTCACTGGGGGTCTCTTGAGGAATTGGTGCACTGGAGGATGGTTTACATACTTCGACCCACTGAAAGCCCATTCTAGAATTACAATATAATGATTTTTTTGGAGTAGAATAAAAAAAGATAACATTAAACTTGCTGACAATCTACATCATAAGTAACACAGTTTAATGCAAAGCTCCCCGACTTTTCAGAGTAGAATAATGTTTTTAAAATATTGAAAATGTTTAAAATTTAAACTGTCCTTCAAGTCAAGCTCAGTTCCTGTTGATTTCATAGACATGTTTGCAGGGTAGAATACGGTTTTTTTCTTGCCTTAATATTGAATTTGTTTTTTCCAGTCTAGATGAGATTATCATTAAATCACTTGTAACCAGGCCAACCTTTGTTATACTTCTGAGAGTAGTAAAAATCTGACTTTTTTCAGAGAAAAATCTGATGTCTTTTTAAAAATATTAAAAAAAAAACTTCTATCAGAAAATTGTGCAAACATAAATTATAAATTTCAAAGACACTGAAATATTATAAACATGACCATCAACTGAATTTCAAGAGATTTTACTGATGGGGTACTCATGAACCTACTTTTAAGGCCTGCTTTAATAGTCTATTTGCTCAATCTCTATCCTTCCTGGATTGAATTAAAAAATCTTTTTAAAAGATTTTTTTATTGAAGAAAATGTAGTGTCTTTTAAAACTTTCCAGTCAAAAACTGGGTAGAGGGGGCTATTAGACTGGGGTTCACCACACTATTGCTCATGGGAGCATGGTAAACACTTGCACAGTTGGGCAGCAATACATTCCAATAAATAATAAACCTCTGACTCGATAGGTGGATAAAAATGCCAAATCCAACCTAAACATCTGGCTGGCTGTGCAATGAACCATAGTAACTGAAGAAAATCAGAAAATATGAAGACCTGCAAATGGATAGCCCCAAGAGCAGTGCTTTTTTTTGTTTTGTTTTTAAAAAAGTGCCAGAACTCACACATGTCATACAACCCGCCTTGCCTACCCTACAAGGTTCCATCTAAAAAAGATGCCAGAACTCTGTTCTGGGTGTTCTATGACAAAAAAAAAAAAAAAAAAAGCCCTGCCCAAGAGCAATAGGCACCGTGCGTGCAATCCCAAAACATCTGGAACATCACCTGAGCACCAATGGCACTGATAAAATCACCATCAATCAATTGCACAAAGCAGGTGTATATAGTTCAGCAGAAACATCCCTTTCTCTGACCCTATTTCCAACTGAGTAATAAACTGTGTTCACATACTCATTTTTCTTAATTAACAGCTCAGTAGGTATCAAAAGTATTCTCCTGAAATGAAATTATATCTAACACCAAAATATCCATGTAATTCATTCTGTGTAAAGAAATACAAATAAAATCACTAAGGCACCATTCCTCCCCCAAAGCAGCATGGAAACATGAAAATGTTAATGTCAAATGCTAATGCAAAAGGAATCTCTTTCAGAGACTACATTTAATACCAAGCAGATTCCGGATGAAGAAACACTCCAGTTTCCTGTGACTTAACACTGAAAATGCAAACACCCAACACCTGCCAGTTGATAAGCAGCTGGCTGAGGAAATTATTTTTCTTTTTCAGCAAACATAAATGAGGACCCAGTCAAATTCAGCTGTCAAGGGTTAGGTCTCCACATACCCCACATCTTGTTACTTTAAGTACTGTATTTCCAAATATTGTGGTGATATGTGCTTCTGCGTTGCAGCAAACATGTCTAAACGCATTTGGCTACAAAATTGAGCTAAAGAATAAGACTCTTCACCAAATAAATTCCAGAATTCTAATTGATCTGTAATGAGTGAAGCTCTAGAGAGTTGCTTTTAAAATCAGCTTAACTGTGGGTGACTTGTACAGATGTATCCATAGAATTTAGAGGTCAGACAATGGGAAACCAGAGATGATGCCACCTGCTTTTTGCCAAAAAGCAATTTCATTTCCCATCATTCCTATTCACTCCTTTTTATTCCCAATTAAATTTTTATTCCAGCAAGATTGATAAAATGGGTATCTTTTTTCCTTATGTTTTCTTTTTTCTATCTCTTTGAACTTCCCTTTTATATATATTTTTAGTTTGTGTTAGCCTATTATCTTTGTATTTGTAAACTCTAATAAAAATATAAAGAGAAAGAGAGAGAGAGAAAGAGAGAAGTAAAGAAGTTGATGGCATCTTCTTATCTAAGAATGAGTCTTACAGTCACTGAGATGAACAGTATCAGAATTGTAAGAAAAATAAAACCAAAAGATCTACAACTTGTTTGTAGATTATTCTGTTCCAGGTTCTTTTTCTTTTCCAAAGGTAAGATATATATTTGACCTTAGTGGCAGCTTTAATTAAGATCCAAATTCTGATTGTAGGTGAAAAATTACTGCAACAGCTCCAATCTAATTATTCATGCATGCAGCTTCTATGTTTGGAGTCATTTTAATTCCATTCCACTGAGTCGAGGGAAATTCAACAGATCTGAGCAAGGGAAATAAGCAGAATTGAAGGCATTTTCATAAGCAATGGATACATGCTCCAATTTTGATTCAAAAACATGCACAAACTAATGTATTAAAAATGGTAAAATTATTTCTAATCCAAGCCACTTTATTTTAAAAAATTTGCCTTATACAAGCTTATTTCTTAATACTCCACTTCCCTTTTTGGAAAGCTCCATAATACTATAATTAATTAAGTACAAATTTAAAAACATCTTTTAAGTTTCTTTAGTTTGGAATATATGTTTTTTTTAATCTTGATTGACTGACAAGCTATTTTGAAAGAGGTTTTCTTGGCAGTCTAATTTTTTCAGGTGAACATGCAGTAGCATGCAGAAAAAATTCAAGCTGCATCTGTAAAGCCAAATGGCAAAAATGTCACGAGTTTATTATTCCTTGGCACTAATTTTGGGAGGTCAATTTTTAAAAAAGTTTAAGAAGGGATTTGGAATGTGGTCAATCTTCCACATTTAAGAATTAGATTTTTAAGGCCTTTAACATTTACTCCAGCCAAAGCTACTTCCTGCAATTCTATTATGTCTTCTCATTTCTAAATGATCAACTGAAAAGGGGATAAGGGAAATCAGACCAACAAAAGTAGTGCTGCAACACAAACCCCATCCATTTTGTATGAGCATCACTATTTCACATATATTTCCAAAAGCCAGTGATGCTGTTTTTGTTATTCTGATGAAAGCAGTCACATTCCATGAACACTGCTGAATATGAGAACTAATGATTCATCAGGAATGTTGGTTCAAATTACTGTATTTTCCGGCGTATAAGATGACTTTCTAAACCATGAAAATCTTCTCAAAAGTTGGGGGTTGTCTTATACGCCCAGTCATCTTATACGCCAGAAAATACGGGTACTTCGAAAGAGTATATGCGACTCAACGATCAGAACCGAGTATAGTTCGAATACAAGCTATAAAATAAAAGGATCACCCTTGAAAATGCTACTCCAGGAAGCATATGGTATGCTGGGAATTGTAGTCAGATTTCCGAATAAAAAACGGTCTCAATGGGGCCGTGGGATGTCCGGAATTGTAGTCGACGTTCGGTCTTGATCCATGTCCTCGGCAGCAAAAGCCGGGCCACGGCAGCTGTGGCCAACTCTGGCGGGCGGTCCAAGGTGGCGCCCAGCATAGATTTTGATCATAGCTGCTCCGACAGCGTCGAATACCTGACTTTGAACTTCAGGCCTTTTGAGATGGTGCACCGGTGGCACCGCCTCCCACCCTGCAATGAGTTCGTCGGGGCTCGGTGAGGCGTCTCTGGGATCTGCGGGGGGCTCAGCTTGGTGTGGGGCTGAACAGCGTGTAGGAGCCACCGACAAAATGCCGGACCGGAGAGTGGTTTAGGGAAGGGATGTAAACCAAGGTTGTCTTCTCTTTTCTTTCCAGCCGTAGCAAGCACACTGTGGTCGCTTATCAATTGCCATCTACGTCTTTGGTGGGGATAACGGGTGAATCTCTCTATGTTCCTCCCTTTGGTTGTAGCCCATCCTATCCCCCCACGAAAACAAATGCGGGCTCCTTTTGCGCTTCCCCGCTCCCTAACATGGCTCGCTTTAATAAGAGCACACATAGTTTTTCCCAGACAAGTTTTTCTAAAGATGAGGATGCACAGATTGTGATGGGAGTAAGAAGGATTATTTAGGAAATAATGTCCATTATGCAATTCTTACCATGAGAAAGAAAAGAAAGAAGCAAAGGAAACTAGAATGTTTACAGTGATGGAGGTTCCTCTTAAATATTGCCTGTCATGAAAATATTGCTAGGCAGAGCACTTTCTTTTCTCACTGCATATTAAAAAAAAAGTGTGGGCATAAAAAGGCAAACTGGACTTGAGTAGTTCGCAAGAGTATTTCTAACCACTTAAAAATCTGGCTACAGAATCCCAAAGGATTTCATGAGGCAACTGGACTTTGTTTTTCTTTGAAGACCTGGATGACTGAGAATCTCCATAGACATCTGGGTGCAGAGGTTTCTCTCCCCTGTTTGAGATGTGTTATCTCTATTTTGCCTGCTCCATGACTTTCTCTTTAGGAAAACACTTAAGGGGCCAAAGACAGTGATGATCGCCTTGGAATGCCTAACTCTCTTTCCTTGAAGAGTGCCATGGAGTACCAAAAGTAATGAGTACAACTATAAGCCTCCCGGCTTTTCTTTCCACCTTCCCCCCAATCTTTTTCCTCAAGAAAAGACTGGAACAAACCATCTCACTTTAATGTGACTCTATGCAGTAAAATACATAAAATGCACAATATGAAAAATAAACCAGTCATCCACACAGCCACTAGACAGGCTCTATCATGCCGAGGGCCCAGGTTTTAGGCACAGGAACCAAGTTTTCACGGTCTTGAAAAAATGTGACTATAATTCAACTGACTGGAAATTGTGATCATATCCAATATATCAATGTAGTATGTAAGCTAAAAATTGTGACAGGAATATCCACGACAGTCAGTCAGTCTAGTACAATATGAACAGTCTATCTGTCTGAATTTCCACTTAAATTGGAAATGTCTCCATTCAACATGGCAGTAATAGATCTTTAGCTAGTATATATATATATTGTTTCAGAAAATGCATGCTTAAGGATTTACCAACATATCGTATTTTCCGGCATATAAGACGACTTTCTAAACCATGAAAATCTTCTCAAAAGTTGGGGGTCGTCTTATACACCCAGTCGTCTTATACGCCGGAAAATACGGTAATCTTTTTTTAAAATAAAGCTAAAGCTTTTAAGCAACGCCTTTGAGTGATGGAAGAGATGTCAAAACCTATTTTTAAGAACAGGTCTGAATATCTTTTCAGGACATGACTTATTATGTGAAAAAAAAATTGACTTTTCTTGTCATTGTCTCCTGGCTGCAATAAACAAAAACCAAACTATAATTCCGTTGTCTGAAGACTTTGCAATCAGGAAAGGACTTAATTCAACATCCAAAAGTGTACTTCTAAGACTTTATATACAATCTCTGCCTAAGAATGAGTAGATAGAAAGGACGTTGTCTTACCTGAACGCCTTTTCTCAGCACGGAGATGGAGAAAGGGATCTAATTATGGAGATGGGACCACTTGCCTATAGATAGTCCTTGACATACAACAACAGGACCAGAAAATTCATCAATAAGTAATCTGCTCTTTATGTAGGACGTCACATGAGAGCATCCAATTTTGCAACCTTTTTGCTGTGGTTGTTAAGAGAGGTTACCTGCATTCATTAAGCAAGATAATAGTGATCACGACTTATCACCTGTTGACATCCCCATCTTTTCAGACGCTGGCTGGGAAGGTTACAAAGGGTAATCACGTGACTGCAGAACATTGCAACTTTCATAAATGTGAGCCTGTTGCCCAGTGACTGATTACAATCCTGCTGCTAATTCATTTAACAACCATAGCAAAAAGGCTTCAAAATTTATCCTTTTTTTCAGCAACTTCAAATGGTTATTAAATGAATGTTCTTAGCTCAAGGACTACCTGTACTTCAGAAATAAGATCAGAGAAATTGTCTGTACCAGGATAACAAAACTGCATGCTACACACAAAAACACATTCAAAATTATAAACTGGTTTAATACTACATTAAAAACTGCTGAACTAATACATTATCTAAAAGAGCGGTTCTCAACCTGTGGGTCAGGACCCCATTTGGGGTCGAACGACCATTTCACGGGGGTCGCCAAACAACGCAGTCCGCCATTTTTATTCCCCTTTTCCTTAGCTGTGCTACTCCCTTTTATTCTATTGGCTTTTGAAAGCCAATAGAATAGACTCTCTTGAATAGAGTCTAATTCTATTGGCTTTCAAAAGCCAATAGGAATTGTCCAGGCTGTCTCTGCCCTGCTGAGCTCGCCAAAAGTCCCATTCTGCAAACGGTGCTGCAAGTTGTCTGCAGCGAAGGCGAGCTGTCTGGAAGCTTCCACCCCTCCCTGCTGAGCAACTACTAAAAATGTAAGTAAAAGAGGGCCAGGGGTGGGAGGTGGGAGGCCGGCGGGCGCAGGGAGAGTTGCTGGCACGCATGGGAACTGGCGGGTGCCTTACCTCCCTTGGGCTGAGCCAGCTGGTGGCCCAGTTGGTGGTCGGCCTGCGCCGTCTTTGCTGCTTGCCAGCTACGCCTCGGCCAGCACAGGGGGCGGCACCACGCATGCGCGGCGCTCCCGGGCAGGGAAAGTCCTTGACTTACAACCAGTTGGGTAGTCCTCAACTTACGACCGGTTGAATAAATTGAATAAAAACAATAACAAACATTATAAAAATTAAAAATGTAAAGCAGTTTATAAAATAACCTATGAAAAAGTTAAAGAAATACATGCCTGTTCCAAAATGAACAGATGTGAAAACAGAACCTTAAAAATAGGAGACTGGCAGTTCTCCAAACTATTTTCTATGTGCTAAATAGAGACAGGAATCTCCTAATCATCTCACCTCAACGAAAGAGTAATACTAAACTGATCTAATTCCCACTTTTAATGCAAGCAAGAAGAAGGGATTGGAGTTGGCATTTTCTTACCAATAGAAAAGACACAGAATGCCTTATCAGTTTGGAGTTTGAATCAGACTTTTTAATTCATAGCTTTGTCTAAATATGCCCTCTACCTTATTTATTAAACTATTATTTAAGAAAAAGGTCTGGGAGATCACCAGTCCCAGTTCAGAGCAGTACAGTGTTTTAGGAGATCTACTTGGGATAATTTTGGAAGGAGAGCCAATTTTCTGTTCTTATATTTAAGATTCCTTTCAGTATCCATACTGCCATCTAGTGAATAGTTTTTTTTTAAAAAAAAATAAATAATAAGGACTAGCTGAAATATTCACAACATTTAAACAAACATGTCATATTTGTTTTCTTTCTCATTTCCTGCCATTTTTTTACTTTTCCCACTAAGCTACAAAATCTGTAAATAGGTAGGTGAAGAAAAACAAAAGAACAATATTTTTATCTTAAAAAATGTCCTTTTACAAGCACTAATTAAAAGCAAGGCCAAAAGGTGTGTCTGGGAACAGAATGTAACTCTTCCAATGAAAGTACACCAACAGCAAAACTATGCAGCCCCACCCTCATGGGAAGCTCCAGCTACTTAGAGATATTGCACCAGTAATTGTGATTAATTGGAATGCCAAATAGTTCTAACTGAGCTGGTTATAAGATAAATTAAATATAACCAGGTGTAGACAGTTATACAAAAAATGCAGGGGGGAAAAGTTGCACAGGTAATTTATGCTTTGGTTCAGACATTTACATCAAGCGTTCAATTGTGGCAACTGTAATTTAGAAGGAAAATCACATTTTGATAGTTCCAGGCGTACAAAAAAGTTTTAATGTATTTTTTGTAATAGGGAAATTTTGTTGTGCTTATCAATACAGACATAATTTTAAATGTAAATGACTATATTTATTATTAGTTGCCTCCCTTCAAATGGAGGCCTGATTCTTCTTGATTGTGACCTGTCGACAATTAGATGTAATCAGGACAAACAGTAATAAGCATAAATTCACATACAATGATTGCACTAATTGATTTGCATACTTCAGTTGGTCAATTCATTACCAGGACCGGTGAAGATGACACAAAAGAACACGAAAGCTTTCAAAGTCTTTAGAATTCTTCTTAACCACAATCTCATATGATGTTTGTCTATTATTTTTATATACCTATTTACCTTTTAAAATTATATTCCTTATTTTGTATTTGCTGCTTTTAGCTAGTTGATATAAAAAGTTAATAGGCACGAAGTTGCAGTGGTAGAGATAGAATATTTATGTTATATATCTATTTCTGTTTAGATTCTGAGGTGGTGTTCATAAAATCCAAATAAAAATTTTCAGTAACACTCCACCAAAACAATGCAATACAATCCTAGTATATTAGTATCCTCAAATGAACAGATAAAGAATAGACAATAATAAAACGATGTTATAGTACAAGGAAACTATAAGAATGCCGTCTTCAACTGCAAACTGACATTACTCCCACAAACTTTAGAAACAATTTCTTCACAGTGTCAATAAAGGTCAGCAAAGATAAGCAGAAAGGAATTCTCAGTGGTGTCTTTGGGCTTTAAAATTTACATCAGTGTTTCTCAACCTTGACAATTTTAAGGCATGTGGACTTCAACTCCCAGAATTCCACAGCCAGCATTGCTGGCTGTGGAATTCTGGGAGTTGAAGTCCACATACCTTAAAATTGTCAAGGTTGAGAAATACTGATTAACATCCAATCTTGGGAAGCTTCTAGGAGACGAGGATGGCTTTACTTTTGCTAAAAGTCGAAGATGGAGTTAATGAAGATTGCAAAGATAAAACAGATCATCACTAGGTTGGATCAAAGGCTAATTAGCAGAATTGTAAATACTAGCACTGCTCTGCTAATTTTGTGTAAGATTATATTCAGTGATAATAAGAACATTCTACAACATGTATCATGCTTTTACAAGCTTTTGATTGATTTGTTTTTCTCTTATGAAACACTCCAATGTTTAAGAGATAAAAAGTTCTTTTATGAGGATACTTTCCTGCTGCATGCTGATTTCTTCTGCATGCCGAAAGGCATCTAGAATACAGATAGTCCTCAATTTATGACCAAATTAGGACCAGATCTTCCATCACTAAGCAATGCAGTTGTTAAATGAGTCATCATATGACTACGCCCAATTTTGCTGCACTCGTTAAGCAAATCCAGCTTTTTCTATTGACTTTGGTGGTTGGAAATCATGCAGGAATGTCACAAATGGCAATGTGTGACTTACAGCGCTGCAACCATCATAAATACATTTCAGTTGTCAAGCACCTACGTTGCAATCATGTGATTGTGGGGGTGCTGTGACGGTCTTAAGTGCAAATAATTTTTTTCCATGCCATCATAACTTTGGACACTTGCTAAATGAACAGTCATGTGTTGAAGATTATCTGTACAACCAATTAATAAGGGTCCTCAATATGGGTAGGAGGGAGAAATAGGAATTATCTACTAAACAGAACACACAAAAATTGAATTAAAGGGGTTTGTGGATTTATACAAATATATTTTAGTTTTATAAATAAGATTCACAACTATTTGCTATTATAGTTCCAAGGAAAATCTAATTAACTGTTATCACACTTTCTTAAGAACAGTCTCACAATGTACTCATTTACGCCCCAAAATTCCTCGATGTTAATACTCCTTTTAAACATGGCAAAAATCGCAATATTTGTGCAATTGTCACAAATTTGTGCAACATATTTGTGCAACTGTCACAAATATGAACCAGTTGTCAAGCATCCGAATGTAAAACATGTGACCATGAGATGCTGCAATAGTCATAAGTGTAAAAAATGGTCATAAGTCACTTTTTTCAGTATCGTTGTAACTTTGAACAGTCACTAAACGAACTGCTGTAAGTCAAAAACTACCTGTATATGCAAACATTATATACAGCCTCCTAATCACTGCTCAAAACTTTAAGGTGAAAACATCTCTGGGGGATTCATTATTCAGAGGAACTCCTTGGAGAGGAGAAGCGACCTCAATGCAGCAAGCAACAGAGCTATACCACTTTGTAAAATATTCCTCCAACAGGTGTACATCATAAGAAACTCCAGAAAAAAAAATGTATTGTTTGGAAAAACCATGTTAACAGATTGACAGAGTTGGAAGGAACCTTGGAGGTCTTCTAGTCCAACCTCCTGCTCAGACAGGAAACCTATGCCATTTCAGGCAAATGGTTGTCCATTCTCTTCTTTAAAACTTCCAGTGTTAAGTTAGCCCAATTCGGGAAAGCCAGCATTTCACACTCAATATTAGTTTAACTTAAAAAATTTCACTGTTTAGTCCAGTGTTTCTCAACCTTGACAATTTTAAGGCATGTGGACTTCAACTTAAAATTGTCAAGGTTGAGAAACACTGGTTTAGTCTAAGATGCCAATATTCTCTCTCAAGAGTTCATGACCTTAATTTTTCAAAGTTTTAAGTACACTTAAAACCTCAATTTATTTTGGGTAATTTCTACTACACAATTAAATGTTAGGAGTTGTTTGTAATTTTTAGTTAC
The DNA here is from genome assembly GCF_016545835.1 of Crotalus tigris. Classification (NCBI taxonomy): domain Eukaryota; kingdom Metazoa; phylum Chordata; class Lepidosauria; order Squamata; family Viperidae; genus Crotalus; species Crotalus tigris. The sequence continues at coordinate 320,806 of NW_024097531.1, read as the reverse complement.
TGCTACTCTAAATTTAATTGACCTACAATTATAATATTTAAATTGTTATTTTGATAGCTTTTCATTTTAATTCAATTTTAAAGATGTAGACACATATGCTTTTAAATAAATTAAATAATTTATTCGTAAATACTCAAGGGGAAATCCTTAAAAGTAAAGACTAAAAGTAAAGGAATCTATCATATGCTGCTTGTAGCATGTTCACAGCCTAATATCAAACATGTATCAAATTTTAAAATAACTCTCGAAAAATAAGCTCTCAACTAAAAATATATGTTCCACTTATGCCCTCTTGTGGGTATAATGCTTTTAAAAAGCAACACAATCTTACAATATATACCAGCTCTGCACAAAGCATATAATTATCATTCTGGGAAACAGCTTTTTAAAATGCAATGGGATTTTTATATTCCTCACATACAGTTTAATCCTTAATGGAATACAGACATATCTATGTCTGATCCTGTAAGATTATATGGCCAGGCAAAGCTCAATTTAAGGAAAATTTTCATGCTGAAGTTCCAAATGAGACATACCGTACATATTTTGAAAAATCTTGGACAAAACCTTAGTTACAAAGCAGGAATTGTGTGCATACACTTTACAAAAGAGGAGGTTAGGGAAAAGATTCATTAGCTTTTTATTGAAATAACTATATGAATACAGCGCGGCAACAGAAAAAAATATTCCTCAATAGTTATAAACCAAATGATGGGAACATTGGGGATGTTATAAAAAGGTCTGGTTGTATTCTAAGTATGGCTTCTCAGTGTGATATTTTTGCAGGAAAATTCTGGAAGATGCAGCCCAATGCATTTGGAAAGCTGTTCTGCCCTTTTTTACTGGAGAACAAGGAAAAATACCACAGCCTTTTGTACTGTTAAATATTAAGTCAAATCTTGAAAGAAAGAAAAAAACACAGAGAGATAGATTTAAGATCCTCAGCCAAGAATGTTTGGCTATTTTATGCCCGGCAGCCAAGCACAGTAGTCCAGATGAGATAATAAGTGTACTGGCAAACAGAATGGGACTTAAAATCTTTTTGGTGTCCATTGTGATTTTTCCCTTAGAACAATTCATGTCCCAATCATAGATCTGTACAAGTTTATAATGTTAGCACTGCACATCAATGCAAAGTGAATTAATTTGAAAGGAGAATCTGTAGTTTTCAATGGATTTCAGACGTAATATTGTAGCCTTAAATCCAAGAACAGAAGAGTTTGTGCAATTTCACAACTTACTTTAAAAATAAACACTGCAATTTCCTACTTGTATAAAACAGTTTATGACTCCATGGATTTTATGGCCAAATGACTCTCCACCCAACAGACATTTTGGGGTGGATATTACAATAAATTATGGCAAGAAAACTAAAGTATGAATAGAATCACCTTAAGAAATATTCACTAATTAGTTTTAGTGGGTGTAATACACTGCATAAAAACTCAAATACCTATGTGTGTGCAGCAAAGTAGGCAAACACATGTTTATTCATCTAACTGATGACTCAAAGGATAGGCTTCTTAATTGACATATCTAAAATAATGGAACTCAACTAACTATTCTTCTAAAAACACACACTGAGTTCGGCATATGCAAGTTAACTCCAGGAATCATAATACTGATCAGAAACATTTTTTGAAATTGCAAGTCAAACATCAAGTTTCAGGGCAGCATAAATACAAATGTTTGTAAGACTGGCAACTGATTTTAGAGACAATATATAAGGTGACATTGTAAAATAAAGTAGCAGTTCTATATTAAATAGAAATATATGGTAGTTCCAAATATACAGGTAGTCCTTGTCTTATGACTACAAGTGAGATCAAAATTTCTGTTGCTAAGTTAAGTCAGTCACGCTAGAACATGTCAAACTCGTGATGTCACGGGACGTCGCACAACGTATCGGGACGGTTTTGCCATTGCCAACAATGGGATGGGCATGGCTTCCGGATGACATGTCCGGCCCGTGAGCCGGCAGTTTGACACTCTGCACTAGAATCTAAATTTTATCACTTTTTTGCCATAGTTGTTAAGTAAATCACTGAAGTTGTTAAATTAATCACAGAGTCATTAAGCAAGTACAGCTTCCCCCGTTGACTTTGCTGGTCAGAAGCTGGTTGGGAAGGTCGTGATCTTATGACCCCAGGATGCTGCAACCATTGTAAGTACATGCCAGAAGTAAAGTGCACATATTGCCACATTGGTTGTAAGTGCAAGGACCAGTCATAAGTCATTTTGTTTAAGCACAGTTGGAAACTTTGAAATCACTAAAAATGGTTATAAGTTGAATATTACCTGTAAAGTTATAACATGTGTAAATCTACTGTGGCAAGTAATTTTTTTAATGTAATAAATTCTTTCATTTGCCAGAGTAAAATCTTATATGTTCAGAATATACAGAATATAGTCCTAAATTTCCTAGGTTCTGACTGCAGATATTAAAATGAAGAAAATGAATCCAGTTAGTAGAGCTACGGTATTTATTTGAAGGACAAACAAATTCTGCACAGGCATCACAAAAATATAATAGTGTTCAGATGCAAAAATTAATAATTTGCTAAATTTATAGACATCTTAATCTAACATTTTTTACTACATATTGTCATAAACCATAATTTCTCGAATGAAAGCAGGACACAATGCTGAAAAATTTGTGATTACTGCACAATATTTTTCTAAGATGTCCTATTCGCTGACTAAATCATAGTGCATGTAATATGTTACATCCAAATGTTACAGCCATTTTCTGCATGGGCAATCTTTTCCAGCAGCCATTTTGAGCACACACAGTATATTTTCAAATTTTCAGACATGCCCAACAGCCCGAAAAGGTTATAGGTCTTAGCTTAGTGCAACATTAAAACATAACTATAGTTACACTACATACTGTAGGAAAAACCAACTGATTTGTAGAGATAGTCCTTGACTTATCACCGTAATTGAGCCCAAAATTTCTATTGTTAAGCGAATTGTGCCCCATTTTACAACTTTTCTTGCTGCAATTGTTAAGTAAATCACTGCAGTTGTTAAGTTAGTGACATGGTTGTTAAGTGAACCTGGCTTCTCCATTGACTTTGTTTGTCAGAAGGTCATAGAAGGAGATCATATGACCCAAGGACACTGTAACTGTCATAAATTTGAGTCAGTTGCAAGGGAACAATCTACCTGCTGCTACACATCCTGACTGCAACTAGGCTTGCTTTAGCGCAAAAATGGAAGAGCAAGGAAATTCCCACAGAGGAAGAGTTAATACATAAAATATTAGCATGTGCAGAAATGGACAGGCTCACAATGATATTAAAAGATAAATGTGAATCAGTTTATTATGAAACCTGGGATAAATTTTATCGCTAGAGGAATTTGAAGAGGACAGTCGGGATTAAAGATGAATGTTAAGCTAGAAATATATGTTATTTTAGAACAAGTATTGTATATAAAACTTAGATGTATATGTAGAGATGAATAATTGATTGTAAAAAGTGGAATAATCTGATAAGAATGTATATACTGGAATGTCACGTCAAATCCAATGTTTGTTTGTTTTTAATTGTATTATAAATAAAATTTGAAAAAAAAAAGAGTCAATTGCCAAGCATCTAATTTTGATCACATGACCTTGGGGATGCCACAATGGTCGTTAAGTGTGAAAAATGGTCATAAGTCTGTTTTTCAATGTCATTGTAACTTCGAACGGTCACTAAATGAACTGTTATGTTAATACCATTTTATAATGCCTTGATAAGACCACACTTGGAACACTGCATCCAGTATGTAAAAAAGATGTTGAGACTCTAGAAAGTGTATAGAGAAAAGCAACAAAGATGATCGGAGGACTGGAGGCTAAAACATACAAGGAACGGTTGCTGGAATTGGGTATGTCTAGATTAATGAAGAGAAGGACGAGGGGAGACATGATAGCAGTGTTCCAATATCTCAGGGGCTGCCACAAAGAAGAAGGAGCCAAGCTATTCTCCAAAGCACCTAAGGGCAAGACAAGAAGCAATGGATGGAAACAAATCAAAGAGAGAAGCAACCTAGAACTAAGGAGAAATTTCCTGATAATTAGATCAATTAATCAGTGGAACAAGCTGCCTCCAGAAGCTGTGAATGCTCCAACACTGGAAATTTTTAAGAAGAGACCAGACAATCATTTGTCTAAATGACATAGGTTTTCCTGCCTGAGCAGGGGGTTGGACTAGAAGATCTCCAAGGTCCCTTCCAACTCTTATTCTATTCTATTCTATTCTATTCTATTCTATTCTATTCTATTCTATTCTATTCCATTCTATTCTATTCCATTCCATTCCATTCTGTAATCATACAAACTTTCTAAGTTGAATTCCCTCTTTGGAGAATGATTTCACATCTCTTTAAAAAAACCATTTCTTTTTCTAGTTTTCATATAAAGAACAACATGGTTGAACAGATGAGTCACAAGTCCTCCTTTCATTTTTCTGAACCAAATTCTTATCTTTATGGACAGAAGGAAGCTCACAGATAGATTGTTGGCAGGCTTTCTGAGCAAGTTGGATAATCAGCATGATAATGACCATTTATCTTTTGTTTAGTGTAGTGAAACAGATGGACTTTACTATTTGTCTATACTCTTCATTTATAATGATGTTATATATCTCCAACACAATTACTTTATACAGCTTGTTTGGATGCAACTCCTCCTTGTCTCTAAGAAAAGTCTTCTCTAGGACTCAGCATTTGGTTGAGCAAAATCATCCTCCGTGTTGTCTTTTCATTTCTGCTTTCTTTACTCTATTTTCAGTATATCAGCAATAATTTCAATTTATTTTTTTTTGCTTTTTAAATTTTAGGATATTTTTGCTTGCTTCATTTTTAAGTTGTAAATTACAGCCCAGAATTCTTTAGGTACGCTATCCATCAAATCTAATCAATTAAATCTATTATTTACCTCTACTGCATAATCATATGGAATACTGAAGACGTACTTGTTGATTTCATTATTTTGTCGTCTTTAAATTGTTATTTCATTTTATTTCCAGATCAATACAACACCAATACAATTAAAACATAACATCAGGAGAAAGCCTCTCATTGTTTCAAAATAGTTTTTTCCTCTATTTTAAATGTGGTATTGGTGTTAAAGTTGTACAGTAAATAAGTTTGCGATCTGAACCAGTCAATGCTAAAGCTTTACTAAAATGGAAGACAGCTCTTCTATCTTTAATTGCAGAATATGTAGTCAATTTGATTTTGGTGTTCTCTATCCAGTGATATCTACGTGTGGGGTCGTATTTTATGTTGTTGAAAAATTGTATTGTATGAAATATTGAATATTCTTGTCAGAACTCTCAGTCTGTGCAACAGGCCAAATTTCCCCATCATTCCGTATACTGTACTTTCAGCTTTAGAATTCCACTCTCCTGTAATTAATTTGGCATTTTTCTTTTGGTGATGTATCAACAAATTACTGTAAGTTATCACAAATCTTTTCAACTTTTGCCTCCTTTACTGAAGGACAGAGATCAATCACAATAATACTCTTTCTATACTTTTTTGCTAACTTATCCTTCTGGGTCCAATTTCACTGTGAAAAATAAAAGTAACAAAATATCTGATATCTTGAATAGCTTCATCATTTTATATTATGAACTTTAACTGAGTTTTTCATCCGTTTCCTGTATGATTCTATTGTTCATTTTAATATTAGTAAACCACCTAGCATTCCTGTATATACAAGGAAAGAAAATATATTGAATAAAATGTTACTTTTCAATCAAAAGACAGTTTTCAGACAGATATTCCTACTTTCTTGAAAGTCAGTTTCCAGATAAATATTCCTACTGTGCACAAACATAAATATTAAACAAATTAACATCTACTTTTGAATAAGTGAGCTGAGTGAGAGACTTAAATGTAAAGAAATAAATGTAAGAAATAAAAACTGGAAACTAAAACATTACCACCCAAGTATATGCTTGGAGGTAATGTTTTAGTTTCCACTTTTTGGAAACAACTTTATGGCTAACGATTGTTTCTTAAACAAGAATCATAATAACCTGAACTGATTATGATTTTTATTCCACTTATTAACCTGCAATTCAATTCATTGGAGATCCCTACTTTCTACACAATTAAACTGCTTCAAAATATATTATCTTACTGCTTTTTTGCTATATTGCTTCAACTCTAAAACAATTTAAAAATTTAAATAGAAATATCCACATTGTGGCAGAAATAGATAAAACTTTAGAATCCCACATTGTTTAGACCTGAGCTTCCATCTCCCATTGTGAACAATGACAAAGGAGTTAATTTGAAGAAAACCGGATTATTAACCCTTGCAATACATTTTTTTTTTTACTTTGTTTCATGCTTATCACAGACATCTTAAAATGTTCACCTGAGAATGAAGAAGATTGGAAGAAGTTACAAGTTGGGTTAAATAGGACTCTTCCTACTTCTCCCTCACTTCAGCTTTGATTAATACCAAATCTGATTCATACTGTATGATTTATATAATTGATTTGATTATACTACATCACTTTTTGAACTGCTCATCTTTTTTTGGTATTTTCTTAAGAACAGGTTTTAAACTAAGGAGCTCTAAACATTTGATTCATCAGCCAATACTCACAAAATTATAACCTGTAGCTGAAATCCTGAATCATAAGCACTGCATTTATTATTTTTTATAAAGTGATGTGAGGGAAATTTTAGAGACTTTTGGCTGGGCAATCTATCAAGAGGAACTATTGGGAACAAAAAGCAAAATCACTTTGTATTTTAGGCAAAGACATGTTAAAATTATTTTCTGTTGACTTTTCCTCCTCCCTTGCAGAAAACGCACACAAACTTTCTTTCTTTTGAAACTCTTACTTAGACTTCTGAGCTGGAGTGCTTAACTATAGATTTAAATATGAAAAATCCATGTTCAAACCTGCATACAAGCATGTAGCTTATTTTGTTGCCTAAGGCAAAACATTTTCTCAAGTATAATTTCATAAGATTGAAATGCCAATCTTGAAGCACTTTGAGCTTCTTCAGGGGAATGTCACACGTGGCCTTGCTGGATCAGAAAAAAGGTCCATGAAATCCAGAATCCTGTTTCTTAGAAATTTACAAGCAGGGCATGAAGGTGAAAGCATCCCCTATGGTTTGCCACCAATTCACACTTAATACAACACTTAATACTCAGTGTTGTTCTATTGAATAGGAAGGCCCATAACAACTACTGGGGGGAAAGTTTTTATGATAATTCATCTGTCATCAAAATCTCATGGCAGGGAATTCCATGTGTTCACTGTGGCTGGGTTTATGCTTTACACTAAGTGATAAAACATATATCACGTATATAAACCATGATAGCTGGCTCCCAGGAAATCTAAGCCAAAGCTAAACAAACACCATGATGTACAAATCAGTCTAAAATTTGTAGAGTTTGTACTCTAAATCAGGGGTCCCCAACCCACAGTCCGTGGGCTGGCACCAATCCAGGGCATGCAAGAAACTGGGCAACGCAAACAAGCAAAGCCCCATCCACAGGATGCAGGCAACATATAAAACCATACCTCCTTGGTGTGCGGAAAAACCTCTCTCCACAGAACTGGTCCCTGGTGCCCAAAAGGTTGGGGGCTACTGTTCTAAATAGTTCTAAAATACTTAGTACTTTACCATCTAAATGCTGTATAGAGGCAAATGAGAAGTCAGTCCCCTTCCCATTAGCTCACAAATTAAACATAAAATTAAAAAGTATGTGAAGAGGGAAACATGTACTCAAACATCAGCCTTTTCTTTGGCCAAAGGACTAAACCTGATTATCTTTCTCTAGGCAAGAACCTTTTTTTCCCTAAAGTAAAAGGGGGAGGGTGTTTTTTTTCTCTTCCTGAATCTAAACAGTTTAAAGAGGGGAAATAGAGAGGAGACAAGAAATGGGTATGCAAGATTCCTACTTAAAACAACAAAAGATTTGGCATGTTATTTAGAGACATATTATCACCTAAAATATTGTGCAAATTACTATGCCTTTCAGCCAGCTGTTAAGATATTACCAAGATACGACATTTTGCCAAAAATAATGGAAAAGATCTTATAGCAAGACCTTGGAAACATTCCAGACTCTCTTCTTTTAATCTGTTTGCTTTCTCCACAAACTCTCAATCAACCTTCAATTAAACCTTGCTTGATTATTACAGAATTCATAAAAAATACTCCCATAAATAAGGTGGAAAAAATGGTGTTCCCAGCAATTTTTGTTCCTTCTTTTATTGATAAGTTCTATAACCCAGAAAATTTTTAAAAACCGTGGTCCTAACACTGTTAAAAGTCCATTCTGGCTGAATGATCAAATAATCTTGACTCCTGCAGCCTCTGTACCAGCTGATTAACTGGCAAGAACAAAATCAAACAAAATTGTTTGCTAACTGTTATGTATTAAGAAACAATATTCTACACAATTTTATTTCCAGATTTGGTGGTTTTACATTCCAGAGGCCCCAAGATATGTTCTTTTTATGAGTTTTATATTAAAAAGGAAGTGTAAAGCTATGCTTATCTGAACTAATTCAAGGATGAAAAGGGGCGTTGTCTTACCTGAACGCCTTTTCTCAGCAGGATGATGTAGAGTCCAATGGATGGTTCTATGACGGCCTTCCTGCCTGGCAGACTGGGTAAAAACTTCGGCCACACCCCTTCCTCTGTGTGTGACCCCAGTTTTGACTTAGGCGAGAAACTTTGTTGGAATTAACATTGCAGCTCTTTATTATATATTTATTATATCCCTGCCTAGACCTAACCCCTGGGTGGGCTTGGACTCTACATCATCCTGCTGAGAAAAGGCGTTCAGGTAAGAGAACGCCCCTTCTCCAGAAGGATGGCTGTAGAGTCCAATGGATGGGACATACCAAAGCCCTCATGTCCCCCTGGGAGGGAATGTCTAGGCTACCGAACTCTGAGCAGATACGACTTGTTGAAGAACTCTTCTGCCAAAAGCCGCGTCTGCTGCTGCTAGGGAGTCTAAACGGTAATGCCGAATGAAAACCGAAGGTGAAGACCAGGTTGCGGCCTTGCAAATCTCTTCTACCGGTGCTTGCGTTAGCCACGCCGCAGATGTGGCTGCGCTCCGAGTTGAGTGGGCAATCACATGAGTGGGTGCTGGCAAATCCTGCGATACGTAGGCTTGCGCTATGCAGGCTCTGATCCACCTGCCTATGGTGGAAGAAGACACCTTCTTTCCCATAGTTGATGGTTGAAAAGACACAAATAATGCTTCAGTCTTTCGGAAAGCCGAGGTGCGTTTCACGTAGAAACACAGCGCTCTCCGCACGTCCAGCTTGTGCCACCTGTGTTCTAGCCTATGTCTGGGTCTTGGACAGAAATCAGGAAGTGTCAGTTCCTGAGATCTGTGAAAGATGCTATTTACCTTCGGAATGAAGGCCGGGTCTGGTCTAAGAACGACCCTGTCTTTGAAGAAGGTACACAGATCCTTCCTTACTGACAGTGCTGCTAGTTCTGAGATTCTCCTTGCTGAAGTAATTGCCACAAGGAAAGCTACCTTCATTGATAGGTGATGGAGGGAACATGATTCAAGAGGTTCGAAGGGTGCTGATGTCAAGGCTAGAAGGACCTTAGGCAGGTTCCAAGACGGGTACCTGTGTATGACGGGGGGTTTTGTGTTAGTTGCCCCTTTTAAAAAGGCATTAACCGCTGGATGTTGCGCTAGGGAGGTTAAGTTGTCGCAGGAGAGTACAGTTGAGAGGGCCGATATCTGTCTGCGGATAGTGTTGACTGATAAGCCCTTATTAAGACCCTCCAATAGGTAATCTAGGATATTAGGGATAGATACTGCGGTCGGGTCTAGGCGAAGAGAAGCGCACCACCTACAAAACCCTTTCCATGTAGCGTCGTAAATCCTGTTAGTGTACGCTCTTCGTGATGCCTGTATGATCGATATCACCCCTGCCGAATAAGATTGTTTGGTTAAGCTTTGCCGCTCAAATGCCAAGCGGCTAGTTGTAGCCACTGGGGTTCTGGATGCACAAGCTTGCCCTGACTGAGTTTTACCCTGTCCGGGGGGATCCTCCATGGAGGTGATATCGAGAGGTCTACGAGGTCGGCAAACCACGGGCACCGTGGCCAGTGAGGGGCAATGCAGACTATCTCTGCGCCTTCCAGAATCAGCTTGCGTATGGTCGCCGGTATTAAGGGCAGCGGTGGAAAGGCGTACAGGAGTTGCGCCGGCCACCGACACCTGAGAGCATCCGTTCCCTCCGATCCCGGGGACGGGAATCTGGAAAAGAACCTGGGGAGTTGTGTGTTCTTGTGATTGGCAAATAGATCTAGATGTGGTTGTCCGAATCTCCGGGAGATCTCCTCGAACAGAGCCGGATCCAGACGCCATTCCGACTGGTCCACCCTGGCTCTGCTCAGGGAGTCTGCCTGGGTATTTGTCTCCCCTGAGATGTGTTCCGCTCTGATGGAACTCACATTGGTTTCTGCCCACCGAGCCAGAGCCAATGCCTCCTTCATTAGTTCCACTGATCGCGTTCCTCCCTCCTTGTTTACATGTGCCTTGGCTGCTACGTTGTCTGTTAGTACGAGGACGTGCCTCCTTGTTACTAGGTGTGAGAAATGACGAAGGGCCAGGTGGATGGCCCGGAGCTCTAGCCAGTTGATGCTGTGTGACAGGTCCTTCTGTCCCCACTGGCCCTGTGCTATCTGGGTTCCCAGGTGCGCTCCCCATCCGAACAGGCTCGCGTCTGTCGTGAGTGTGACCCTGTTCGGTTCCCTGAATATGCTCCCCTTGAGTGTCGTGGGGGATAGCCACCATTTTAGTGATCTTATCACCTGTGCTGGTACCAGCACTCTCCTGTTGGAAGTGCTGAGGTTCCTCCTCTGGTAGGGTAGGAGGAACCACTGCAACTCCCTTGAGTGGAGCCTTGCCCATGGGATGATGCCCATGCAGGATATCATCTTTCCCAGGAGCTTCGAGAGCTGTATCAAGGGCACTCTCCTGATCTTTTGAATTTGGTGAATTAGCTTGGATATGCTGATCAGTCGCTCCTGGGAAAGGTATACTCTGCACTGTGACGTGTCTATCACCGCTCCTAGGTGTTGCAGCCTCCTTGAGGGGATGAGGTGGCTCTTGTTTAAATTGACCGAGAATCCATGCCCCTGTAGGGTTCGGATTGCGGTCTTGAGATCTGCCCTTGCTTGTTCCTGAGATCTGGACTGAATCAAGATGTCGTCCAGATAAAACTGTACGCGAACCGGCATCAACCTGAGATGGGCCGCTATTACAGCTAGGATCTTGGTAAATACCCGTGGTGCTGAGGATAGTCCGAAGGGTAAGGCCCTGTATTGGTAATGCCGGCCCGCGTAGGTGAATCTGAGGAATTTCCGGTAGCTGGGATGGATGGGAATGTGTAGGTACGCCTCTGTGAGATCTATTGAGGATAATAGATCGTCTTCCCTGACGCTGGCTAGGATGGATTTCAAGGAGTGCATCTTGAACCTCCTGTACTTGATGAAATAATTCAGGCCCTTCAGGTCCAATATTGCTCTCCACCCTCCTGATGTCTTTGGGATAACGAAGAGGATAGAATAAAATCCTCTTCCCTCCTCTTCCTTTGGTACCCTCTCTATGGCCTGAATTGACAGGAGGTGAGCTATGGCCGAAGTTATCAGCCTCGTCTTGTGTACCTTTCTGGAGATGGGGCATCTGATGAACCGGCTTGGTGGGGGAGAACAAAAGTCTAAGGTCAGGCCATGCCTGATCGTTTCCAGGACCCAGGCGTCGGTGGTGGTCTGCTCCCAGACTTCGATGAAATTTCCTAACCGACCCCCGATAGGAGTGTCCTGTTTGGCGTCACTTGGTACGCTTAAAGGATCTGCCTCCCGCTCCCCTATATGGGCGTCTGGACTGGAACTGGCCTCTGGCTCCCGGGCTTTGGCGATCCTGGGTTCGATCCTGTCTCGGGTAGAAAGATCGTGAGCCTCTGGGCCAGTCCCAGGATTGCCCTGATCGAAAGGGCTGTCTCCATTCCCAGGGGCTTCCTGGGCGGAAGCCCTGTCTCCGGAAATCCTGACTGCCTCTCCTGTCTAATTTCTTTGATGGATGTACTAGGATTTTTTTCTTGTCTCTGCCTTCGCTGACATGTGGGTCCAGTATGGACCCAAATAGGGCTTCTCCACTGTATTTGGATGTCGAGAGACGCCATTTGGACCTCAGGTCTGTCTTCCAATTTTTGAGCCACAGTAGCCTACGCGAGGCCACTGTGGCCGCAATGGATCTTGCCGCATACTTTGTTGCGTACAGTGAAGCGTCAGACACGAATTGAGAGGCCGCGAGGAGCTTGGCCAATGTTTGGTGTACTCTGACCTGGTCTGGAGGCACCGTGCCTTGCAGTTCCCTCAGCCACATGATACAGGCCCTCGCGAAGAATGATGATGAAGTGGCTGCTCTGGCCGCCCAGGCTGCAGCCATGTGGGAACGCCGGAGGGAGTGTTCAAATTTCTTCTCCTCAGGTTTCAAGACCTCCGCCATGTCTCCTGGAATCGCGGAGGTAGAAAATAATGAGATCAAGGGGTTATCTACAGTAGGAACCTCTAACATGTTCGAGAAGGAGGGAGATAGGTTGAAGAGCTTTCTTTCCGCGCTATTAGGTGCCGGTGGGCTTGCAAGTGAGGACCATTGTTCCTCCAGCGTGGTCATAAAGACCTCCGGACATGGAATGTACTTATCCTGTGGAACCTTTTTGGCAAATAGAGGGTTGGCCTCCCTGCTTGTGGAGGGCTTCTCATCCTGTACTGATGTTAGACTGACCGTGGAAACTGCCTTTATCAGGAGTGATTTTAGGAGCGCTGGGTTAAAGAGGCCAGAGCTCGTCGCCTGCTCAGGTGTGGTCTCCTCATCCTCCGAGAGGGGCATGTCTGACATGTCAAGGTCTACTGAGTCACCCTCTCCAAGTTGAGAGGAAGTCTCAGAGATGTTGGTAGGGGGTGGCCTAGCTCGTCCCTTACGGGGTGTGTGAAAGGCCACTTGCCCCTTAGAAGCCATGAACTGGGAGAATGCATCCTGCATGAATGCCTGAAATTGTGCCGACCATATGTTCTCCTGCGCTTTGTCGCTGGGGTGAGGCGCTGGAGTGTGGTCAGGTGAAGAATCTGGTGAGGAGGGATTGGAGGAATCTAACTGTTCAGTTTCCCCAGGAGGAGACCAAGTCTTGAGCACTTCCTCGGCAGTAGGTTCTGTGCTGGGTGCCACCACTGGGACAGGGGAAACCAGATTTGTCCCGTTGGCATTGGTTCTCTGTGCCCTGCTAATTTGTCTTTCTAAAGCCAAATGTCTCCTCAAAGCCTCTCGCTCAGCCGTTTTAGACTGTCCCTTCTGAGTAAGGTGCTTTGTTTTAGCCTTCTTCTTCCCCCCCCACCTCTGATTCAGAAGATCTGCGTTTTTGTTGCTGCTGTGGGGGGGACAATTGAGGGACCTGTGTGACTGAATACGAGACATTGTCTGCCATTGTGCCAGACACCCCGAGTAGGCAATGCCTGGAAAGGGGGAATGAGGTACGCAGATCAGATGCAGATGCTTGGGGCTGTGCCCTCTTCTGCCTATACAAACAATGGCCAGACAGACAGGATTCTTTGGACAGAAGATCCTGCAAGGCAGTGACTAAAGGTCACTATAGGAACAGTCAGGGAAAAATATTCCTCCTCACCTCCTCACCTAGTCCATACAAAAGTGCAGTTTGTATCTCTCTCTCCCCCAGTCTGTGGCTGTAGCAGCAGACCACGATCAGAACGGTTCTCTTCCTTTTCCCTCTTCCTTCCTCTTGCCTCAATTTCTTGAGGTAATCCCAGAGCCTTGCCTAAAAGGATCCCTTCTTTGTCTGCAGGGAAATGGAGTTCGGGTGGTAGCCCCACCCCCAAGGGAAACGGCGGGTAGATCCGCTCGTTCAAAATGGCGAATGGGAGGAAGCCACGCTTCCCAAAGGTAGCCCGGGAAGCCACGAGGTTTAAGCAATGGCGGATCTTTGAATTCAGCAGTAAGAAAGACTCCTTTGGTCTTAAGGGGGCTGCGCCTCTCCTCTGAGGGGAAGGAAAACAGCGCTAGGGCTCTGCTCTTGTCGGGGCTGCTTTTCGCGCCGCTCAGCTGATCGATGCCAAGCGGCGCCGCGGTTTGCCGCTTCCCGCGCGGCTCCGCTGTTTCGCGCTGAGCGGCGCCTCGGTTCCGTCGGCCAAGCCGAGTCGGCCACTCAGCTGTTTGGCGGATCGGAGGGCGACGAGCAACCCGGTGGGAGGTCCCCGCGCCGAACAGCTGCTCGGCGGGCCGGATATCGACGAGCGATCCGGCCCCGTTCCAAGCCTCCCCTGCTAGCCGCCCTGACGCCCCACTCACAACTCCGCCGATCCTGGCTGTGCCTTTTAAGTCCTATCAGCTGCTAGAGAGCTTTTCTTTCAAATGGAAGGAAGAGGGGATTCCTTTCTCTCTTTTTTGGGATAAATTCCTTTTGTCCTGAGAGCTGCTTCTCGCACTTCTACCAGGCTTCGAGACTAAGTCAAAACTGGGGTCACACACAGAGGAAGGGGTGTGGCCGAAGTTTTTACCCAGTCTGCCAGGCAGGAAGGCCGTCATAGAACCATCCATTGGACTCTACAGCCATCCTGCTGGAGAAATCTAGTTCTAAAGTGAACCTTGCAAGTATCTTATAGTTCCAGAGGAAAGGAAAAAAACATTTATCTCACATCCTATCACTCCTCCCTGTACAAACACCTCAATTTCTAAACTACCTTGAGGCATGAATCTCATTTTCTTCTTTTGTTACAGGTACACAGTTGAGCACAACAATTATTGGCAGGGGAACTTGGTTAGTAAGTATGGAGAGGAGGCAGATCAAGGATTGCCACATAATTCTGGGAAGGAATGAAATAATAAAAATACAACTGCTGCTCTGTCATTGTCCTGAACTACAAACCTCATGAAATCCATAAAAAACATAGGCATGTTGGCTCACAGTTGTAGTCCACATTGAAGGCTACCAAATCAGAAAAGGCTACACTTTTCCTGTGTTATTGGAAATTTACATGTTAACACATTTCATATCACAAAGAGCATTTTATTGTAAAAACAATCAGTTTGCTAGGAAGAAAGGGGAGGAGGAAGAAAGGGCATACCAAGAATGAAAAGACCCACAATTTATATATCATATCTTTCATTCACAACCCAGAATTCTCACTTGAGGCACAAATGACCAGGCTAAAATTATCTTACTCTCAACACATTATATGAAGACTCTAATAAAGACTCTCTAGAGAAGGCTCTAATAATGGAGAAAGTAGGAGAACAGAGAAGAGGACAATGATCAGTAGACTCAGTTACAGCAGCAATGAGTGCAAGTCCACGTTAGATCATCAGGGAAAAGGTCTATGTGGTCACTAGGAGATGGCATCAACTTGATGGCATATACAGTAATCAAATCTTCACTCAGTGGCAGACTGTCTGGTCTGTATTCTAAGTTGTGCTTTACAAATGCTAAATAAAAAGTAAACCATTCTTCCAATTCTTTGATATAAGAATGCTCTATATAATCCAGTCTTTTGTCAATCATCCAGTATAATGACTCTTTGGGAAGTAAACGCAGAGCTATCCAGACTGATATTCAATTCAATCCATGCGTCCAAGAGGTAAACAATACGGCAACATTGAGAACTATATCACCCAGATGTCCCTGACTCAATCTAAATGTTGCATTTAGTCCTCAATTTAAGACTCATCTTAGACAAACTTCAAAAAAGCTACTTACGACCCATCCTCAAAGTCATAATTGCTGCCTTCACTGCAGTCCTGTGATCACATTTTGGATACTTGGTAACTGACTCACATTTACAACTGATTGCAATGTTCCCCAGTCATGTGTTAGCAATTTGCAATACTTTTCACTGGCTTCTGGCGTTTTTTTCTTGCAAGAAACATGCACTTGGGAGATGAATGAATTCCTTTAATGAATTCATTTAATGACCAATAGCCTAACAACTATAGTTACACACTTTACAACCATTATTAAAATGATTATAAAATAGAGTGTGGGCATTGACAGCCTCAACTTACACCACAAAAACGTATGGCTAAAATTCCGAGCTTCATTATGGTCATAAAAACTAGCTATATTCAGAAGCCTTTTCCCATTCCTTTTTTTCAGTTTTCTTTCCCTTGCTATGTGTAAGCATTATGATATTTATTTAGAAAATTGAGGCATCATTAATAACTAGATGAAAAGGTTTAGACTAAATAATTAAGTATCATTTTCTCAAAAATTCTCTTAAACATTTGTTTTAAAATTAGTTTTTACTTAAATGTACTAAAAACATTTAATGTTTTACTTAGGCCACCTTCATATTTTACAAAGAGAACTATTTAGGCAAGGGTAAACTTGCTTAGAGACTTACAAAGTAAATAAGAAATCATAACTTCTGCATTTTAATCACATGTAGTCACTATATTTGATTTACTTTTATCACTCCCTGTAGAAAATGAAAAAAGTGCTCTGAAGAATGAGTTATTCTCAATGTAAATCTTCAGCAAGTCTCTGTCAATCATATTAGCTAACTGAGGAAATAGCTGTTTTTGACAGAAACTACATAGCCAGGTTAATTGCTTTGTGACTTATATTAAAAGTCAGCAAGTTATAGAACACTAAAAAATGAACACTTCATCCCAGGGCAATTGTCCAAGGCAATGCAAAAACAAAGCCATCCCACAAATGTATACATCTCAGATGCTTTTACTCTAACAAAATAACCTGAAGATACAGATACCAGTTTCCAGAGAATATTTAAGTACTAGGAAATTATTTTGCCTATAAAAAAGAGTCTGCCACAGAAATGAGCTAAGATTACTACGAATAACTAATTAAATTTGGAATCTGTAAGAAACCTGTACAAAATTATCAATTTTTTTCATAAATTAGTCTGACAGAAAAAATAATAATACAAGTAGTCCTCAATTTATGATAACATTTGGAACTGGGATTTCCACTGCTAAAAGATGCTATCATAAAGTCTCAGTTACTGTTAACTGACTCCCACTGTCATTAGGAGGGGCAACTTTCTACTGGCTTCCTACAACTAAGATCAGTGGGAAAGCTGGCAGGAAGATATAAATACCAGCCTATGGCTGCTTCTGGGTGAGAGAGGGAACCAGGGAGTTCATAAGGGTGAAGGAGAAGTTGAGGGAGGTGTGCGGGGATGCGCAGAAGCTGTATGGGTCAAAAAGGAAGTGCAAGGATTTTAGGGAGTATGTGAGAGGCACCACTAGGATTGGGGAGGGTGTACGAAGATGCAGGGGATATGCGAGAGGCATGGTACAGGTAGGGAAGGGTGCCTAAGGGGCACAGGAGTCAGAAATTATTGGAGTGCACAAGGGCATGAGGGGTACATGAGAGGCACAACAAGAGTCAAGGAGGGCTGGGGAGGGTATATGAGAGCTGCTGTGTGGGTCAGGTAGGGGATGCAAAGATGCAAGGAGCTGCATGAGAGGACAATTCAGGTTGGGGAGGGCAGAAGGGAATGCACAACAGGCACTGCAAGAGGTGGGGAAGGTACGCAAGGGACACCCGGTGGGTTACAAATGGGGTGCATGGGAGCAGTATGAGTCAGGTGCATGAGGATGCAAGGGACGGACATGGGTGCAAGAAAGGAGGAGCAAATGTGGGGAGAGTGCATAAGTAGCTAATGCAACACAAATGCAGAAGGGCTAAGGAGGATACATAAGCTGGGATAGTCCCTGCCAACTTCCCTGTTGACTTTCTAGAGAAGCCATCAGGGAACAGTGCAAATGGTGATAATATGATTATAGGGGCTTGTCAACCAGTCATAAGTACAAATAAATTGCCAAGAACCTAGATCACAATCACATAACCGCACAGTTGGAACTCTTTTTTTTAAACTATTTTTATTCATAACACAATTAAAACAATGGACAAACATGACATTCCAGAATGAATTTTCCTATCAGTTCCTATCATGGTACAAAAGCTTAATACATCGTTCTTAACCTCTATATAAGCCTCATCTTCTATAGAATACAATTATATATACAATTATATGTACAGTTATATATATCTTTTAATTCTACCATTAACTTGAAGTCCGAGCAGTTCTCCTTAATTCATACCAACGGTAAAATTTGCCCCAGATTTCGAAGTATTCGTGTTCTGTCTTGTCTTTCATAATCATTGTAAGCCTGTCCATCTCAGCACATGATAAAATTTTATGCAGGATCTCTTCTTCCGTTGGAGTTCCCTTATTCCTCTAATTTTGAGCAAAAACCAGTCTGGAAGCCGTTAAAATGTGTAGCATTAAATAAAGTATGCCTTTGTCATGCTTTTGCGTAGTTAAACCTAATAGAAAGAGTTCTGGTTTTGGTTCTACCACTTGCTCTAATATTTCTTCCAACCATACCTTAATCCTGTTCCAAAAATGACGAGCTCGCGTGCATTCCCACCACATATGATAGTAAATTCCACTTGTCAAATTACATTTCCAACATTTAGAGGAGACATTGATACACATTTTAGCCAATCTTGTGGGTGGGAGATGCCATCTATAAAACATTTTGTAAAGGTTCTCTTTGTAAGAGGTGGCCAAAGTAGGCTTCTTGTTTCTTGCCCATAGTTCTTGCCAGATGTGCAGATCAAAATTAAGACCAAAGTCCTTGCTCCAATTCAACATAGTCACTTTTACTTGTTCCTCGTACATTGCCTGATCTAACGAATAGTATAGTATAGTATAGTATAATTTTTTAATCATTTTATCCTCCGACCCCAATATTATTTTATCCAATTCTATTGGTTCTAATTTAATGGCTAACTCTTTTTTGTCTTTCTAATATCTCGCCTGCAGTTGCAGGTATGCCCACCATTCTAATTCTATCTCTTCATCCTGGAGGGTTTTCCTGGATTTCAATTCCCCTCTTTCATCTAAGATATTTTTATATGTTATGGTCTTGTCTAATTGGGTAAATTTTGGGTGTACATATATTTCTAACGGTGAGATCGCACAGTTGGAACTCTTGAGGACCAGCTGTAACTACCATTTCTTCAGCAATGCCATAACCTGGAACCATCACTGACAAAACATTGTCAGCTGAAAAGTGACCAACTCTTGTCTCTCTGTATTTGTTATGCAGGTTGTCCTTGCCTAATTGTGGTAATTGGGACTGGCAACTCTGTTGCTAAGCACAACAGTTGTAAAGAACAAATTTTACGGCACTGCACTGACTCAGCTGTGGCATTTCATGTTGCATTGAATTTGCTTGTGGCAAGCTGACAGTCACAAATGCTGATCACGTGACCATGGGGTTGCTGCAACTGTCATAAATGTGACCCGGTTGCCAAATGCCTGAATTGCGATCACGTGATTGCAAGGATGCTGCAACGGCTGCAACTACGAAAAAACGGTCATTAAGTCACTTCATTCAGTGCCCTTGTAACTTTGAAGAGTTGCTTAATGAGTGGTCATTAAACAAGCACTACCTGTATAGTTTCTTGAAGATACAGTGAATGTTTTACAATGTGATTAACTCACTTACTGAATTAACCAGTTTTGTTAATAAACATGAACAACTCAAATGGACTGCTTGCACAAACACATTGCCCTACAGCCCTAAAAAGGATTAAAGCTAATACAATTTTGTAGGTGTGCAAATGCAGCCTCTAGGTTTTTAGCTGGTTAAGCATACTGTGTATATATACAAAACAATAAGTTATGGGAGAAAATTGTAAACCATATTGTATATTTAGCACAATGGTGGGATTCAAATATGTGAACAACTGGTTCTCTGTGTGAATGCCGCTTCCAGAAATCCATTCTGGGCCTAGGCAACAAAAAATTAGCTATCGGTTCTGCCGAAGTGGTGCAAACTGGCTGAATCCCACCACTGCTTAGCATGTCTAGGAGTCTTACTACGTCCTAGTTCAACTGCATCATAACACTGTATCATAGGACCATTCTTAGGTCAAAATATTCAGAATAAATGTAAACTACAAATAACAATTTGTCCATCCTTAATGAAGATGTACTAATATGGTGATTCAAAATGCAAGATGCTTTCCAGACATTATCTGTAATAAGCAGACCATTATGCAACAGCAACATTTTACACACACACACACATATATATATTCTGAGGTTCTCGCGGGTGTTTGTATGTAGGTCTTTGGTTATTTGGGTTTTCTCCCGCGTCAAATTGGAAGTGCCAAGACACTTCCAATTTGACGCGGGAGAAAACCCGAATAACCAAAGACATACATACATACGTACATATAAAGGCGATCCCCAGGAGATAAAACAACACGGTTTTAATAAATAAGACCAAGCTTTCGATGGCTAGGAATCTGCCATCATTGTCAGGGTATAGACCAGCCAGTGAGGAAACCTGCTTATAAACCTGTTTATAAGCAGGTTTCCTCACTGGCTGGTCTATACCCTGACGATGAAGGCAGATTCCTAGCCATCGAAAGCTTGGTCTTATTTATTAAAACTGTGTTGTTTTATCGCCTGGGGATCACCTTTTTATTGAAATGTATATACCCAGGAATCATTATTCTTCGATTTGTAATGTTATATATATATATATATATATATATATATATATATATATATATATATATATATACATACATATATATATATACATATATATATATACATACATACATATACATACATACATACATACACATACATATACATATATATATATATACATATATATATACATACACACACACACACATACCCAGACACATACCCAGACATATATACATACATACATACATATATATTGATAATAGTAGTGAAAATAAAAACGTGATTCCTGGGTGAATCCATAACCAATAAAAACGTGAACACCAGGAATATAATAAACTAAAAAAGTTTAATACCATCACCGATCACCAAGCTTTCGTCAGATACTTCTGACATCGTCAGGATTAATGCTGGTCTATGGGAGAGTGCTTTTATAGGTGAGTCGTCATTTGCACACGGTTCCTAGATCTTGTTATAGGTCCTAATTGATTTGACTGCGTTCTAATTGTGGCTTCCATACTGATGACTCCTCTTTTCTTGCTTCTACTGCTTGTGGGTGTGTCATTATTCCCTTCTACCTCCCACGATCCTGGATTAGGAAGGTTCCTTCCCCTTTTTTGGTTGGTTAGATCATTCGTATCTCTAAGTTGTTTCCTCTTCTCGCACTCGCATCTCCCACCTTCCTCTGCTCCTTACTTACTCCCCAATTGCCATCCCTTTTCCTATGGGGGCGCGCTCTCAACCTTTCTCCCCATCTCGTGCTTTCCATCGCACGTCGCCAAGACACATTCCATTTTACGCGGGAGAAAACCCGAATAACCAAAGACATATACATACATACATACATACACACACATATATATATATATCACAGACCAGCATCCAACTGCTTTTTTATCCCCCAAATTGAACCGTTCAGTTTTTTTAAACTGAGATTAGTTGAATCCTTGCTAATTTTTTAGTATAATACAGGTAGTCCTCAATTTAGAGCCATTTGTTGAGGTCATTCAATGTTAATGTCATGATTCCAATAAATGACACCAATAAAAATAGAACTCCAAGGCAGAAGTTTCCTTAAAGAACATGTTTATTGGCTACAAAGTATTGGCACAGTCAAAAGTGAAACCAAGTCTGGAGTTCCCTCCCAGGTCTTACAATGTTACAAAGTTGAACTTCCCACCCCAGCACTATATAATTATCCACATTCCCCAATAGAATACTTTGGCAGGCTTTCTAATGGAAGACTCAGCCCATCAAAAGTCAGGCAGGCAGGCAGCTATGACCTTGGTTCCCACAGGACAAATTATTGTTTAGTCTAACCTTAAAACCCCCCTCCCAGTACTGTGGCAACCGAAAACAAAGAAAAAATGGCTTCAGCCAAGATCGTTGCATTGTTGACAGTTATAATGGCATTGAAAAAAGTGACTTACAATCAATCCTCATACTTATGACGGTTGCAGCATATCCAGTCATGTGATAAAAATTTAGCACTTGATAAACAACATCATAAAATTGGACATGACTTACTTAACAATCATCTTGCTTAGCAATGGAATTTCTAATACTAATACTAGTTGTAAATTGAGAACTATCTTTATAAAAAAAATGCTGTCCAAAGCTGGTAAGAGGTTATCCATATCCAGTTTTAAAAAGTAGCATCTCTGAAAGCATAAGGGAAGTTTCTATTCCAGTGACATAAAATCAAAATTTGTGTTCAAGTCTCTGCTTCAGAGAAATATAAATAAAGTTTATCCTAAAGCAGGAGGAATTTCCTTAACTGCTTTTGCAAAGTTTGGTGGGTGGCATTTAATTGTTAAATAGTCAGGAGCAATATTCAAAACTAGTATCAACTTTAAAACCTGCAAATGAAATAGTGGGGGAAGTAAATAAAATAAAGCAAGTATAACTCAGATGTGCTGACATGAAATAAAAAAATTGTGAAGTTTTATTCTAACCCTTTATCAATAATGCATGGGTGCACACAGACAATTTATAGCTGTTTTCCATCACTGAGTACTGTGCAGTACTAAATTAAGTCTACAAAATTCAAGGACAATCCACCCACATAGCTACTGTTAACTGGGTCTAGCATTTTGAATTAACATTTTAAAGGCCTTTTCAGTTTTATTAGCAACTTGGGACATGCAGCTAACTGGCTACATATTTCTGTCTTTATGAAGAACATTTAGTCTTTACTACTGAAAAGAGAAAAACAGAAAATTCTATTTACGTTCCTTTTCCCAGTATAAAGAACTGACATACACATGTCACTAAGATGTAAGATGTAAATATTATTCCAAACCCTGCTGAAATATTTTTGCAAACCCATGTAAATAATAATTAAGAGAACATTGAATTTTCAGTAATCATTGTCTATCTGAAGGACTGCCCAAAAGATGTGGAGGAGATCACACAGAAAAAGATACTGCCCTTAAAATCCTGTTGCAATAATTCCAATGAAAGTGGCCTTGCATCTGAACTCCTTTGCCCTAGGAACAAATATTTTTTTCCAATTCATAAATCATGGTAAGCTAGGCAGAGACATTATCAGAGTTCTTAAAACATGTAATTGTATTTTTACAAAGTTACGAAATTGGCACAGTCAGAAATAATTTCCACATATATGTGCATGAGTAGGACATGTATGATCTACTTTCAGTATGGAGGAATTTGGACTGCCTGCTTATTGAACAGACATGAAACAACAAAGTGCATTGTTGTACAGTTAATCCTCAATTTATGACCATTTATTTGTTCAGCAACCATTTTAAATTGCAACAACACTAAATGGAGTTATAACTCATGCCTGAGGTTACAGCCCTTGCCTTGCTCCAAGTCACAAGATAAAAATTTAAGTCGTGGCACCACACTCCCCCTTCTGACCATGGGGTGCTGAACTCCCCACACCCACCTATCTGCCCCCCCCCCACTAAACCATCCTGCATAGCAACACTTGGCCACAGCACAAGGCCACAGGGTCTGAAGCAGAGGTCTGGGGCCTTCAGCAGTCAGCTGCACAACATGATATATCTCCAAAACTAATTATAGGCAAATGTTTCAACACCATTAAGTGACAGAATGAAAAGTCTAGCAACTCCTATAGATTTTGTTATACAAAATAGTCCAAATACCAAGCAATCATTAACTTTTTTTTTTCTTGATCTGCAACATACACATTTCATATCTGAGACTTCTACAGTATATTTCATCATGCTTGCTTGGGGAAAAAAATTAATAACAGAGTCATGATAAAGGGAACTGCACAGTTGCCTTACTTTTTAGACTAAATTATTCATCTTCCTTCACAATACCAGTGCAAATGTGGCTGAGGTACAATTTATTCAAGATAGTTCTACCCTTGTTTTAGAGTTAAATGAGAATAAGAAAGTAACCTCGGGTCATTAAACAATGGTCACTTTACTGAAATACTACTCTGTAATTTTCCCAGTTGGGTACATCCATGAATTTAGAGGGACACATTAAACTGTAGCCTCTGTGTTTTAGCAAACTCACCCAAAGGACATGAGTAATTGTTTCGCTAAATGTTATTCTTCTGATAAATCAAGTGTCTATCCTTAACACACAAGACACTGTTTCACAATTTACCCTGGTATGGTAACATGAGAGGATGGATGGTATTTTAGACCAAAATACTAGAAAATCAATGCATAATGAGTTGACATTTTCCTTAAAAAAAAAAAAAAACTTCAACAAAATGTATTAAATGTCTCAGTAAAAAAAATGCTCATACTTAAGGCTGAGAATTGAGAATGCAAATAAATACTAATGTATTCAAAAACAGTTCATAAATTGTACATATTTAAAATCCTTTAAGAAAATAATCAACATAGAGATATATATTTTTAAAAACAATTACATTCAGAGGACATTACTTCTATTCTTTGTCCTTGGGATGAAATAGAAGTTGTTTAAAAAAGAGAAAAAGGAAAAATCTGGAGAAACTAATGATGGAAACCTGACATTCTTATTTGTTTGCAAGATAACTAAAGAGTGTATCTTGTCTTCTTACCCCATGCAATAATTCCTTCAGAGATCTGCAACTTGTGTGACTTCCCATGTTTCAGTTAAATCTCAGGAAAAAGAAAACTTTTCCAAAATGGGACTACCGTCACTAGCATGGAGGAACACAACTTTTGAGAAAATGATGGATGTTTCTTTCTCCTAGAGAAATTCCGAGGAATTGTTCATCCAGTGAAGAATTCCAAAAAGTAGTTTATTCCCTATACAGTTTATTCCCAATAAACTACTCCACAGAAAATCTAGTTTTCATCATATTGAATTGAATATAAAGTAAGCCCAATCATTTGTATGGCTTCAAAGCACCGTTGCATGAAAACATATCAATCTTGAAAAAAATAAAATTGATCTATAGTACAAAAATACATTTTAATTTTGAGGAAAGGATTAATTAGTAAAAGTAATACTTTACAGCAGTGGTTCTCAAGTTGTGGCCCGTGCTCCCCTGGGGAGTCGCAATGTTGTCACAGAGGATATGCAAAGTTTTGAAGAAATGTTATGATTTAAATCTTAAGTCTTGGGGATCTGTGGCCACAAAAGATATTTAAAAGGGGTCTATGGTGGAGAAAAGGTTGATAACCGCTGTTATACAGTATGATTATGTCAGCTTTCCAGAAAAATGTTTAAATTTATTTTTTACTGATTTTTCATAGCAAAACATCAGAAAACCAATGTTTATAATTTGTGGGGGAAAGCACAATTAGGCACACAGTAGGAGGGTTGAGGATGTGTTGCCATCCTGTTCTCCACTGATCAAAATTCACATTTGCATATAAGCCATACATACACAAGGCACAACTTTCTTGTTAGGAATTCCCCCTAAAATTAATGAACACGTACTTTTCCTAATAAAATTATTAATAATGTTTCACAAGCAATGAAAACAAAATCCCTGTCATTCCTCACATTACTTTCAGACTTTCCAGAACAAAATAAAACCAAAACAGAAGAACTGAACCAAGTCTCTGGACGATGGCAAAGCATCCAAAATATGTTTAATTTTGTGCAAAATATACACTAAACAAAACATGAGCAAAAGCAAACGCTAATAAAAATTCTTCCCTCTGCACCATTATTTATATTAGGAATAGAGCTGAATTCTTAATGGTAGAAAATTAAGTATCACGGCTTACTCGTATTATCTTGTAAAGAATGGGTAAGAATTGAAAACTAAGTAGGGATGGGATTATACAATTTACTTTTTTTATTAGAACCTTAAGATTCACCAGTGAGAGATTATTAGAGACAAAAGAGAAGTATATACAATTAAACCATTCTGAGCTCAGTGAATTGTCCTGAGTAATAGAACTAAGCTGATTTTATCATCTTTCTTCTGTATTAAATTTTTCTTTTGTTCAGCCAAAGCTCTTCTTCCCACTTTTTAGTTAAAATGCAAGCTTGGACCACGGTTGTCTTTATATAAAACCAGGAATGCTAAATTCTTAGCTACTGAATGGAATTCTTCTCTTCTTCTTTTGGTTCAGAAAAACACTTCAAGCTTTCATTGAAGCTTGGAGAAATATTTTGTATTCCACAGCAAGCCTAGGCAATGTCACAATAACATCTGCCATACGCTGAAAAATTATGAGTTGTTATACTCCAAGACACTGTTTCATAATCTAATTACCTGATAGGTGGTACAGACACAAGCCAAAACATGTGGCACCACTCTGGTAACAGCAAGTGCTACAATTAAGTTACTCAACTCTGTAAACATGCTCAGAATGCAAATTAATTTTAATATAGCAATGTTAATATTTTATATGTTGAGCTTTCCATCATGCTCGAGTAATATTTGTTAATATAAAAGCCTTCTAGGCACAATTTGATTTTTTTCCCGAGCTATCATAGGAAAATTAGAAATACACCTTAAGCTTTTTTTTTTTTTTAAGTATCTGTAGGAGAGCCCCAGATCAAAATACTGGACTATTCATTCACAAGACAATTATTAAAAGTATAGTCAAAAAATCAATGGAATGATTTATCACTTGAAGTAATCTGCCTATGATATGGCTTCTTGGCGTTCTACATTTTTGAAATACTGAAAAATTGCATCATTTAAAAAACATCCATTCCATTTTTATTAATTTTGCACATGAAGGGCAACAATCTTTTAAAACATCTGTGGTTTTAATCATTTGCCAGAGCCTTAATAAAGGACTGATATTGCAATGTTAAAATACAGAACATGATGGTATAAAATAGTAAGAAAAAATAAAACAGATACTTGAACTGCAGCAAAACTGAAAGCATATAACTAACTCTGTGGTACTTTTATTTATTTAATAAAGCAGAGTACATCTAGTTTCTGAGTTATTGTGAATGCTATCCTGTAATTCATTTTGTGTGAGTAAGAGCTGGGTTTGGTATGTAAGCAAAAAGAAAACTTCCTACCCCTCCACAAATATCTTCCCTTCCTGGAGAGGAAAAATGTTGTATTATTCCAAAATGAAAAGCAGAAGTTGCTGACCAAGGATGTGTGTGTGTGTAAGATTTGTTATCTTTCCACAGACTCAGTTTTAATTGGAAATTCCAAATAAATGGAAAATCCAGGTACAAGAGAAACAAAAGAATTCCTGTTTCAAAGCTTTCTTTGTTTCTATAGAATTAATTAAACCTTTGACCAAGAATCTGGATTAGAGCTTTCATTTATTTTGCTTGTATGTTAGAAACCTTAGTATTCTTATTCATATGTCTCTGCCCATATAGTATTCTGTAGTATTTTAGATTATGTTGAACTAATTCCTTGGGAGCTGATAAATCTTGAAAGCCATCTTGACAGAGAGATAGCTTGCAAGATTTATCAGCTCCCAATTAAATCATTAAGGTAATCTTCTGAGAACAGTGTTTATATTCTTGTAAATAGGGCTTTTTTTTCTCATAGAACGCCCAGAAGGGAGTTCCAGCACATTTTTTAGATGGAACCTTGTAAGGTAGGCAAGGCGGGTTGTATGACGTGTGAGTTCCGGCACCTTTTTTTTTTTTTTTTTAGAAAAAAAGCACTGCTTGTAAATATCATATACTTAAATAAAGTTTTATTTTGTTTACCCCTCTTTTATCTCCAAAAGTGAGAAGGAAAGTCTAATGACAACAGTCAAATGCCTTTATGTTATAAGGCAAAAAATAATTGAATTATAGAAATTGTTTCATTTTTTCCCATATATAGCTTTCATTTGTCAAAGGCAACAAAGGCTGTGGGAATATCTCCTTCGTAGACTGGTGCTTGGGAGAGGTGAAATACCCCTGGAAGATAGGCAGTGCCAGCAGAAATTACTAAGCAGCTACTACACCATGGCAGAAGGCAAGGCCAGTGTGTATACCAGTGGTTCTCAACTTTTTTAATGCCATGACCCCAACCGGTCGTAAGTCGAGGACTAAACTGGTCGTAAGTCGAGGACTAAACCTGTTGTAAATCGAGGACTACCCAACCGGTCGTAAGTCGAGAACTTTCCCTGCCCAGGAGCGCCGCGCATGCGTGGTGCCGTCCCCTGCGCCAGCCGAGGCATAGCTGGCAAGCGGCAGAGACGGAGCAGGCCGACCACCGGCTGGGCCACCAGCTGGCCCAGTCCAAGGGAGGTAAGGCACCCGCTGGAAAAGGGGAAAAAATGGCGGCCAGCCCGTGAAATGGTCGATCGACCCCAAATGGGGTCGCGACCCATAGGTTGAGAACCACTGGTCTATACAGTGCTCTCCAATCTTTCACTTTACAGTCCCAGCAATGTCAGTGCACAAGCAATTGACTTATCATGCTTGCAAGTTTGAGATACCCAGTGTTGTTTTTTTTTTTGTTGTAAAGAAAAAAGGTGCCAGAACTCACACATGTCATACAACCCGCCTTGCCTACCCTACAAGGTTCCATCCAAAAAAGGTGCCGGAACTCCGTTCTGGGCGTTCTATGACAAAAAAAAAAAAAAAAAGCCCTGGAGATACCTATTTATTTTTACCATCTTATCTTATCTTAAACAAGATGACCATGCCCAAAGACTACTACAATGCTTGAAGAGTATTTTCCAGAGCTTTACTTTTCTATGGAATACTTTGCAGCTCACATCAGGATTAATGCATATAATATTGAAACTGTACAATTATGGATGAAACGTGTAACAGCAATACCCATTGTCATCGGGGCACTGGGAACTATGTCCAAAAACTTTGCAAAATAAAAGAAACTACAGCTTCCTGAAATAACTCCAGCAATGGTACAAAAAACTGCGCTACTCAGAACATCTTATATTTTAAGGAGGTACCTGGTTGACACCTAGGATGCTGGTAGCAACTCGTGTCAACCATCAGCGCCAGCCAATTTGAATGTTCAGTTGACCGAGATTCATGTTTAATGAATAAAAGATAATAATAATAATAACAACAACACCATTGGCATTGACAAATTCGCTATTAGTCAATTGCAAAAGGCGGCCTTACTAGGAACTGCTTCCATCCTGCGACGATATCTGTAATACCATCATACATCCACATCTGCCTATCCCAGGTCCTGGGTAAGGACTCGATAGGTAGACAAAATGCCAAATCCAGTCTGAACATCTGGCTGACTGTGCGATGATCAATAATAAACAACTTTATTGTCACTTTGAATGTACACCAATTAGCATACATCAAAATGAAATTTTGTTGCACACAGCTCTCAAAGGGCCATCACCTCCAATATACCCTCGTTTGTGGCCAGCTCAAGTTTCAGATCGTCCATTTTGGTCTCTAGGGAGCAAACCATGGCAAACAGGACAGATGGAAATGGAGCTCCATGTGGATTAGCCCTCAATTTTTGTAGGCACGTTAAGCTAATTTGTGCATAGTAATTAAACACTAGAAAATGTTCCACTGCAATGCAAATTATCCTAATTTCCAAATAATCTGCATTGAGATCTCTTAAAGATTATAGGCATTAACCTAACATCCATTTTTGAATAAAAAAACAGGGTCATTCTACTATGATACAATAGGACATTCCTAATTCATGGACTTGACAAATGTATTAATGAGTGCTATTACAGTGAACCCATATGACATGCTACATTGTAATAGTAACATTTTATAATTTTTATTTATATATTTAACAAAAGTTATGGCCACCCGTCTCTCAGAAGTGATTCTGGGCAACATATAATAACTGCAATTAGTCAAATTAATATCTAGGGCGTATCCTAAATGTGGGTCAGTACACTGCATATAGATAAAAATGCATACAACTTTGGGAAATCAAATTGAATAAAGACTCTTATCAGAAATCTCCAAGAAAGGATGGAAGCATAATAATATTCCCACAGTGGTGGACTGGAGAGAGAGAGAGAACCTTTTGCTGAAAGAAGAAAAAAATTAATTGATTTATGAATTTCAAGATTTAGAAAGGCACAGATTAAAGGAGGGGTAGAGGTTGCAAAATATTTAAGAGGGAGGAAAGACTAAGATTGTAATTATCTATTGATAGGAAGGTCAGAGGTCATTTATGTATTTCTTAATTTTAGTTTCATTTTTCTTTTCTTTCTTTTTCTTTCTTTTGATTTGTCTTTTACTATATCAATTTTTAATAAATATAAATTTAAAAAAGAAACTTTTCTTCTTGATTAGTTTCCATCTGTTATTTCTTGTTTTGTTTCTGGTGCTTTGGAATATAAATTGAGCCCCTCCTCCTTGTGGCAGCTTCTCAAATACTGGAATACTGCTATCATGTCCCCCCAGTCCTTCTTCTCTCTAACGGCTGTTTAAAACCTTCTTCAAGGCCATTTCTGCAGAGTGCTTCTGAGATTATCAGCAACTTAAAAAAAATTTCCTAAGAGAAATATGACAAATTTTAGAATAGTGTTCAATTCATTACTTCTTAAATTAAGAGTAGTTCACCACCATAGCTTATTTTCTCAAATATACTTTTGTTAGTCTGTATGGACACTTGATATGAAATTACACATGTCAAATCTCTAAGGAAGCCAAAATCCATTCAAGAGCACTGACAGATCTCATAAATATGTCAAACAATATTTACACTGAGGCCAAATTTGCGGTTTGGTCGATAAATTCATTCACCCCAAAAGAGCTTTGATCTTCTGACAAATTATTTCCTAATACAAGTTTAAACAGGCAAGGACTTTGGACACTAACCAGCTGTCACGGTTGCCCTGCAATTTGGCATTCAGCTCTGTAGGGAAAAAAAGAAAAAGACAAAAAAAAAAAAAGATGGGCCACAAAGCAGGAATGCTACTCCTTGAACAAACAAATTATTTCTGTATAAAACAAATAACTCATGCCTTCTTTATCCTTTTCCATTTCCAAGGGGAAAAGATAATACTTTTCCTCCCAGAGGCAGAAATCCAGATGGAAATATTGTTTTCTTTAACTTAATGAAGTGATACCAATAAAGGAAAATATTTGGCACTGATGATGTTACCTAGTTTGAGTAATGAAATGTCTACAAGAAAATAATCAAGTTCAGAGAACACCAAGGACCCCTCTTAACAAAGTGAAGATTCAGTGAATTATATACAATTGTTATGCCAGTAAAATCAGTTTCAATTTCATATTACTTCTCAGTCTGAAATACTTCAGTGAACCAACCATTCTTGCAGAATTGTTTGAAAAGTTGAGGGAAGCTTAATAGTTTCATGATATATAATAATAAAGATACATATATTGGAGGATAAATAAAAAGAAAAGTATTTCCTTTAGTTTACATCCTCTTCCATAGTAAGTACCATAAGATAGAAAAATGTGGATTAGACAGCATCATCACCAGTTGGATTCGTAGCTGGCTGACCGGCCGTACTCAGCATGTGGTCCTCAATGGAACTGCATCTACATGGAGGGAAGTGTGTAGTGGTGTCATCCAGGGCTCTATTTTGGGCCGAAATGCTCTTCAACATCTTCATCAATGATTTGGATTAGGGGATAGATGGGGAACTCATTAAATTCGCAGACGACACCAAACTGGCAGGAATAGCCAACACTCCAGAGGATAGGCTTAAGATACAGAAGGATCTTGACAGACTTGAACATTGGATGCTATCTAACAAAATGAAATTCAATGGTGAAAAAAGGAAGGTTCTACACTTAGGCAAGAAAAAACAAATGCACAGGTACAGTATAGGTCAGTGGTTCTCAACCTTTTTATACAGTGACCCCGGTCATAAGGACCCAGCGCTGCCCCCATGTGCGGTGCGCATGCGTGGCGGCGTGCGCATGCGCGGCGTGCATGTGCGGGGCGCCCCGAGGCAAAAAAATGGCGGATTGCATTGTTTGGCGACCCCCGTAAAATGGTCGTTCGACCCCAAATGGGGTTGCGAACCACAGGTTGAGAACCGCTGGTATAGGTGATACCTTGCTCAATAGTAGTAACTGTGAGAGGAATATCAGAGTCCTAGTGGACAGTCACTTAAATATGAGCCAGCAGTGTACTGCAGCTGCCAAAAAAGTCAACACAGTGCTAGGCTGCATTAATTAACAGAAGGATAGAATCAAGATGACATGAAATGTTAATACCACTTTATAACGCCTTGGTAAGGCCACACTTGGAATACTGCATCCAGTTTTGGTCACCAAGATGTAAAAAAGATGTTGAAAGTCTAGAACAGTGGTGACGAACCTATGGCATGTGTGCCAGAGGCGGCACTCAGAGCCCTGCTGCCTGACACCATCAGCCCCCGCACACAGAGGCCAGCAAGCGCATAGGTGCTGGGATGCATCTGGCCATGTGGAACCTCAGTGAGTTAATGGCCGGATGCATCCCAGCACCTATGCGCTCGCTGGCCTCTGTGTGCGGGGGCCGATGGTGTCAGGCAGCAGCTGCCCCAGCCTCACCTTTCCCTGTGACAATGGCACCCCCGCCTGCCTTGCCTTGCCTCACCCAGCAGGACGAACCTCTTGCCCGCTGCCCCACCTGCCAGAGACCCCCTGGATCTCTCCCAACCCTGCCCGGCCCCCACAAGCGTCCCTCCCCACGAGTAACATCGAGGTGATAATGCCTACCTTGTCCACACCCACCCAGTCTGCCATGCCCACCACAGCCACGCCCACCCAGTGAGCCATGCCCACCTGGCACCCTGCAATAAATAAGTGGTTTTGGGTTGCAGTTTGGGCACTCGGTCTCTAAAAGGTTCGCCATCACTGGTCTAGAAAGAGTACAGAGAAGAACAGCAAAGATGATCAGAGGACTGGAGGCTAAAACATACAAGGAACGGTTGCTGGAATTGGGTATGTCTAGTTTAATGAAGAGAAGGACGAGGGGGGGATATGATAGCAGTGTTCCAATATCTCAGGGGCTGCCATAAAGAAGAGGGAGTCAAGCTATTCTCCAAAGCACCTGAAGGCAGGACCAGAAGCAATGGATGGAAACTAATCAAAGACAGAACCTAGAACTAAGGAAAAACTTCCTGACAGTTAGAATAATTAATAATAAATTAATCAGTGGAACAACCTGCCTTCAGAAGTTGTGAATGCTGCAACACGGGAAGTTTTAAAGAAGACTGGACAGCCATTCGTCTGAAATGGTATAGGGTTTTCTTCCAACTACTTATTATTGTTATTATTGTTATATTACTGTTCTACTTGCAGAAACTGTATTTTGTTTTACTAATCATTTTTGTTCCTGGTAAAAAGGGCTGTAATTGCAATGATCAATACAGAAACTTGTAAGTAGGGAAAGCAGATAAGCCTTTGAGTCTGTTCTGTAACAATAAATTATTATTTAAAAAGTACATAGCCTTGATCACAGGTAATCAAAAATGATTACCATGGTTTTAAAGAGTGTTATGATCTAGAAGTACTGAATGTGTTTATTACCTGTTTGTTTCAAAATAAAATAAAAAGACTTTAATGAGTCATAAAATTTGTGAGCTTCATATAAGCAAGGCATTTATTCACAGTATTTTCCTGAACTCCCTTGTTTGTGGGTGGCAGAGAGAAACATTCCTTACTCCCACCAAGAATATATTTGTTTCATAGAACATAGAAAACAGTCGAAAGAAAAAGATCTAGCATTCCGCTGAGTCTGTACTTTGAGTTTGTTTCCATCTTTTCTTGTTAAGTTGCTAAGTCATGTCTGACTTTTTGTGACCCTGTGAACCACAGCACACCAGTCCTCCACTATCTCCCAGAGTTTGCCCAAATTCATGTTCATTGTATCAATGACATTATCTAACTATCTCAGCCTCTGCTGTCCCTTTCTTTTGCTTTCAATCTTTCCCAACATCTTTTTCTCTCTTCTTATTTGGTGGGCAAAATATTCCAGCTCCCATCTAGTTATTTCGAATTAAAGTGAACTATGTTTTTTTAGTGTTACACACTTACTTTTTTGTGGACACGCTGACAGAGGTTATGTGAGATATAAAATAATTCCAAGAATAAACCAATAATCTGACTGCAAGTTTTTACATAGGAAGTATAATAAATAACAGTAATGAGATCTTATTAACAGCCTATCATAAAAAAGCCATCCACATCTAAAATCTGGACACCACACATTATCTGAACCATACATACTAGAACACACTTTGCTGGCTGGGGAATTATGGGAGTTGGAGTCCACACTTCTTAAACTTGCCAAGTTTGAGAAACACTGGACTAGAACACAGGTCGGCAACCCGCGGCTCCAGAGCCGCATGCGGCTCTTTGGGCCTTCTCCTGTGGTTCCATAGCTTCCTCCGCCATTTGCAGAGAGAGAGACAGAGAGGCATTTGTGCTTCCCTTCTCTCTCTCTCTCTCTCTCTCTCTCTCTCTCTTTCTCCCTCCCTCCCTCTCTCTCTCTCTCATGTGGACTTGCCCCCTTGTGGGGCTTCTGACTGGCCTTGCAGCCAGGCACCTCGCCCCCTGGGAGAAGTGCAGCCAGGAAGTCCCTTTCGCGGGCTGGCCCTGTCCGAGGCACACGTGGCCAGAGAGACACGAAGGGCAGTCCTGGGATCCCACCTGGAAACGGCCTGCTGGAGCCTCTGCTGAGCAGGCCAGCCCTCCTGCAAGCTGCAGCCCCAGGAAAGGGGTCTGCCACGTTTAGGCTCAGCGTTGCTCTGTCTCCCAAGCCCTGAAGGTGCACCGCTCGCTTTGAACAGGAACGGCCCCCCGAAGTCCTGCGCTTCCCCTGAAGCCCACCGGGAGATGGGAGGAGAGGCGATGGCAGCTGCTCTCTCAAGGGACCTCTCGCCAGCCCGGTGGATCTGCTGGGGCTGGCAATCCCCGCCCGGGAAAGGTAGGTAGGCAACGAGCACTGGATCCCCCGCAGGTGAAGCTTGCTCCGTCCTTTCTTTCCTTTCGGGTGCTGTTTCTGAAAAGAGGGGGTACCCAACTGGAGCAGGAGAACCCCTCCCCAGCCCATCCCCACACCTGCTGGGGTCCCACGGCTTCCTGGGGAGCCTGGCTTGGGGATGGGGGGGAGAGGAAGCCGGGCGCTGTAGAGCCCCAGAACTGGAAGGAAGAAGCGCCGCCTGGAAGGATTGGTGCATATTGGCCGGGGGAGTTCCTCTCCTTGGGGCAGGGGGTCCTGGGAGCCCGGCTCCCCCCATGGCCTGGTGCTGGGCTTCCCCCCCCGAGTATCCTGCAGGCTTGTTTACAGTGGGGACTGTGGTGGGGTCTCCAGATGGGCAGGGCAGAGAATTGGGCCCGGGCTGGGTCTTCTGTAAGACCCCAAGCTGGGTGTCCCAGAAAGCTGCAGCACCTCCAAGTCCGTTGGTTTACCAGCGAGCCACCGCCTCGTCTCCTGCCCTTGCTGCATCTCCTGTGGAGACGCATTTGCATCTCTGTGTCTCTCTCTGCCGCTCAAAGCCATCCTGCAGCTCCATCCTTGAAGGAGTTTCAAGGCCCCTTCATTGCCAAGCGTCCCCATGGAAGTCAATGGAGGTCTGCAGCGACTCAAAAGGCCAAGGGACCCACCTGGCTGAGTTTGGACAAAAGATCAGGCAAGGTCCCATTCCAACCACTGCTACTTTGGTCAGGAAAGACCCGCACTAATCAATCCTCCTGCTCATTGATCTGTGTTGATGCCAAAGCTGAGGAGGCTAAGGTGGTGGCTCGCCGGTAAAACCAACGGACTTGGAAGCGCCACGGCTGGCCTTTCGAGTCGCCGTGGACCTCCATTGACTTCCATGGGGACGCTTGGTAATGAAGGGGCCGATTGAAATTGCTTCAATGATCAAGCTGCAGGATGGCTTTGAGTGGGGGAGAGAGAGACAGAGAGAGATGCAAACGCGTCTCCACAGGAGATGCAGCAAGGGCAGGAGACGAGGAGGAGTCATCTATGTCTATGCACAAGCTCCAAAAGCTTTCTTCCTCTCCCTGATCTTGCCTTTCTTGCTTTTGCTGGGTTTCCTCAACCTCCACCCCGTTTTATTTTAATTTCACCACCGCCTCCCTCTTTTGCAAAGTTGACATTCTGGGGACTCGGAGCTCGCTTCGCTTTTGGAGTCACTTGGCAAAGTTTGAAGGAGAGGCTGCCTGCTCCCACCTCCCATGGAGCAGAACTGCTGCTTCCTTACCCTCCCAGCGAAAGAACCCCAGAGAGCTGGAAGAAATCCTTTCTCCCACTTTCCGCTTCTCATCCTCTCTTTTCCGAGCACCCCCCCCCCAGAGCGAGCCAGAAGCCTCAACTCCAGCCTCCCACAGCAGGCTGAGATAGGCGAGCCCGAGCGGCCATTTGCTGCCACCTCAGAAGATTTGCCGCAGCAGCTCCTTCTCCCCGTCAGCCTCCTCCTCCGCTCCCTGGGAACCTTCGTGCCAAAAGGCGGAAAGAAGAAAGTCCCAGAGAGGGAGAGCGCGGGGAGGGGAGGAGAAGCCAGGACAGCAGAGCCGTCCATACCAGAGCTGGATGGGGGGGGCAGGGCTGGCGCATGTCTCGCCTTAAGCTCCACTCTTCAATCAAGTCCTTTGTTTTGCGCGTGCGCGCATATGCGCACACACATTTTGCGGCTCCCAGGGTTTTTTTGTGTGAGGGAAACGGGTCCAAGTGGCTCTTTCACTGTTTCAGGTTGCCAACCCCTGGACTAGAAGTTTCCTTTAATACAACAGATTTCTAAGTTTATACACACAGAAAGATTATTCTACTTTCCAGTAAAAGTAATATGCTTTAATTTGCCTTGAAGGAAAAATATCAACCCACAATTTTCCCTTAATGTATCTTTTGTAACTGATATAAATAAGGTAGTGAACTGTTATTTCAAGAGATGGAAAAGCAACTTTTCCTCAAATATCACTTAGACCAGCACCTGTCAAGCACATTTTATTGGGAGGCGAGAGGGCACTCAACACTGTCTCCGTGAAATAATTACTTCTTTTTACAATACTTTAAACACTATTTTGAATATCAACACAGATATTAAACATTGTGTGTTGTGTTTTTCCACTTAATGCAGATGGAAATTTATTTGTGGATTTTATTTCTAAATTCCTCTGCCTTCTTTACATTTTCAGCATAAACATCCATTTATTATCTAGCAGAATGTATAATTAATGTATACTGGCTTTAATCTGTTGCTCATTTTAATAGTCTTGCACTGCCCTCATGCTGTGTTCATGTGTGCTCAGTGTATCACATTGCTCCCCAGAAGACAGGTAAACTGTTCCAGATTCATGTGACTAATGCCACTTTCAATTTTCAGAATATATTGGACATTTCACACTTACTTCATGGCTATACCAGTTATCTCCATCCCTATTACTACCTCCATTGTCATTTCATCTGCCACTACTGTACATGCCTCCTTTTCCACAATCTCCACGTACACGGAAGTCAAAACTTTTTTAATTGGGAGGACAACCACCATGAAAACTGGG
The DNA here is from genome assembly GCF_016545835.1 of Crotalus tigris. Lineage (NCBI taxonomy): Eukaryota > Metazoa > Chordata > Lepidosauria > Squamata > Viperidae > Crotalus > Crotalus tigris. Next base: position 283,447 of record NW_024097531.1, on the reverse strand, counting down.
AGCAAAACAATCAAATATTGCTATTTTTTTTCCCAAGGGGAAAAGGGAAGGTTGCTAATGGCATCACTGGATGACAACGAATGATCCAGGGTTATAGTTGACTATTTGTCCCCAAAGTCAGTGGCTGTTCCAAATAGGACCTGCTAGAAAAGGACAGATGGTCCTACATCTCTCAATCCTATACTTTTTTTTGCACACAGTTAAGTATTTTATTCCTTTAAAATGTTTAACACTATAGAACTTCCATGCTCAACCAAACATTCACAACGTTCTTTGCACAGACATTAATAAAATCGCTTTCCTTTTGTGGTGCAAAGCATCTGAATCACTCATCAGTTATTCCAAGGCATTCTTTTTACTATCACAGAAAGGCAGCAAAAGCTGCCAATATTTAAATCTTTTGATATGAAGCCACAGTTATTGTTTCCTTATTCTTTTAAAGTAAACCGAGGAATTTTGCTGTCTAGACATGGTTTAGAATCTTTCCTAGCAATCAATAGTGTAGTAAAGCAGTGAAAGAATAAAAAAAAAATGGCTCTTGTCATATAGGAGGATATACTTGGATTACATATGAACGTCCTAAGAACATAAGCTTAGATTTATTAGAAGCAAAATAAACTGGGAAATTCCTGCAGCATTTCTAATTAAGATACTTAATGGCTGTTCAGAAATCAGGAGAAAGTTTGAACATACTAGCTTCAGGCAGAACTTCAAAACAGCTGCATGTGAAAGCTCAATTCAATAAAGTTGTATCCCATTTCAACACAGTACAGTCTCTGAAGCTTTAAACTAGAAATTAAGATGGGTGGCCCACGAGATGATGCTGAAATACAGCTACCAACATCCTTCACTACTGATTGTACTGACTGAAGCTACTGGAAAATATAATTTGAGTAACATCTGAAGACTCTTCAAGTGTCTTACTCCATCATCGTTTTTAAATGTCTGAATACAGACAGTCCTTGAGTTACAAAGAATTGGGACAGAACTGCTGTTCTAAGTTATGCAGTCATAAAGCACAGTGTTATGTGACTGCACTACTTAGCAACAGCAATGCTGGCACTGCACTGTCATTAACCAAATCATACCAATCATTGGGTGAGGACCCACCCCAATCTAAACTATAACCGATTTGGTTCCTTCCAGTCCTGAGCCTTGGTAAAGTAAAGGAATGCCGCTTCTTCAACTCCCCCCACCAACCTATCTCCCCCCATCTCTGCCCTTTTGATTGCCTTGCCCTCCATCGCCTCTGCCAGCCTGCGTGTATCATAAGAGTGGTACACGCAGTTTGGAGATCAGACCTTGTTTCTTCCCCATCTTCTATTTTTGGTAACATCTCACTTAATTACGACTTGAGTGGAAAACAAAAGCTTTCATGCCTTTTTGTGTTATTTTCTTCAGAACATTAAAAAAAGTAATCCAATTAGAGTTGAAAAGTTACATAACTGTGACTGCTGTTGTTTGCATAAAGACCTCTGTTCCCACATTTTTACTGAATCTTGCTACTCCTCAAGTAAAGGAAGTTGTTGTAAATCACTTTATAATTAATGAGTGATTGCCTAGGCCAGTGTTTTTCAACCTTGACAATTTTAAGGCATGAGGACTTCAACTCCCAGAATTCCACAGCCAGCATTGCTGGCTGTGGAATTCTGGGAGTTGAAGTCCACATGCCTTAAAATTGTCAAGGTTGAGAAACACTGGCCTAGGACCAAATTGCAATTGTGAAAAGTAGCAGGTCATTCTGACTCTGATGCTTTCGGACACAAAATAAATACGTAAACAATATATGATATTGTTTACGTATTTATTGCTCACATAAACAATATTGCTCACATCCAGATTCCCTTACCAGAAAATGAATGTTACTTTGCTCTGATAGTATATAGCACTATAAAGGTAAAGGTAGTGATGTTTTCTGAGGCAGACAGACAGAAACCTTATTCCAGTCACTGACCAATAAAAGTACATTCAATAAAACAAACAACACAATTCAGGCAATATATAGAAATTAAAGGACTGGAGATAAAAGATGAAAAATACAAACTATATTGGAAGAACTGCTTGAAACGAGCGTTAAATTATGGAGAAAGTAGAAGAATTTGGAGAAATGGCAGGGTTGAAAATAGAGAAAAGACTAAAGTGCTAAATAAAAACTTAACAGAAAAAAAACCCCCAAACCTTCAAATAGTCAAAAAAAATTAAATATTTGGGAATGTATTTAACACAAGATGTGCAACAATAAAAGAAAACAACTAAAGGTAACAATAAATTTATCTTCATTGTTTAAGAGATAAAAGTTACCAGAATGCTCTGGAAATTTAAAGAAAAGAGAGTTAATCAAAATCAAAGAGGGTGGCAAATATCCCATTAATCCAATAATGGTTGTTTAAAAAAGCAAATTGTTCACAATGGGCTGGTTTTGCCAAAAACAGGGAATAAATGTCCTTTTTTTCCCAGCAAAAACATAGTAAAATGCAGTCACATTTTTTTTATTTATTATTTATTTATTTATAAAATGTATATAGCCACCTACACACTAATAGTGACTATTGGCAGCTTGTAAGCAATAAAAACATAGTGTAAGAAAAAAACGAAAATAGAAAATAATAATCCCCTACTCACCCCTCCCGGCAACAACGCACAGTCCAATGAGTCATTTGATGGGCTCCATCTCACTTCTAGGTTCCTCAGGCCCGCTGGCAAATTATACATACTACCATACATGGACATATTATTTTAAGGGACAGAGCTAAAATAAGGTTACCCACATTTTTTCCTTAACTTTACCTCACAATCTCATAGGTTTATTCCTTCAATCAAAAAATTACAGCAAGTAAGAATGGTTAATATAAACGTATATATACAACTCTTATTAAACTACATTATTTAATTCAATTAAATAAATGATTAATGAACATTAACAAGTGCTACCAACAGCTTAAATTTATAACTGCTCTCAATTAACTGATTGGTTTTATACAAACTGACAAACTACTGCCCATTTCTGATAATGTTATCTCTGCTGCAATATAAGCAGTCACAAAGGGGGGGAAAAGCTTGCATCAGTTACCAAGCGAATTCTTCATTAGAGAGTTTTCATTTCAGTTCCTACATCTATTATTTAAGGCAGGCCACACAGAGGAAACATAGAAGGCCACGGATATTACAATTTAGAAAAATAAAAGAAAAGCTGATGGTAATTATTTGTTTCATTTATTAATAAAAACAGGCATGTTTTTAGTTTCTATCAAAGAAGTCTTAATGGGCACTGAAGTGCCAGGTGTTATGAGAAGATCTGGACTACAGACCAAATAATATATTTACCTTAAATAAATGTGAATGCTCCAACACTGGAAGTTTTTAAGAAGAGACTGGACAGCCATTTGTCTGAAATGGTATAGGGTTTCCTGCCTGAGCAGGGGGTTGGACTAGATCAGTGTTTCTCAACCTTGACAATTTTAAGGCATGTGGACTTCAACTCCCAGCTGCTGGCTGTGGAATTCTGGGAGTTGAAGTCCACATGCCTTAAAATTGTCAAGGTTGAGAAACACTGGACTAGATGATCTCCAAGGTCCCTTCCAACTTTATTATTATTTATTACTATTATTATTATTATTATTATTGATCATAAACTGATATGCAGAAGTAATGAATTATATAGCCATGGAAATGAGTGGGTTTTTTTCAGTTCTCAGAGACTACTTATACAAATGCCTGCAGTTTTCTTGGCTAGGATTTTCCTAAGACCAAAAGAAAGTGATGGCCAAAGGTCCACTAGTTGGCTTCATGTCTAAGGCAGGACTAGAAAGTTTTCCTATATCCTAAAGAAAAAATTTCATTTGCATATTGCAGTAATCATATCTACATAGTGTTGTTCAACCATCCATTTATAGCACTGAACAACAACTGGCTGCATTATACAATGTCATAAATTGTAGTATACAACCCACAATGATTATATTCATATAGCACACTAAGCTATACCATATTCCTTCCCAACCAAAATAAATGGATACGTAATCAGCATTAATGCATAACCTGGAAAGAGCATTAATTATTCTGATTAAATAGAGGCATGCAGGGAAATCATCCAACTTAATTTAATATCTTGTGGATTTGATATGACCTACCAGAGAATCCCTAGGAATAAGTGGTGTTATCTTACAACAAATTTTAGGTATACCCCTCAGATTATTATACTGGAAGGTTTCTGTTCTTCCCATCAGAATTTGCCTTGGCTGCATCTACATAAAGTCACTAGATTTAAATCATCTGCATATTGGAGAACTTTTTTCACCACTACACCTGAAAGGATTATCTAGAAGTTACCTGAGCCAAAAGGATAAATTGGGTCTCAGTCCAGGCAACATACAGAGACTAATGTTGGATAAATGCAAAAACAAAATATAAAGATCTATCTTTTTCTGAGACACTATGCTCCCTAAGGATTTTAATTATTATGGCAGGTGTCTTTATGCTGTTTCAACCAACACAATCTGTGGCTTCCAAAAGCTTTTTAGCAGTACGGTAATTTTAAAAAGCATCAACAAATGTCCCAAGTACATTTTTCATCAATTTTCAGTCCCTGAAGGTCTGACTAAATAAATACCAAGGTCTGAACAAGCTTTATGAATGTTAATAGTGAATAAACCTATTTTATTTCTGGGGAGAAGAGCTTCAGCAGAATATTTCCCTTCCCACTGCACCTCGTGGAAAGTGGGGACTACCAATACATAATCATTGCTTCTGAAAGCACTTCTGACATGAACCCGGACAGATTGCTGGCCTACCTTGAGCAGGCAGGTTCTAGATGGAGCAAAAGGCTTCACAGATACTTGTGTCCCAAACAGTGTAAGTTACTAGCATTGTAGAACATCACTACTTGAATTCCACCCAGAAACAAGCTCAAAACCAATACAATTCCCATAGTATTGGCATTATATGACAATATTGGGCTGTTCCTGTTAGTAACACTATAGCTGCATTTTATACCATGTGAAGTTTCCAGGTGGTCTTCAAGGGCAACTCCACATAGACCAAATTTCAGTAGTCCAACCAAGTGGTAAGAACGGCATGAGTGACTGTTGCCTGTGCTTCTGATGAGCCATAACTGATCCATCACCTAATAGCTAGGTAAAGGCAAAGATCACAGTTCTACTTGTTGTTTCAGCAGGAGCTATGACAGTGGTGGCGAACCTATGGCACGGGTGCCAGAGGCAGCACGAAGAGCCCTTTCTGTGGGCACACGCACCGTTGCCCCAGTCCTAGGCCTTCAGCTGGGTTTTATAAAACCTTTTCGCTTTAGGCCTCCGCTGCCGTGTGCAAAAAAAAAAAGGTTCAATAGTCAATTTCCTCTTGCAAAGTTGGAATTGATAGATTGAACCTTTTAGTCCCACCCAGTCTGCCGTTACCACCACAGTCACGCCCACCCAATGGGCTACACCCAGCCAATGGGCCACACCCACCCGGCACTCAACGATGCATAAGTGGGTTTTGGGTTGCAGTTTGGGCACTCGGTCTCTGAAAGGTTCGCTATCACTGAGCTATGAGTTCAGCAGAAGAGACAATCCTTTGGCTTCAGTTGATTTTTGGGTTAACACCACTGTATCTTCTTTGGATTAAGTTTGTCACGATCCAGGTCACAAATTTTCCTGTATCTCTCATTTGGTCTGGAATAGAGATAGTATTATATCCAAACTATTCCCCAAATGATTTCATGTAAATGTTAGACGATGGGGAAATATTCAAGTCCTGGGTTATTGGACTGCTGGAATACCCACAGGCTCAATCTTTCTTATTACACATCCCTCTGTAGAAACCACCCACTCAGGAAGGAATGGAACTATAGCAGAATGGGGTCCCACAACCCTCACTTTCTATAGATGAAAGAAGAATGGCTTTGAGGGACAGGAGGCAGAACCGCTAAACAAGGAACAGTTAGATAAAAGAAGCCTGAGTCCTCGACAAGAATGCTCTCACAGAACTCTACTTATCTCTCTGCTTATTATTTATTCCTTTGCCTTCCAAATGTTTTATAGCTGGCAGTGCAGTTTTCCAGGAAAAATGTTTTGGGGGTGTAGTTGCTCAATCTGATACCATATAGCTGAGACAGTGGTTTTTTTTTTTGCCTGGGAAGATGTAATTGGGGTAGTGCGTTTTAGCTTGGCCCTGCAAAAGCTCCTAGAGTTTCCATCCCAAACCCAATCCTGGAGTTTATGGATGGGATGGAATGTAGCAGGCTGAATCCATAGGATTCATAAATCTTCATCACATGACCATGCAGATACAGCAATGGTCGCAAGTGTGAAGAATGGTCATAAGTCCCTTTTCTCAGTGTTGTAACTTTGAGCGATCACTAACCAAATGATTGTAAGCCGAAGATTAGTATACTAAGCAGGACAGGTTGCTGATTCACTAGAACTGAATTGCTATTTATACTCTATATTAACTATAGAAACATAGACTACTGTATAACCAGGGGTAGGCAACCTTGGCTCTTTTATGACTCGTGGACTTCAACTCCCAGAATTCCTGAGCCAGCACAGCTGGCTCAGGAATTCTGGGAGTTGAAGTCCACGAGTCATAAAAGAGCCAAGGTTGCCTACCCCTGGTTATAACCACTACAGTCCTCTTTCTTCATACACTGTATCCAAATGACAAGTACAGCCTCAGTTCAAAAGGAAAAGCCCACTGTGAAAAAATCGGGCACAACTTACTGTCTTGTTTAGCAACAGAAATTCTTGTTCCAATTGTGATGGTAAATGAAGGATTACAGAGTTCAAAATAAACACATTCACCTTGTTTAGCTATCACTAGGCTCAACTACAGAAGATAAACTAGTTAATTCTCTTATTCATATAAACAATCTACTTCTTGCACAATTCCACTAGCATGCAGCTTCATGCAATGTATGGTCTTTAATTAATAAATGGTTATACGATAAACTGCTCAGATAAATCATTTATATGGCCTGGGTTAATTTTTAGCCTTCCCTGTGCAATCACATCCAAAAACTACAGAATTGCATTGCATTGGCTAAAATCCACCCAAACTGCTAGAGCAGCTAGGTGAAAAAAACAGAAGATCCCTGACTGGAAAGGAGAGATATATAAATATACCTTCATGGTACCAGCAAACTGCCAAGTATCCTTAACTCACAAAAATGAGAAAGAAACAAAAAGTTTACATTCCTGCATGTGCATACATAGAGCTCCATGCAGCTGCTACTGGCATCTTGGAAAAACAGAGCTGCTTTATGGAGCTGTGGATAAGGCCCTGGGCACTCTGAAGTACTATACAGCCTAAATAGTTAGCACCATGCTAGAAGCCACATCAAACAAACCAATTCCATAATCAGTGCAACAATAACAACATGCAATGAGGTTTTCAAGGGAGTTGTTGTTTCAAAAATCTGATTTATACCATAGAGAAGCAAAAAGCAATTACAGTTAGCATCCTTAAAAACTATGAAAAAGGAAATACTTGGGGGGGGGGAGGAATTATAGAGGATGATAAGCATTCTTCACAAGGAAAGATAGAGTGAAGTACAGCTCTTCTCCTATACAAATAGAGTTTTAATTTAAAGTGCTTCAAACTAAAATACTTTAAATGTAATTTGACTGAACTGGAAATCAGTTACCACTAGACAACCTGTAACCATTGGGTCATAATTTCACAGACATTTCCTTACCTAAACAGAGAAACAGAATGACCACAGGTGGGCAAAAAAGCAGTGGGAGCGGGAGTGACTCTGCTGGCCTTCCCATTGATTTTCCTTGTAGGAAGATGGCAAGGAGCATTGGAACTGACAATCAAATGACACAGCAGCACAGCAGCAGCCGCAACTTTGTCTGAATGGAATCTGTGGATGACCTGAAAAAATTAGGGGAAGAGAAGCTGCCTAGGAAACAGAGAGGCAGAAGCTCCCAGTGGTTTTGCTGTCAAAGAAACTCAGGAAGGACCCGCCATATTGGACTAAGGCTAAGCAGTTAAAAAGTAGCAGTGGGAAGTTTGTACTTTCAGACTTGCAACATGCTGTTCATGTGGCTTTATAATAAAACAGAATTAGTTCATGTAGTCATTTTTTCTGTCTGGTTTTATGTGAGCTGAAAGATACATTTCATATGTTAGCCCAGGGGTGTCAAACTGCTGGCCCGTGGGCTGGATGCATCGTGCCAAAACAACGCCCATCCATTGCCAGCAAAGGAAAAAAAGTCACGATTCAACAAGTGACGTTGTGAGTTTGACACCCCTGTGTTAGCCCATTTGAGGTGCACTGATTCAAAAATTGTTGCCCTATGATGCACCATTTCACCCAATTGAACTTTACAAACTATGCAAAATTTATTAGTAAATAATTACAGTATTTCTGATAATTTTCAAAGAAATAACTTTAAAGAATTAATGTAACACACATTTCATAACTTCAGTTATTAAAAAAACAAGTACCACTATGTAAATGAAACAATCAAAACAGTAAACACTTTAGCAAAAATAGCTTTTTAAAAGCCGAAGCTTTTAAGCAACCATTGACCACAATGTGTTAAAAACCTGTCTGAACAAATAAGCTTTCAAAACCATGTAAACACATAAGAGAGAAAGAGCACCCAAGGCATCTCCTGAGGATCGGCATTTCAGAATTTCCCAGTTTTTTACCATTATTTCTTACATCTCAGCCGCAAACAGACTATAACAGGGGTAGGCAACCTCGGCTCTTTTATGACTCATGGACTTCAACTCCCAGAATTCCTGAGTCAGCTATAGCTGACTCAGGAATTCTGGGAGTTGAAGTCCATGAGTCATAAAAGAGCCGAAGTTGCCTACCCCTGGACTATACTCTGAGTCCTAAGACATGCAATCCCCCTCTGTGACTACTCACTTTATCCCATAGTTCTTTGAAATTAGTAACACACTATACTTACTCTTAATTTCAGAGAAGGGAATCTCCAGAGGATTACACAGTGAAAAACCAACACCAACCCTAACACTTGTAGAGACACCATTGGCAACAAACAATAGATACAAATATATAACAAAGAATATAAATGATTTGTTGGAAGGCCACCCAACTAAATGTCCACTGGAGGACAATGAAGAATATTGAACTTTATGTACTTGAACCTAGTCCAAGCATCAGGCCAAAGGATTTATGATCAGGAGCCCTTCCAAAAAAGAAGGACCAGAGTGATGAAACTAACTTTGCACAGGGTCTGTTACCCAGGGTCTGTCTAGCACAGGGGTAGGCAGCGTTGGCTCTTTTATGACTCGTGGACTTCAACTCCCAGAATTCCTGAGCCAGCATGGCTCAGCTTGGAAACTTTCCCTTTCCCCTCAGCATGGCTGGCTCAGGAATTCTGGGAGTTGAAATCCACGAGTCATAAAAGAGCCAAGGTTGCCTACCCCTGGTCTAGCATATGTAAAAAGTGCCTGGTTTGATTCAAAAGCCAAATGGAAGTCAATATTCTCTCTTGCTCTTCCCTCTTCCATGCCGAAACTCCACCCTGCAACTTCTAATCATGATTACAGCTACCGGCCTCCTGCTATTCTCTACCATCACAGCTAACAGAAGGAGTTTTACCTTTAGAGAATAACTTCTGCCACAAAACAACTATTTTATTTGGCAAATGGCAAGACAAATGGAAACAACATGTACTGGTAAGATGGTTTCTAGTATCTTTTGGGTAGAGTACAGAAATTATTTTGTTATTTCAACAGCAGTGACAATTGAGGGGGTTGGGATACTGTTTGAATCCCACGGTGTGAATTTTATTGGTCAGCCGTCCTCTAGGGGGCAGCACCTAACTAATCATGACTACTTGAATGGAAGACTATCAGGAAATCTTGAGGCTGTAAACTAGACTAGGAAGTCCCCAAAACTCCTTGAAATAATGTAAGGGCAAACCATTTCCACATTATTGTCAAGAAAATAACACAGGCTGAGGTATGACCTCTACCTGAAGGAGCATTTTTAGTTTGCTTTTATTCATTAGCTAGAAGAACTGATTGGCTTGTGATATTTATTCCCTGCCAGTTTCTCAGGATTTGTTGGTCAGATTAAGACAATAGAGAAGGTCAGTCACAAATCCGTTTGTGAAGAATGTGGGTAAGGTGCAACCTGAATGAAAACTACTGTTTGGAAATGCCCATGATAAGCACACTATCCCTCATATAAAAATTGTGAGTTGGTTTTGCAGAAATAATCAAAAGCCTAGATTAAAATTGTTCTCCTTAAGTACACTTGACAAAGGCTAAACTTAAATATTTTTCACTTTCAAGCAGGAATAAGTTAAGTACCTTCTATACCAGTGGTTCTCAACCATTTCACGGGGGTCACCAAACAACGCAGTCCGCCATTTTTTCCCCCTTTTTCTTAGCTGTGCTACTCCCTTTTAGTCTATTGGCTTTTGAAAGCCAATAGAATAGACTCTCTTGAATAGAGTCTAATTCTATTGGCTTTCAAAAGCCAATAGGAATTGTCCAGACTGTCTCTGCCCTGATGAGCCCACCAAAAGTCCCATTCTTCAAACTGTGCTGCAAGTTGTCTCCACCGGCGCAGGGGGTGGCACCACGCATGCACGGTGCTCCCGGGCAGGGAAAGTCCTTGACTTACGACCGGTTGGGTAGTCCTCAACTTACAACCGGTTGGGGGTCACGGCATTAAAAAGGTTAAGAACCACTGTTCTATACCTTACTGAAGTCTCCAAGTGGACTAAGATACATTCTTTCATAAACTATTGAGGTCCATTTTCACCATTTTTCCTACAGGTATAAGTACCCACACTTGTTAAGAGACACTAAAGTGGCCTAAACTTATGGACAATTTTCAAAAATATGTTTTCTTTAACTGAATAAATAAGACACGCATTTCCAGAGTTGGCCAGTAACAGGGCTTTTAAGATGGCAAACAAGGGAATCTCAGTCTTTAGCTTTGAAAGTTTAACTTTAAAACAACTACAGGTAATATAGCTTTGAAAGTTTAACTTTAAAACAACTATAGGTAATACATTAGCCTTCCAAGACTGGCAGCAGACTGCTCAAGATAGTTATCTGGTTTCAATAATAACTCTAAGCAGATCAATCTGCTCCCAGCCATGTATAATAAGCTGCTTCATTAATTAGGCAATTCACTGTACACAGCAGCCAGGAAGGAGGGAGGGAAATAAAGTTTCATTCTTTTTTCTCATATAGGAAAAGCGCGTTTTGGGACGGGGGGGGGGGGAAGAGAGAGAGAAGGAGGCGCCAAGCCAGCGTTGACAGGCAATGAAGTGCTAAGAGAAATTTTGCCTTCAAAATTATGTCTTCTCTTCTTTCCCACCCCCCCACCCCCATCAAAGTCCCTTTGATGTTTCCCGAACAAAAGCCTCCCTCAGCCCAAGAACGGAGGGAGAAGGTGAGGCGACAAAAGAGATTTTGGAGAGGGGAGAAAAGAAACGTGCCGAGGAAAGTCACCCACTCCCGGCCGCTGCGCTCCCTCAGGGCCCTACCGGTTGCAATGTCAAGTGAAGGGGAACCCGGAGCAAGAACCGGGGGCGGGGAGGGAGAGAAGAGGAGGGAGGTGGGGGATAAACGTGCAGAGTCCGAGGCTTTGCGAGCAGCCACCTGAGCAAAGCAAAAGCCCGGCTTTTTTTTTTTTTTTTTTAACCTCAGGGGGGACAAACGCACGGAAAGAGGAGGCGAGCCAGGAACGGGCGATTAGCGCCAACAGGAGGGAGACAGAAAAAGAGCCGAGTTGGGGAAAATCCCTAACTCCTTCCCAAAGTTATGTTTTCTTTATACTTGGCTGCCCTCAGCTCACATTTTCCAAGGAAAAAGAAAAAAGGACCGAGGCGCGGGTGGGTCTCCCCGCGCGCCGCCTCCCAGCCGAGTCGCACCGAGGGATCCCCGGGCGATCCAACCCGGCCACCTCCATCCAGGCGACGCGCAGCGCTCCTTCTTTCCCGCCTCCCGTTTGCTTCCTAAAGCAACTCCCGGCGGATTTCCTCCCTCCCCCCCCCGGTCCCGTCCCGTCCCGTCCCGCGGAGAAAGAGTTCAACTCACCTCGCTGCGCTTTAACCTGTAAGGACAGGAGTGGGGGAGGCGGCGGCGGTGCCGTGCCAGTCCCGAGGCGAGGGCAGCGCGGGGGAGGGGAGGTCCTGGAGCAGGCGGCTCCTCCGGGGAAGAGACGTGCCAGGCACCGGTTGTTTCCACCGTCAAAGCCCACCCGACGGGCGCGGAGAGGACTGCGAGAGGAGGGAGGGAGAGCGAGCCCGAGGAATCGCCGTCCAACAGAAGCTGACGCCGCCTCGGAGTTGAGCCTGCAAACTCCGCTCGCGCTTCTTTTGTAGCAGTTCGTGCTCGTTCGCTCGCTCCACACTCGCACACACCGGCTGGTCCGCACTGCGGCTGCGCGCTCCGGCCCCAACCCCACGCGGTGCACTAGCTCTCCCGCCTCCTTCGCCGGCGGGGATTCCATGGAGCAGGAATCTCCGATCACATGGCGACTTAACCCGCGGGGGGGGAATGCGGGGGGGTGGAAATTGCAGCTGATCTGGGGTGGGGGGAGGAGGACACCGGATCACGGAACGGCAAACTTGTTTGGACGAGGGGATCGTCGGCGTCCTTCAGAGAAACGATGGTTCAGCCGGGGCAAATGTAATAATAGTAGTAGTAGTTGTAGTAATAGTAGTGGTAGTAGCAGCAGCAGCAGCAAGGAAATGATGGCTGGCCGGAATAAAAGTTCTGCACGATTCAAAACTTGGAATGTATTTACAGGTTGGCTTTAATACTTCCTTAAGGTAGCAATCTAATTAATTGTAAGGAGATCGATTTTTTTTTTTTTTTTTTTTGTCCTTAAGTGTCCTGGATGCTGAATCTGAGAAATGAGTCCCATGAAAGCATCCGGAATAGGTTTAATTGAAGTACTTAGAAAGTATCTGACTGCAGTATATACTCTCTAAGTAAGTATTGGTGCTGCAAAAGAGGTGGCTGCTTTAATGTGGCTGGTTCAGTGCTATGTTTGCACAGCTGTGTCCTGTTTGAAATTCAGAAATCTGCATCGCTTTATTTGGAATAGGTTTGCTTGGAGTACTGGAAAGTATCTGACTGCAGTATATACCATCTGATCCTACAATATTGGGGCTGCAAAAGATAGGGCTGCTTTAAAGTGTTCTGGTTCAGTGCTATGTTTGCACCGCTATCTACTGTTCGGAATCCAAAAATCTGCACAGCTTTATTATCCAGCCATCCTGGAGTCAGCACAAAACAATCCCGGCGTAAAACTGACTGCCCCTGTTGCCAATTTCTCTCCTTCAGAAGGTGTTCCAAGTCATTGCTGAATGGCATTGCTCTGAGTGTGCCAACTATTGTAGGCAATGTTATTGGTTTTTTCCCTCTGGCTTTACACAGCCAATACCTTTCAGGAGATAGCCAGCCAGCAGCAAAAATATCCCCCAAACAGACAACTGCAAGAGAAGGAGGTAGTCTCACCTCAGGACTCTGTTTCGCTTCCCTAAACTGTTTTATCTGGCCTTCCTCCTGTACAGGTAGTCCTCAACTTACAACTATTCATTTAGTGACTGAAGTTACAACAGCACTGAAAAGAGTGACTTACGGCCGTTTTTTCACACTTAACAAATGTGGCAGAAACCCTGTGGTCACGTGATCAAACTTCAGGCACTTGGCAACTGGCATGTGTTTGATAATTGCATTGTGCTGGGGTCGTGTGATCCCCAATTGTGATCTTCCAGACAGCTTCTGACAAGCAAAATCAATGGGAGAAGCCAGATTCGTTTAATGACCACATGATTCGTTTAACAACTTCATTGAATCTCTTAACAACTGTAGCAAAATAAATCATAAAAAGGAGCAAAATTTACTTAACAACGGCCTTGCTGATGGTCGTAAGTCTATGTAAAGAAGCACATTTGAAGACAGCAGGGCAGAAATTCTGCCAGAAAAAACGGGGAGCAGACTCTGATTATTTGTGCAATAGTCTAAGGGTGACTGAAATTGACTCTTGCCTATGTAGACAGGTCTTTCATTCTGTTTTGGGGGCATGATTGAAACTGAAAAATCTAAAGGAAACTGGCCATTAATGAACAAAAGCCCAATTCAATGCCTCATCATTTTGTGGACATTGCAGTGAGGAAAAGTAGGGCTGTTTCATATAAAAATAAGTTCCAGAATCCTGTTAAAGCAGAATAGTTAAGTTTTCATTTCTATAAACAAGCAGAGGAGATTTAATAATTTTGGGATACTCTTAAAGCGGAATGGTACTAGTTAAAAACCTTTTTTCCCCAGATGAAATAATGAAATTCTTCCCTCCTCCCTTCTCATTGGTTGGAAAGTAGAGAAGTTGGGGTCAAAAGTTGGATGGGAGGTGACATCTCTGAAAGGAACTCAGGCAATCAATGGCTTAAGTGGAGTCAAAGGAGGTGGGGGAGGCTGGCCGAGGCCAGGTGTCCAGGTGTTGTCCACACCTCCCAACCCATCTCTAATAATCCCCACCACAGATAGCTGAATTCACATCCAAGACAATGGATGACAAAGAGTTATAGAAATGACATACCCTAAAGGTAGGTGGGGTTTTTGTCAGCTTAAGAGGGAAAATGTGTTGCTTTAAAATCAGTATACCTAAATGATGATTTAAAGTTGTTCCATTCATGTCTGTGACCAAGAGGGAAAACAGACGGGACAAAGCATGATGGTGTCAAGGTTAAATATAAATCGGGGCAAGGCCGATGACTCAGGACACCTTAAAAGGTAGACATATTATTGCAATCTAAGGTTACAATTAGATTGGATTAGAACCACATGTGTCAAATGCCTAACCTTTTTAGAGTCGGTCTCCCCCATCCATGGGAAGAGATCAAGGGGTACATTGTTGGAAACTTATTTGCATTTATTTAGCAAATCTCTGTTTATTAAGTGTATTGGTTTACTGAGCCTGGCATTAAAAATATAAGCAGTGTTCTTAGCTATTCTTATACTGCAGGAAGAACATTTGGAATTGTTCATATTTTAATTAAAAGAGACTTTGGCCCTCTCTCCTTCGTGTATCTTCTTTCCAGTGTCCCTGAGCAGCAATGACCTTGATGGAAAACTACTGTGTTTCTGTGACAACATCAACTCCACGTCCCTGTTTCCATTGGTGTCAACAGATGTCCGTGTTTTCCAGCAGCCTGTATAATTAATGAACTTCAGCAATAATGTATCCTTGGCTATTGCTTCCTGATACTTGTGAAGAAATAGGACAGGTTCAGATCATCAGTCATGGTAATTGGCCTCCATTATATTTTAGCAAACTAAAGGAAGGTATTGACTCTATAGTTAATCCATCCTTCCTTCCTTCCTTCCTTCCTTCCTTCCTTCCTTCCTTCCTTCCTTCCTTCCTTCCTTCCTTCCTTCTTCTTTCTGTGATAGAAGCTTTTAGAAATGAAATACTATTAAACAGAACAAAACCTTCTCATTTTTAGACCATTTTGTATGGTCTACAGTGTGATATGTAGTGCTAAAGGTAAGGTCTGGCGTGCTGGATACTGAATGTGTAAGACTGTGAGATTAATCCTAGTCTTTAATATTTTACAGGTTACCTACATAGCAGGGGAATTCTCTTGTCTTTGCCAGATAATGTTGGTTTGAGTCCCTTTGACATATGTTATTTGCCTTGGTTCTTAAATTTTACAACTGGCTGTTTGACCAGATGCCAATTTGCTTAATGCTCTTTGAAAAGCCTTAGTAAGACCACACTGGAATACTGCATTATAAAAAAGATGTTGAGACTTTGGAAAAAGCGCGAAGAAGAATAACTAAGAGGGTTAAAGGCCTGAAAAGTAAAACATACTGTATGAAAAATGGTTGTAGGATTTGGGTTTGGCTAGTCTAGAGAAAAGAAGGGCTAGGGCTGACGTGATAGTAGTATTCTAGTATTTCAGAGGCCGCCACAAAGAGGAGGGGATCAACTTATTTACCAAAACACCTGTAGGCAGGACAAGAAACAATGGGTGGAAACTAATCAAGGAGAGAAGCAATCTGGTACTAAAGAGAAACTTCCTAGCAGTGTGGACAATTAACCAGTGGAACAACTTGCCCTCAGGTGTTGTGGGTTTTTAAGAAGAGATTTGTCTGAAAATGGCATAGGGCAGGGGTGTCAAACTGCCGGTCCGCGGGCCGGACACGTCACCAGGACACCACGCCCATCCCATTGCCGGCAATGGAGAAGAAGCTCCAATATGTCGCACAACATCACGTGACATCACGAGTTTGACATGTCTGGTATAGAGTCTCCTGCTTGAGCAGGGGGTTGGACTATAAGACCTCCAGGGTCCCTTCCAGCTCTGGTCTGATTGATTGAAATCTTACCCTTGATATCAATACTGGAAGTGGGCTGAAACTATACAGCTATAGAAAACTTCCTTCTGAAAAATCCTTCTGAACCTCCCCTCAGCTTAGGCTGTGTTTGGTGCTGCTTAGAATTCAAGGGGCTTGATTTCAAGGTAAAGTATGAAGAAAATAAATTAATCATACCAAGAAATATGCCCCACTGAGTTCTAAATTCTAACTTTGTAATACCATTTCTTTATCAAAATGTCTTTATTGGAATGAAGCATAGCTCGGGTCCCCAACCCCCAGTCCATGAACCAGTACCAGGCCGCGGCATGCCAGCAACCGGGCCGCACAAACAAGGAAATCCCCATCCGCAGGAGGCAGGCTGTAAACAAAACCACACCCTCTCCAGTCCGTGGAAAAACCTCTCTCCACGTCACCAGTCCCTGGTGCCCCAAAGGTTGGGGACCTTTGGCATAGCTTATAACAGTGATGGCGAACCTTTTAGAGACCGAATGCCCAAACTGCAACCCAAAACCCACTTATGCATCGTCGGGTACCGGGTGGGTGTGGCCCATTGGGTGGGTGTGGCCCATTGGGTAGTCGTGGCTGCGGTGGTAACAGCAGACTGGGTGGGATTAAAAAGTTCAATCAATCCCAACTTTGCAAGATCTTTTTTTTCCCCGCAAAAAGTTGAAATTGACTGATTGATTGAACCTTTTTTTTTTTTTGTACATGGCAGCAGAAGCCTAAAGCGAAAAGGTTTTATAAAACCCAGCTGAAGGCCTAGGACTGGGGCGACAGTGCGTGTGCCCACAGAGAGGGCTCTGAGTGCCGCCTCTGGCCCCCCTGCCATAGGTTCGCCACCACTGGCTTATAAGGATGGGGTTTTTTTTTTTAAAAAAAAAAAAACACCTTTGGACCAATTTCATTAGAAAAGTTAGTTAGTCTCTGATTCATAAACATGATGCTATACTAACTTCTAATTCTCCAAGCTTTCCAAGTATCCAGGCTTTAGAGCAGGGATGTCAAATTGCCAGCCCACGGGCGGGATGCATCATAGTGAAACCGCGCCCGCCCCATTGCTGGCAATGGCAAAAAAAGTCACGATACGTTGCGACACGTCACGTGACCTTGCGAGTTTGACACCCCTGCTTTAGAGAGTGTAGGCAAGAGCTGACTTACCCTTCTGCTCCCGCCAACCCCTTGTTTAGCAGCATTAGGAAGTAGAGAATTCATAGGCCTAAGCCAGGGGTGGCTGGCTCAGGAATTCTGGGAGTTGAAGTCCACGAGTCATAAAAGAGCCAAAGTTGCCTACCTCTGGCCTAAGCTCACAGAGGACATAACAAATGCTTGCAATGTGAGGAAGTTTGTCTTTCATTGCTAGTTGATCAGGCAAAGCACATCATTCCACTACTTAAAAGCCTCAGCTGTTATATTTAAGGTCTCTTCCATTTTCCTGCTTTCTTTCTGTCTCCCTGTCAGGCCCTGGCATCTTGTGACCTTTTCTCCCTGTTAGCCTTACTCAAAGATTGTCCCTTTGCAATGGAAACCTCTCTTGTAGTTGACAGTGTCACTTTTCAACTTTTTAAGTACCTGCCACAGCTAACAACTCCTCTCTACCCACCCACCCCCATTCCCATGTTAAAGGGTTGATATAAACAAATATGTTTTGTTTGTTTTTTTTAAAAAAGGGATTCCCTTGCTCCTGAAAATGTAAAGTTTCCTATCATTGTCAAGCGTGAAAGGTAACACAACTTGACTGCCTAACATAATTCTACACCGAGTAACTGATGGTACTAAGGCGATGCAAATGAAGTGTCCAACCCCTAAGACACAAAATGTATGTCATTTAAAAATATTACAGGAAAACTATTTAATGGATTTTAATTAAGAGCTCATACCTTTAGAAACCATAACTAAGTTCCAGCACTGGGTATTTTTTTTATAAGACTTGTTTACAGGATTATTATAAGCACTTAATGTAATATATTTAAGATCAAACTGAATTAATATTTTATACATATATTTTCAATTGCTAGAAAATAAAGCAGAATCTTTTGTATGAGTGCATTAAATTTATAAATACATGTGTCTCATAATATAATATAAATCTACTGCTCAATCCTAATATTTTCTTTTGATTTCTAATAATGCTTACCTTGAAGGAGTAATGACTCTTTAAAATTATACAATTGAAAGTACAGATTACTTGAAACTGGTTCATTTATTTGAATAGAGGTGACCAAATTAAAATATCATTCTAATTACAATATGATATCCCGAACGATAGCAAAATCACATCAGAACTTTGAGAAAACATTTAGAACTCAGAATCTAATTACATTAGCATTGTTGTTTAAACATTTACTAATCATTTTGCTTTCTTTTTCATCCATCTTCCATATTTGTGGGAAAATACACAAAGCAGAAATCAAGGACTCTGATTTTAAAATCCAAGAAATGTGAGGTTAGTGATCTAAGCCCTCCAAAATCCTTGCCATATCCACAGGGATAGGTACTACTGTTAAATCAGCTTTTGTGTTGACAAATGAGTGTCAATGTCTCTCCTGTTCATTTTGCCCAGGTCAGTCGGATGTGAATTTTGTAATAACAATTCAATGTCTGTGTACTCCAAATGAACAGTGAGACTATTCATTTTTACAAAAGGTGTTTCCCCAACCCAACTCCAGCATTTCTGTCTTCCCAGCATTCAGAACTTATGAAGATATCTAATCAGTCTTCATTGTCCAACTGTCTGCCTTATCAGGTAGACTACACAGGATACATGACCAGATGAGCTAATTCTACTTTACTGTAAAGCTACATTATCAGACTCGTACAAGTCTGAAACTACAATTCTCCTGCCATATCCTTTATAGTCCGAGAACTTGGGGTGGGTTCCTTCTGATGCTATTGCTCCATCCACTATGCAGCTGTGTGTTATGCTCTCTCTTGTCTGACTATTCTCAAGGCAGCATCTCTGGACCCTCTCTCCCACGGTCTTTCCCACATGCCATTGCATCAGGTGACCAATATAATAGGGGAAACATTATCATCCAGTGTCCCTTCCCCTAACCGACTACCGTTGAACTGCAAAAATGCCTCCACCTCTGGTTCATATAAGAATGAAAGCTTGCCCCTCCCCCCACATTTTTCAAGTGCATGTATTAATGTGTGTTCAACTGGTAATTTATAAAACTCTAGAATTTGGTAGGAGGGGAATCTGTGACAGGGAAGTTCCGTGGAAGAAACATAACGTAAGCAAATTTCTGAAATATTTCTCTGTTGTGTTTAAAAGTCCCTAGACTTGTGTAGGTGAAATACTGGCAATCAGCAAGTTTATACTAAGAGATTTCCTCCACTAATTTCATCCATGCATGATTCCTATATCTGAATTGGGGAGCTACGAGGAGGAAGATTGCCAGATCTGGGTTGTAAAAATTGGGACAGCCACTGGATGGCAACAAAGATTTCTCTGTATCTCTTTGCTGCCATCTACTGGTCATTCAGAATATTGCAGCCCGGATACCTTACAGCCTAGAAGGAAGTTTGGTAAGTTCCAACCAATGTATCAAATTGTAGGTTAAGGAGATTTAAACTTCTTTCATTAATAGACTGAGAAGTAAGTGAAGCCAGTATCATGCAGACCAAGCAAGAAAATCAGTAACACAATTTTGATCAAATGATTTTGGGGATGCGACAACGTCATAAGTTTGAAAACCAGTCATGTCACTTTTTCAGTGCCCTTGTAATTTCAAACAGTTACTAAACATATGGTTGTAAGTCAAGGACTGCCTGTATTGCATTTCCATGGCTGCTTCTGTATGTAATGATCTGTTTAGCTGTAAGTGAATAATTTTGTCTAAATCCAAGGCAGATATTATTCTAATCACAGAAAATCAGAATACCGTGGCAGTGATTTACATCTTATGTATAGACTGCATTTAGGTGACGTTGTAAACACATGCATTAATTAATTTATGTTTGCTCAGCTTTATTGCTCAGCATGTCACATAACAAGTTTTTAATTCTCTGGAAATCAGTGTGAAAGTAGAATTAATACTGAATCCAAAGTATTTCAATAGGGCCGGTGTGTAACTTAGCCTGAAGCTGGAAGCTGAAAATGGGCCCTTGTTTTCAGACAGTTTATTCCTAGAAACATCTCCATGCTCCAGCAGGGTAATTGTGGTACGTTTTTTCTTGTGCAGTTTGAACCCACCCAATTTCATCTCATTTCAAAGGCCATGGGCATTTGAGCAAAAACAACTTGTCCTGAATATCTGGCAGAATTGGATGCAGCGTGAAGCATCAAGGGAAGCATTAGTGCAATTACTCCAACTAAATATGAGCCAGTTTCCCCTAGCATCAACAGGCAGCTACCCTGATTATTATTCCTTTTGGTTTCTGGTTATATTATAGCAAAAGATCTAGTTCTCCCATCATCTAAAGCAGGGGTGTCCAACCTTGGCCTCTTTTAAGATCTGTGGACTTCAACTCCCAGAATTCCCCAACCAGCATAGCTGGGAGTTGAAGTCCACAAGTCTTAAAGTGGCCAAGGTTGGACACTCCTGATCTAAAGCAACAGAGGTGCATGCAAATGCTGCAATAGCAGAATCAGTAAGGTCAGTATCCTATGGTGAGTCCGCAGACTTCAGCAGCAGCAGCAGCAGCATTGGATGCCCTTGCAGGTCATGGCGAGTTGGGGCATGCCTCGACCTGACACTGAGGCCCTGTTGCTCTTAATTGGGCCACCAAAATGAAGATCCGGCTTTTAATTAAGAGGCCATAGCAAAACAATTCAACCCTATTCTTGTACCATGATTTGACAGAGGGGAAAGAGTCACAGTCTTTTTTCTAGAATGCCCGGTTACATTTTCCAGAAGTGGAAAGCCTGAGGTTTTTCTGCATTAACTCCCCACTTTCCTTTTCAGCTTTTGCCATATCTCTTTCTGCCTTCCCTTGGACACAGGAGGTGGCTAAGAAAACCATTAACTTTCTAAACAGCACCGTGGCAGCACCAGCTGTTAAATTATTCTGCAGCTTTGTTTTTACTGTATAGAAACGGAAGAGACTATGCACTATTTCACAAATGCTAATGATCACTCTGCATTCCCATTCACTATTTCATTCTCAGCATTTGACTTAAAAAGGCCCGAAAGGGTGTGCCTGCCATTGGACATAATGAAGTGGAATGAACCACCAGAATTGGGTATGTCTAGTTTAACGAAGAGAAGGACAAGGGGGGACATGATAGCAGTATTCCAATATCTCAGGGGCTGCCATAAAGAAGAGGGAATTAAGCTATTTTCCAAAGCACCTGAAGGCAGGACAAGAAGCAACAGGTGGAAACTAATCAAGGAGAGAAGCAACCTAGAACTAGGAGAAACTTCCTGACAGTGAGAACAATTAATCAGTGGAACAGCTTGCCTCCAGAAGCAGTAAATGCTCCAACACTGGAAGTTTTTAAGAAGAGACTGGACAGCCACTTGTCCGAAATGGTGTAGGGTTTCCTGCCCGAGCAGGGGGTTGGACTAGATGACCTCCAAGGTCCCTTCCAACTTTACTAATATGAACATATGAACATCTGACTTTTCACTATTTTTCACGGCATGCAGGTGGTGCTGTGGGGTTGCTGCTACAGGCTAGATCTTATCCGAGGCCTCCCCACTGGGTCGATGCCTGGACAATATCCTTGATACGTGCATGAATGCACAAGAATGCCATTCCAGAAATAATTTACCTAACAGAGTGCAACTCCTTTCTTACTCTATTTAACAGAATCTTGTCAAGACTTTCTGTCCCCTTGGATATGGTCTCTCTTGCAATAATTAAAATTAGGAATTACTACAGCCAGAGTGCAACTTGGCATAAATGCTGGAATGCACATAATTACTGAGCTATAAAATATCACAGAGGAAGGAACAAGAAAACCACCGCATCGGAACTGCCTATATTATTAGAAAACATCATTTGTTTGCTTTATTAACAATAGTAATTCCTTTCATTTTGAAAGTTCTGGAGAGTCGTAGTGAAAAAGGTCTTCATTGATATGATGATGTGAGCATCTCTATGTGTCTCTTATGCGCACACATGAGTATGCTTTCATATATATGGTCTGATTCAGCCTTTGAAATCTTTACCCAGGATTCCCCAAAGTGGCAAGTATCAACCCCCAAGGGTCAATGGGACTATCCATTACTACTACTACTACTACTACTACTACTACTACTACTACTACTACTATTATTGTTATTATTAATCATCATCATCACCATCATCATCAAAAAAAAAGGTAAAGATTTCCCTTGTCTAACTCTAGGGGGCAAGGTTCATCTCTGTTTCCTAGTTAAGGGTTCTCCAAATATGCTTCCATGGTCAAGTGGCCAAAATGACAATACACCCAGGTGCATGAAACATTGTTGCCTTCCTATTGAAGGGGTACCTATTTATTAACTTGCATTTCCTTGCTTTCTAATTGCTAGGTTGGCAGGACCTGGGAAGTCATCCTGTCATGCAGTGATTGGGTTTCGAACTGCCAATCTGCTCAACAAGTCCAGCATCTTAACCACTAGGCCACAACACCCTCATATCAACCATAGTAGTATCAATTAAATAGTATTTATTACATTATTTTCATGTAACAAGTGGGGATTGCTAAACAATCTGAAACTTCATGAAGAGGTTGACAAGTTAGTAAGTTTGTGGATCCCTGCTTTACACAATGGAAGAGGAGTCTTGAGAATGAATTTTGGAGAAAGTTATTTGTACCTATGGTTTTCCCAGTTGCAATGTATGGATGTGAAAGTTGGATCATAAGAAAGGCTGAGCGACAAAGAATTGAGACCTTTGAACTATGGTGCTGGAGAAGACTCCTGCGAGTTCCTTGGACTGCAAGGCATTCAAACTGCTCTTTAGAAGGCCAGATCCTGAAGTTGAAACTCAAATACTTTGGCCACCTAATGAGAAGGAAGGACTCACTGGAGAAGGGCCTAATGCTGGGAAAGATTGAGGGCAATAGAAGAAGGGGACTACAGAGAATGAGATGGCTGGATGGAGTCACTGAAGCAGTAGGTGTGAACTTAAATGGACTCCAGAAGATGGTAGAGGACAGGAAGACCTGGAGGAACATCCATGGGGTCACGATGGGTCGGACACGACTTCGCAATTAACAACAACAACAATTTGTACCCAGCTGTGTACAAAATTATCAGCCTGCTTAATATAATTCAAGATAGTAAGACAAGGCCATCACATCTGAGGTCATTTACCTAATTTACATTTCAACATAATGAGTTTGACAACTAACCACCTTGTCTACTTCTCTAAGGTGTGTTAGATTCTATAGTTCCATAGCTTTGTTCTCCCCATAAGAATTCTGCTTGTTCATAATTAATATAGGAATATAATTATACTCACATTTGACGTCCAGAAGCACCTCTCATCTTGAGATGCACTTATTAATTTCAAGGAGATCTAACTTTTCCAGAGGTTTCTCACCACACTGGAACACAGCAGAATGAAGGCAGCCTCATAGCATCAAACTGGGATGAAACAGTCGAAATGGAAAATCCAGATTAAAGGGCCAAAGCAAGAAAACATTTACACTAAAAACATGAAGGGGAGCATGTTCCTAAAAATAGGCAATGTGGGAATTCATTGGCTTGCAACAACAACAACCTGCTTAATTTGTCTGTTTAATAAAAATGCTCTTGCTAAGGAAACTTAAGGAGAACAAAATAAAAATGTTGGGTTCAATACAATACGAGGGCAATGTCACTAGGGCATTTAATGATATTTTTCTAACAAATAGTCCTGTCCCAAAATCCAGAAAAACTCATTTAAGTTTGCAATTTTATGTCATTCTATAGAAACTTCTTGTAATTTTTGCAGCTAATGACACAAAATCTAATCCACAAATATTCATGCTGTTTGGGTCAGAAACGTGTATGTTTTTTTCACTGAAATATTTATAGCATTTAGTAATAATTGTATTGTGTAAATTAATCTAGTGGATTTTAGGATCCCTGCTGTGCTCATTCAGTTTACTTGACAAGTTTGTATTTCTATATTGTGATGTTTTTATCCTATTATTATATATGTAAACATAAACAACCTATTTCATCCCTGAGCTTTTAGGAATTGTAATTGGATTCATAAAGGCCAACTTACAAGTTTATTTTCTATGTATATATTGGAGAAAACAAAGGCCAAGATAACGTCTTTTCTATTTTTCCCCCCCCCTCTTCCAGGTGTACATTCCGGTATCCAAGGCAGGAACTCGGGAAGCTGAATTCTTTAAGAGAATTTGCTTTAAGGCAAACTGGATAATGGAGTTATATAAGAGGAATATATTCCTTTTCTTTAAAAGTACAGAGGAAAATATGTTCCTTCTCTCAAGCGTTTTTTTTTTTTTTTTAAGAATCCCTGATGTGTGCCAAAGGAAAGGTGGAAGAATCTAAAACAAACTTTTAATGTTTATTTTCACAAGCACTCAAAGCCTGAAGCACTTTAAAGACATCCGATGGAGGGTCCTCTGCAACCTATAATTTATCTTCTTCAGTGTTCTTAATACCTGAAACCGAAAAAGAGCTTGAGAAAAAAAAGCATTCAAATATTTGGTTGTAGCTTCCTGGAAATGGGGGGGGGGGAATGTTCTTCAGAAGTTTCAGAAGCAGTACAATAAAGTAATAATATACAGTATAACCTCAGCTTGCTTACTTATAAACATGTTTCTTCCAAAGATCATCCACATATTCCCTTAAATAGGTTCTGTGCAATGCATTATTTCGGGTAGTTTTAGCTGACCTTTAGACAAGACAAAGGTCCCTGTCCATTATGTATACTAAAGGAGATGCCTCCTACCAGATTTTTAGAACTAATGTGCTTCAAACAGTGATAGCATTTCCATGACTGTCTTCTAAATCAGGGCTTTTCAACTGGTGGTATGCATACTTTGAGTACTTTAGTACCTGGCAGGTGGTACGTGGCCCGTAGCCAAGTGTAGTGGGGCAGGGAACAAGCTAAAGTGGCACCACACAGGCCTGGAGGAAAACAGCCAGAGCTGCAGGGCTTGGCAGAAACCCCGGGATCTGTGTGCGTGGTTACATGCTGGTTGGAGCAAGAGGCTTTTGTGACCAAAGGGTGAGTGAGTGAGTGAGGGGCGTTTGCAAGCAAAATGTGAGAGAAAAATGGAAGAAGGGAAAAAGAAAAGGCATTGACTTCCAACTTCCTCTGTTGCAGTAGAAGGAACCATTAACATTGAACCTCAACTTTTTATTTTTCCATAATATTATAAACTAGCCATTTCTATAACAATAAATGAATCTAATCAGTAGGCCAAAATTTCTATAACAACCTTGCTAAACTGGTGGTATGGATATTGTCATGTCCTAAAAATACAATTGTGAAAAGGTTGAAAGTTCTAAATGACCAATATCTAAAAAACCTTTTTAATGCTCAACAAGTAAGTCGAGGACTAAGCCGGTCATAAGTTGAGGACTTTGTAAGTTGCTGTAAGTCGAGGATCAAGTTTTTGACACCTTGCTAAGCACTGGTGGTACTTGGATATTGTCATGTCCTAAAAGTGATACAATTGTGAAAAGGTTGAACAGCCCTGTTCTAAATGACCAATATCTAAAGCAGTGGTTCTCAACCTTTTTAATGCTGCGACCCCCAACAAGTAAGTCGAGGACTAAGCCGGTCATAAGTTGAGGACTAAACCAGTTGTAAGTCGAGGACTACCCAACCAGCTGTAAGTCGAGGACTTTTCCTACCCAGGAGCGCCACGCACGCGTGGTGCCGCCCCCTGCGCTGGCCGAGGTGTAGCTGTCAAGTGGCAGAGACGGAGCAGGCCGACCACCTGCTGGGCCACCAGCTGGCCCAGCCCAAGGGAGGTAAGGCACCCGCCGGAAAAGGGGAAAAAATGGCGGACAGCCTTGCTTGGCGACCCCCGTGAAATGGTTGATCGACCCCAAATGGGGTCGCGACCCACTGATCTAAAGAGTCTTTGAATTGTGGAATTCCCAATTTTTGTGTGTACATTTCATATTTATTTTATTCCCCCTCCAAAATTGCTATCAGTATGTAAAGTAAGAGCACATAACTCTCTTCTAAGAGTTTAATGCATTGGAGAGAAGAGTTAACTGTTAAACTGGTGATTACCTGGGCATATCTTTAAAGAAAAAAGCTGATACAAATGGATCTTATCATTCGGAACCACAAAGAAGATCTTTGGGTATATAGACCCAAATAAGGACTCTGAGACAGGGTACCACAGATACTAGCCTACATAAGTACTTTATGAAATAATGTCAGGAATATCTCATGTGTAAACAAACTCAATGCAACACTTACGTAAATTAACATGTCATGCTATGTTATGAGTTGTTTAAAAATCTTGGGTTGAATATGTTACATTTTGCTAAATTATCTTGTAATCCGCATCGATATGATCTTGGTTCATTTTCCAAAGAAATATTCTTGGAGTTAATGATAGGTATCTTTTCATTTGGTGCTTTGCTGATATAGAAACAAGCACAACATAATTTAATGAAGAGAAGGATGAGGGGGGACATGATAGCAGTATTCCAATATCTCAGGGGCTGCCACAAAGAAGAGGGAGTCAAGCTATTTTCCAAGGCACCTGAAGGCAGGACAAGAAGCAACAGATGGAAACTAATCAAGGAGAGAAGCAACCTAGAACTAAGAAGAAACTTCCTGACAGAACAATTGACCAGTGGAACAACCTGCCTCCAGAAGTGGTGAATGCTCCAACACTGGAACTTTTTAAGAAGAGACTGGACAGCCATTTGTCTGAAATGGTGTAGGGTTTCCTGCCTGAGAAGGGGGTTGGACTAGATGACCTCCAAGGTCCCTTCCAACTTTATTATTATTATTACAACATCACTTTTTATATTCTATTACAAGGCTATATTTTTTTCCTCTGATTGGGTTATCAGTCTGAGCCAATTATTATACTGAAAGTACCATAATATTCATCATTTAGTGGCTCAACCACCTTTGCTAAAATTTTGGCAGATACTTAGGGATGAGGACTTTTTCATGTTTATGGCAAAAGATATATTGGATTTCAATTCTCATAACTCCCAGCATGATAATCTCAGAAATTATGGACCACAGATAGAAGAGTGTTTTTATATTTTGATTTTGTCTGGTGCTTCTTCAATTTTATTTTTTGTTTGTAGCCAGTCCAATATATCTCAACACACTAGTTTTTAATGACTGAGACAAAAAGTGCATGGCAACATAAATCACTGTTTATACATTCTAATGGCTTGATTCATATACCATCAAGCCAGTGGTATGAGATTCAATGTAGTGTCGTGGTTAAAGAGAGGTGAGATGCA
Source organism: Crotalus tigris (assembly GCF_016545835.1). Classification (NCBI taxonomy): domain Eukaryota; kingdom Metazoa; phylum Chordata; class Lepidosauria; order Squamata; family Viperidae; genus Crotalus; species Crotalus tigris. The sequence continues at coordinate 255,776 of NW_024097531.1, read as the reverse complement.
GATTCTAATCTGTTCTCAGCCATGGAAGCTCATTGGGTAAACTTGAATGAATCACTCTCGGTCAAACCCACTCACAAGTTATGGAGAAGCCATTTGCCGGATTAGTGTTATAGATTATCAATATAAAACAAGTATTTCTTACATTTTTCCCAAATCTATTTGAAGGGGGTCCTAAAAAGTCTGTAACTAAAATTAAATTCACAATTTAGTGATCAGTTTCTAATTTGTGACATCAGCCTTGATTGTTATTGAATTCTAATGAATGTATCATCCATAGCTTGCCTCAAGGGTTTTTCAAACTGTAGATCTGTCAACATTTGAAATGTTTCCTCATCTGCATTCTCAAAATCTCTTATTTCTTCATCTCATGCTTAAGGACACAGTGTAGGCTTTCTTTTTTATCCCCTCCATTTGCAATTAAACATGATTTAAGTCCTTGTTTCACCCTTTCTGTTTTTCCTCAGGCCAATCACTTTAGTTAATCCTTATTTTTGTTTACGGTTTTTTACAGAAATCATACCATTATAAGATATAGCTTTCAACAAGAGTTCTTTTTTTCTTTATTCAGTCTCTGTTCAGTATAACTCCAATCATAATTACTCTGTTTTGTAAGATTGGAATAAAGAAATTTTAAAAAAACTAATTCTTTTCATCTTTTCCATTTTGCTTTTGAACTTTTTTTTTTTTTCATTTTCTAAAATGACTGTTGAATAATTTTAAAATTTGCTCATTAACATTTTTTATTCTTATTACAACTTTGACTATAGCAAATCTTTGTGAATGATCTTGGCAGATAAAATGTTACAATTGCAACCATAACCCCAAATATTCTTGATTATCAATTTTATTTATTAAATAAATAAATTCTCTCATTTTTTCATTAAGAGCTTTTATTGGTATTTACCAAAACATAAATAACTGCCTCTGATTATTAATAACTCTGATAAAGTATATGCATTCAGCAAACCTAAAGAAGTCAAGGATTGACTAGATGGGGTGGAGAAATGGGATGGCCGTTGGCTTCCCAACCCCCAAATCCTCATTACTGTATATTCATTTTTGTAAATTTTTAATGTAATAGCAGAATATCCTGAAATGTGGAATATATTTTTAAATTGTATAACTCCTGGGGCAACCATAAGAAATCAGAACATATGCTGAACCAGCTTTCTGCTAATGTTCCCCTGAACGTCTTCCTTATGTGTACAATCTAAGGCCGGGACGATTAAAAATACAAACATCTACTCAAATGGTTTGCTTCCATTACTGTGAGTTTATGGGGGATAGAAAGGAAGAGCAAGGATTTAAGCAAAGAACAGGACTTTGAAGAGCTCTGAAAAGAGACAGATGGAACTGAAGGCCAGACTAGACCACCTTGGCTGAAAGCTACTGTCTGAAGTTGCGAGAATATGTACAATTAGTTTACACAAGACACTAAATTAGGAGCCTTTATCAGATTATGCCCCCACCCCATACCCGCAGAAATGATAAATGAATTTGTGTGCTTCCCTTCTCATAACTAAAGCTGATAAATTCTTTGGGTTTGAAGTTGGACAAGTAATATCCAACTTTCTAAAAGAAATGTAACTTTCATCACATTTTTTTTGACTGAGGCTTACATTTATCAGCACTACTTGTAGGTTGATCATTTTTCATTTTTCATTTACCTCTGTTCTAGGCTAGTAATGTAAAATAATGGCTAAAAGTACTGAAATTCACTAGCATGTACATTTGTTCACAAAACATTCTGAAGGCAGGTTATACTACTTAGCAACAATGCTGGTTCTGGACAGCACTTAGCAAGTGGTGTCATGGAGCTTGATACCCCAGAGGATATGGTTTTTAAGTACAGAATCATTCCATTTTATAGTTTGGATGGATGGATCTATGACTGATTGGTAAGGAGAGAGAGAGAAGATAAATAATGATATATATGATAGATAAATGATAGACAGACAGACAGACAGATAGATGAGAAAGAGATGATAAGAGAGAGAGTTGATATAGTGCTTTGACAAGTGGTTAGACCTACTGGTTTAGTTCTCTCTCAAAACTTCCTCCAGGTTTTGCTCTCTACTTTGTGCAAATCCACTGCAAGTTGTCCAGGCAAAATAGGTCTGAGTTTTGATAATACTATCGTTTTGCCTATGCAAGCCAGATCAGGTAAACACCCCCCCCCCCGAGGGTGATTGTGACTTACAGTTTGAGAATCCATGCACAAAGCTATAATGTGGTTTAACCTAGATGTAGCTTAACTGAGAAAGGTATTCTAGGAGCTAAAAGATGATAGAGGTCCATTTCATACAACATATTAAAGTATACAGTGACCTGTTTGGTTATACCTTACCATGTAAGCTGTACACAACTATGGCGGTTTTTAAATGGCTTCTGGCTTAGCCTTGGCGGTTTAATTCTTTTTCCCCAGGAAATCCCTTGTGTTCGAAAGGCCTGCTAGACCAGAGGCCCCCAACTTTTGGTGCACCAGGGACCGGTTACACGGAGAGAGGTTTTTCTGCAGACCAGAGGAGGCATGGTTTTGTGTGCTGCCTGTATCCTGTAGATGGGGCTTTCCTTGCTTGTGTGGACTGGTTGCTGGCATGCTGCGGCCCAGTACTGGTCCACAGACCAGGGGTTAGGGATCCCTGTGCTAGATAATGTTGCAAATATTTGCTCCAGTGACATTTTGTCTTGGTGCAGGTTTGGTAATGATGCCCTCAGAATCAAGTGGAGACAGGTGGTTGGCATAAAAGCTTATTCGTTTATTTCTGTTAAATTTAAGTGCTTGACTCCAAAATTATCCTTGGTGGCTCTCAATATCAAACAGAAACAAAGAAGAACACAATCAGCTATAAATAACCCAAATGGCAAACAACCACTCAAAACAGAACATTTGCAAAAACTTATCCAACAAGAATAGTCATGTCTTCAAGGCCTTCTGGAATGGCATTAGGCAAAGAGCCACACAGACCTCAAGGGTTATCTTGTTCCAGAGGGTATATTCTTGAACTAGGAGAGTTGTGTGTCTTTCTGGAATTGAATCAAAACAGCTTCCTTCTCTCTATCTGGTTCTTCTTCAGAGTCCTCGACTTCATCTTGCATCCTTGCAACTTTAAAATGACTTGTACTCCATCTCATTTCCATTCCTATTTTACCCAACAATCCTCAAAAGGAAAAAGAATAGATTGCAGAAGTTATGCTCCATAAAAATACCCCACACTGCTAAATGGCAAATCACAATGAGAGAGTAAGCTTGGTATAGTGGTTATGCATCAGGCTAGTAACTGGGAGACTTTGAATTTTAGTCCCACCTTAGGCACAAAGCCAGTTGGGTAACTAGGCCAATCACTTTCTTCCAGCCCTAGGAAGAAGGCAATGGCAAACCATTTCTGAAAAACCTCACCAAGAAAATTGCAAGGACTTGTCCAGGCATTCTCAACGCAGACACAGTTGAAAGGAAGACAAAAATCTAACATGCATCTTCCCATTAACTACAACAGGGGTCCTCAATCTCTGGGCCGTGGCCCACTAGTGGGCCACGACCTATTTGCAACTGGGCTGTAGAAACGGCAGGCGACTGGGTACACGCACACGCATCTTCGCTTCTAAGAGCAGTGGGTGAGAGCGTGCACATGGACTTCATTTGCACGAGCAGCAGGCAGATGCCTGCACATTGTTTGTGCAAATGGAACTGCGCTTGCAAGCGCATTTGCTGGCTGCTTGCGCGGAACCATTCCCTCTCCCCACCCCCTGCCATTTTGAAAAGCTGGAAAGGTTGGGGAACTCTGAACTATAAGACTTAATTGCAAATCCAGATGATCAGGAGAAAGTGGTGAGGTCTACAAGCTTGCTAAAGATATTACCACTCTATAGCAGGGTTGGGCAACTATGGCAGCTTTGTGATCTGTGAACTTTACCAAGGCTATAGAGCAAGGGTGGACTACAATGGCAAGTTTACAACCTATGGACCTTAACTTCCAGAATTCCTGAGCCAGCTCTGTTGCCTCAGAAATTCTGGAAGTTGAAGTCCATAGGTTCAAAACCTGCCATTGTTGCCCATCCCTGCTCTATAGCAGTGGTGGCGAACCTATGGCACGCGTGCCAGAGGTGGCACTCAGAGCCCTCTCTGTGGGCACACAAGCCATGTCCCGGAGATGGCAACCATCCCTCTTCAACCAGCCATTCGCTAACTCACCGAGGTCCCACTTGGCCGGATGCATCCCAGCACCCATGCGCTCACTGACCTCTGTGTGCGGGGGCTGATGGTGTTAGACAGTAGCCGCCCTGGCCCCTGCCTCACCTTGCCCTGTGACAATGGTACCCCCACCCTGCCTCGTCTTGCCTTGCCTCACCTTGCAGGATGAGCCTCCTGCCCACCGCCCCACCTGCCAGAGACCCCTGGATCTCCCCCAACCTGCCTGGCCCCCACAGGCGTCCCTCCCCATGAGTAACATCAAAGTGATCATGCCCACCTTGGCCACACCCACCCAATCTGCCATGACCACCACAGCCATGCCCACCCAGTGGACCATGCCCACCTGGGACCCGTCGATAAATAAGTGGGCTTTGGGTTGCAGTTTGGGCACTCGGTCTCTAAAAGGTTTGCCATCACTGCTCTAAAGCCTTGGTAAAGGAATTTTTCCTTTTTCTGAAAACAGAAGACACAGTTATTCAATAAGTAAAAAACCTAAAACTCTAGTGGGAGATTTATGTGCCAAACATGTAATTGTTACCTATGAGACCCAATTCATCTCCTCCTAGCTCTTTTTTCCTATTTTTGATTTTCCCCGTCTTTTGACGTCTGTGATTTGCACCTACCCCAGATGTTTTCTATTAAGGAAGTAGCAATGGTATTAGGATTACAGAAGGGAAGGCCTGAGCATCACCACTCAGCTGTAACTTTTATTGACGGAAACAAATAATTTTTGAAAGAAATAAATGGTTCTTGCCCATACCTAATGAAACCTGTTGGTTATATTAATTGGCACTAACTTTATTGTACAAAAAACCGTTTACCAATATAAAAATCAATCAGAGTTATGATAGAACCAAGGGGAAAATAGACTCTGCAACCGGAAGATGCTTTTTTATACATCAGGACAAAGTCAGTTTAGGTACCCATCCATGTCTTAAATGACCTAACCCTCCTTATCTTCTGAACTCCAATAAGGTCAGCCAGCTGCTTCTGTTTGTAGACAATAGGCTCAAAAAGTTATATATAAGACTTTGTAAGCTGTAAAGTCTCACTTCAGGCTAATAAAAGCACAATCCAGTTATTACTAATATTTTTATCAACTTAAAAATGCACTTGTTTATTTTTATTTATCAAATTTTGAAACCACCCATCTCTCTCACAGAAAAACTCTGGGCAGCATACAAATTAAATATGATGACATAAAACAGTACATGGAGGTTAAAATTTAAAACGTTGCAACCTGACTCAAGTTTGTCAGATGTCATGTGAAGAAACTGTCCCACTGGCTTGTCACGCTGTATGTGTATTTTAATAAACTACCGGCTAGTTAGGACAGGTAAAGTGGTTGACTTTCTTTTCTCTCTGCCTTGAGATTTTCCACAGCTATTTATAAAAAACAAACAAATGGCAAAGCTGAACACAGGAGTGAACAAATGGAATGTGTTAGGTCCTTTTCTCCATTCAGTGTTGATTTTGTATTCTTGAAGATATTCCAAAATACTTCAAGGGAGAGCACTAAAAAAAGACACTTTGCTGATACATGCCAAGACCCTTAAATTATTAGTTTTTAGGAAATGATCTCACTGTTTGCTTTACCCAACTGACAATACAACATGATTAATGAGAATGCCACTTTAAAGAAGCTTCTGTGGACCTTTAATGTATTATTTTGAATAGCAGTAAATAAGGTTACTTGCTTTTTTTTTTTTTAGTTCAGTTCAGCTACTTTTGTTTCAAGTTAAAGAGAGCAATTTGTAACAGGAGAATAAGTTAGCTGAATACTGATGCCCAATCAGCAATTCTGAGATATAATGCTACAGTAGAGAGAATTGCATATTGGCTACATAGAATCCTGAATTTAATGAAGCCATAGAAACCAAGAACAGATTGATTACCCTGTTCATTGTTCTAAGGTGCTGTTCAGATGTAGAGCCATTTGCATGCTCATATTTAGCTGGTCCGGGGGGAAAATGCAGATGTAAAGCTATAGATAGTCCTCAACTTATGACAGCTGGGACCAGAATTTCCATTGTTAAGTGATGTGGTTCTTAAGTGAGTCATCATGTGACCGTGCCCAATTTTATAACCTTTTTTTGCTGTGGTCCTTTAGCAAAACCATGCGTTAATTAAATGAATGCAGCTTCTCCCAAAGACTCTGCTTGCCAGAAGCTGGCTGGGAAAGACACAAATGGTGATCATGTGACTCCAGGACCCTGCAATCCTTGTAAATACATGCCAGTTGCCAAGCACCCGAACTGTGAATATGTGACAGTGAGGATGATTATAAGTGCAAGGAGTTAAGTCACTGTTTGCAGCACTGTTATAACTTCATATAATTGCTAAATGAATGTCGAGAACCACCTGCACCAAAAAAGAGCACCGGTGTTAGGTCCAAGAGTACACAGCAATGTAATGTCAAGCACTGCATATAGCTTCCTATTGCTAATAACAACAACAATAATAATAATTGGAAGGTAGCTTGGAGGTCATCTAGTTCAACCCCCTGTTCAGGCAGGAAACCCTATACCAGAAGTCTTCAAACTTGGCCCTTTTATGACTTGTGGACTTCAACTCCCAGAATTCCTCAGCCAGGCACGCTGGCTGAGGAATTCTGGGAGTTGAAGTCCACAAGTCATAAAAGGGCCAAGTCTGAAGACCCCTGCCCTATACCATATGTTGCTTAGAGTAGCTGACATTTGTCAAAGTCTTGTTTTACTTTCTTCTTTTTCGAACATGGACTTTGGAAGATTAAAGAGGATAGTATAGTGCGACTGCATTTGAATCAGAACTCAGATAAAGAGATTTCGTACTAAAATAATATTTTATTTCATCTTAAAAAATTGTATGTACTGATTTTAGACCTTTAAGTATAAAAGTGCCAAAATATTTAGTTGCCCTTAAAGACTTGGATATTTCACAACACTATATACATATACACAGGTATGTAACAGAAAAAAAATATTTTTACCAAATATTCAGAAATATGGGATTATCAAGAAGCACTTCATATTTCTAAAATTATAATAAATCTAACTACTAGTTTTATAATAATAATAGTAACTCAGTGTGTATGAAGGCCAGCACCAACTAAAGAACTGGCAGCTGTGAGTTCACATTGTTATGTACATAACAATGTAGCTATAATAATAAGAAAAAAATGTAAGTAAGATAGGCTCTCCATTGTTATCAAATCCTATTTCCTCAAGTTTATTTAACTTGCTTTTTATGTTTTTTGATAAAATAAAATCTCAGCTTCTATGATATAATTGCTTAACAGGCCCATCACAATGCTACCAGTCAAGCATTTAAGACTGTTGATTTCATGCAACAAATTGCAATTGTACATATTCATAATTTACCTATTGAACTCAATCAGATTTTACTTGAGTTAAATCTTGTTTAATTAAACCTTACTGTTGATATTTGCACTCCCTAGAGAATCTGTCTGTATAATTTGAATGCCATCCATGATTAAGCTAAATGCTCTTTATATTAATTCTGGTCATTTTCATAGGACTTCTATGATCAAAGATCAGCAAAGTAGTCTTCACAGATACTCAAAAATATAAAGAGGGAAGACAGCGCAACATCATTAACTGGCCTTTATATCTTTGGAGAAAATGCAGGAATATCTTCTTTGAAAATATTAAACTGAAAAAAATCTCAGCTGTCTGCTGTCTTGCAGCCAATGGGCATTTTGACTCATTTGTAACAATTGCTGGACATATTGACAAAATGTTGTCATCAGGAATTGTGAGAAGGGCTTCTTTCTACATGGCACACCAGCCAGTAACTTCCTTCATTTGATTCTGTTGCCGAAGGATTGCTTGTTTTCATAAGATTATTATTCTTAAGAGCTCTGTGTGGGCAGTTCATACTTCTTTATACTAGAATTCTTGAAAGAATCTCTGAAATGAATAACAATTATAAAATAATTTTAAAATGTGGGAATGGATGTGTGTGGAGAGAACGAGAGAGATTTTAAAAAGATAATCAAATAACAGACTTCTCAAAAATATATTAATATATTTTGAGAAACATTTATTATTCAATATACTTCTATTATAATATGACTGATTATATAGCTATATATTACTGTAACACATTGTACCGTGTACCAACTTATATAGGAAAAACTGTAAGAAAAGACATGATCTATTCAAAATTGAATACTACGTTCATATAATGTAGCATTTAAATCTAGATAACTATGGTATAAAATTGATATCATTAAAATCCAGAGGGTATATAGAAAATTTGCTTCTACAGAAATGTAAAAATAGAAATGCAAATCAGGCAAAAAAATAATTTCTGGAAAATACTGAATATGGGGGAAAACATCAATAGGTTTTGCCTTTTTGCATTTCTTTATCTAGGCTAATTCTTTAAAAGCACAACTTCTTTTCAATTTAGAAATAGTTGAATTATATCGCTGTATCACAGGGCTACATTTCGGCATGGATGGAGACAGGATATATATTCTCCATGTAGCAACTATAACTTAAATCAGGAATAGGTTAAAGTTCCTTTTCTGCATTCTAAGGATTATCTCAGTTTATTGTGCAAATACAATTTTATTAACACTATATAATAATTCTGATGACTTGATCCTAACTGGATGCTCCTCATTCTCATGGGACACATTTTTGACACAGTCAACATTTAAAATACAGTATTGTTTCAATACCTTGAAATACTGTTAAATTTCACAATAGGTTTATATAGCTCTGGGATTTTCCTCCTAATCATTGGTCTGAGGCTGTTCTCCAATTTCTCATAGTTCTTTTTCAGTTCCTTATGATATTCTTTTTGGTCAGGGGTAATCAGGTGCCGGTTTTTTTCCAGTGCTTCTCCACACCTGTTGCCCAAATGATGGAAAAAAAACATTTACTTGGTGATGGGTTACACTTAACTACATTAAGCCATGTGTAGTAATATCAAACCCTTGACCTGGATACATATTTTAGTGACCTCATTCTGAAAAAGTAGGTTGGGGAAAGATGACTATGAAGAAGTAGCATACTTCTTATGTTATAATCAGAGGCAATCTCATTATTAGTTTTCCTTCTATAAATGTAGAAATATCCTTTACTGATGATTACTCTATAATGCAGTGAAGATGCTATGACTTTTTTACTTGTTAGGTGTATGTTCTCCCACCTTTTCTGTAGAAGCTTAAGGTCACTAATATGACATTACTACTTCATTTTATCTCTGTAACAATAAGCCTAGGGGGTTCATTGGATTGAATGATTAGCCCTTATTATGAAGCCATCTCACGCCCAGATCTGCTAGTGCAGACCCACTCAGGGTAATTACAAGATTAACTGATTTCTCTGTCTTCTTTACTTACCTCATTATGAACTCTTTGAAGCATAATCTCAGCTTGTTGTGGTGACGGTAAAGTTTTGGATCATCTGGAATCTCCGCGAGAAACACTTGAGCTACCTCTAGTGGTCCCTTATTAGAATAACATTTTACTGTATTAGGGAACTACATAAGCATGTAACACCCAGCAGAAAGCAAAGAACAAAAGGGTATTTTTATTGGGCAATGAACTTTCAGGAAATCCCAGTTGCAATAGAATGGGGCAAAATAAAAAGAAAATCAGCATCAGGAATCTACTTAATGGTAGCACTGATAACTGATAACCTAGATCAGAAAGTAATGCCAATAGATTATACTACTGGTAGAGACTCAGGAATTATTGGATGATACGAGCAACTATGAAAAACTTAGTTGATTTCCAGAATAGGCATGTACATACATATTTATGACATTTTCATTGTTATTGTTTAAACAATATGCCAGTAAGGCTGAACAGAAAAGTTCAGAAAATACTTTGTGAAGCGTAAGTATTTTGTTATTTATCCTTATGTACCTGGTTAACAGTGGCTCCCACAGAACCCTGAAGGACCATCTGGAGCATTTTGGCATCTGGAGGCACTTGGTGGGTGGCAACTGCTAGCTCAAGGGTTTTCTTTTGCATGTCTTCAATTGCTACTTCAATTGGCATCAACACATACTGAAACCAAAGATGGATAAAGATAGTCCATTCATAAAGAAAATGCAGACATTAATAAAATAAAAGTCTGGAAGACAGGCATAGGGCCCCAGAGTGGGGAAGGTCACACATGTACACTGGAGTCGGGTGGTGGTGGTGGTGGTGGTGGTTACCAAGAATTTGAAAGATTTACTTTGTGTTACTTCTAATATCTTTTTAAGGACTTGCACTACCATGTCTAGTCTGCAAAGCATCAAGGTTACTTAGTAGAAGGCAACAGTGACCCAGCATTTTCTCTATATCTCTGTTGCCATTTAGGGATTCTTAGCCGTTTTGCAAGTATTGTAACCTGTACACTATAAAGTTAAACACTATATAGTCTTAATAGTTTTTCCTGGTCTTAAAATGACTGAAAAATGTATCTTCAGCAGTTGCGATCAGAAGTAACTCTAAAAGTAGGGAAAAGGTGATTGAAAAGCCCAATGCAGCCCTGAAGCTACAGATTCACTGTTCCTTCTTAAGAAACATGCTTTACCTCCTCCTTTTGAATGACATTGATTCTAGTTTTGATGTAAGGAAAAGCATGCATTGTGGTCAAAATGGTCTTCCGCTTATACTGCTCACTCAGCTCTCCTCGTGGACGCCCATCTCGAGTAAAAGGGGTGGTGTACATAAATCGTCGAAGACCGAAGTTTTTCTCAAAGGGGGTTACTCTTTCTTTCATCTCATAATCATCAAAGTATGGTTCCACAAAAGTAATTTGTATATAGGCCTGGAGAGAAGGAAAAGTGGGTAAATCTTTATGTAAATTATGCTAGTTATTACTATGGTTCATCACCCAGTCAGTCAGAAATATAGACTGGATTTGAGATTTTTATCCACCTATCGAATCTTTCCCAAGGATCTGAGACAAGTAATGTGGATGCTTGATGGTGCTGAAGATATTGTCACAGGATATAATTATTATTATTTGAGGTCTTCGCCTCGATGTTGCTTCCTGGTTACAGCCTGGAGTGGTCCCTGATTTTTTAGCAAGGTTTTTCAGAAATAGTTTGTCCCTGCCGGCTTCCTAGGCAAAGAGAGAGAGTGGTGGCCCAAGATAACTCAGCTGGCTTCATGCCCAAGGTGGGACTACAACTCACAGTCTCCTGGTTTCCAGCATGATGCCTTTACTGCTGCACCAAGCAGGGTCTCATAGGTTAATTATTATCAAGCTTAAGCTAAAGAGAATCACACATGAAAAAGAGAAAGTATTTGTTGTACATGTCTTGGATTCTGTTCTTATTTAGTTGACATTCATTACCAATCCAGCATAAGACTGGATCTTGCAAGACCACTCACAAGACTGCACTTTAGTCTCTCTCTGTCATACTATCCTGGGAGTGTTCACCATAGGCATCAGGATCCTGTAAGACTGTGCTCTCTTTTCATTTGGACAAACTTTTTGTCTTAATTTAGGTTCAGATTTTAGGGTTTTTTTCTGAAAAGTAAAAGATTTCTAACTGTAGAGTTAGAAGTAGTGTTACCATACCTTTCTGGGATCTAACTTGTTCTTTTTGACAGGAATAGAGTCTTTGATCACAACAATGCGATCTTCTCCAAAGCATTGACCATAAAATCCCTAAGAAGGAAACAAAATCACGAGTACATGTAATACATACAAATGCAAATCTACGAAATAAGTCAAGTGATAAGATGAAGTGCAATTTAAGGTGCTACATGAGATGGGGCCAGATTATTTGAGGGACCGCCTCTCCCTGATTACATGAACACATCCCAACATATCTGGCAGGAGAAGCGTAATGATACCTAAGAGATGAAACTTTTCTGCTGTAGCCCCTCTCCTTTGGAACTTCAAAGGGGGGGGCTAGTCCCAATCCTTATGGCTTATAGAAGGAAAGAATTAGAAAAAATAGTTGTGCTGATTTTTAAAAATAGTGGTTCTTCCTAACCCATGGGTCTTTTATATTTTTAATATTGTTTAATTATGTTTTAAGATGCAAGTAATACATTCTATTACTTGTGTAGAATGGTATTTATACAGTATAAGCTAGAGATTATTAACAGCATGATGATTTAGGTAAATCCAAACTTTTAGGAGAAGGGGAAAAAGTATGTATGAATATCAACTGCAGTTTCTAAAATATTAATGTTGATGAACATAAAGTTGCTAAAACTGTACGAACATACAAAGCTAAGTGTAACAAAGTATATTATATTATTGTATTATATAATAAAGGTTTCTATTTTAAACTTAATAATACTAAAATCCAAATTGTATTACTTGTTTATGCACAGTAGAAAAGAGAAAAACAAAAACAATGAAAAGAAAAAGGAGAAAAAAAAAGGAAAAATAAATAAAATTCCTAAACGTTAGCTGGTTTCTTCCCCCTTTATACCTTGACCCATTTGTGGTATTTATAAACATTTGGGACCCATTAAAAACCATAGTGTGTTTATTTTCACTTGGCTGTCTAATATATAGATATAGGGAAACCATTCTTCGAACTTGGTTAAACTTCTGTTGTTGTGAAATTAGGCTGTTAATTTTGCCATTGGTGCATATTGTCCAAGTATAAGTTTCCACGGACTTTCTAACAAGTTGAGCTTCTTTCTCAGCACTGATCTAAATCATCCACCTTCTCTTTTCATACTATCCCTCTCCATTTGCTTGTCAGTCACTGGGGCTCTTTGTACCCCATTTTTCTCACCTCCTATCACTCAAGCTTCCTCTCACTCTTTTGCTACAAATCCCCCGACAGGTCGGAATTCCCCTGTAGAATCACAATCAAGCAGGCACAATGGAAAGAACATTTTGGGAGGACGACGACTCTGCCAAACTAATTTGTAAATCCTACATGCTAGAGCGCTGCCAATGTTTTGTTAAAGTGCTTTGTTTTCCCATATAACGTGATCTTCATTCTCACACTTTAAACACACATTTCTGCTATTCATTAATTATAAATTCCTAACTTTCATTTCAAATCCTGAAGCCCTGAACAAAATCCATGAGGTTTTATTGGTTTTGTTTTGGTAGAAATTGTTCCTTTATTCTCATGGGGTAAAGGAGTATGGGGTAAAGGAGTGAGGACTAATTGTTCTGATATAAAAAGTTAATGTATTCAGCTTCCCTTGCAAGGCTCACTAATTTTACAGGAAACGACTAAAAACTGACGTATCTTCATATTTTTTAAAAAATCCCACTGTATTCTCTCTTTTCTTTGATGCCCCCATTTTTTTCATTGCATTCTGAGCTTTTATACTGCTATGGTTCCCTTTATTTATATGGCAACTCCTTATTTAAATGGCAACTGGTAACTGGAGGTAACTAGAAAGCAATGGAAATCGTAAGACTAAATGCTTTCCAATTTATAAAGATTTTTTGATGTTGAAGTTGAGCTAAGCTCCTAGGTTCAAAAGAATATTTAGTGAAGTAAAATCTCCAGGTCTGAATGGACTATAAATCCCAGAATCCCCAGAAGGCATTGTAGAGGCTGCTGTCCCATTACAATTGGAGGGTATGACATGGGGTAAGATTACAGTAGTTTAGGAGGTTGTAAACGAAATTATTCCACCTTTACCATTTCCATTCAGTTTATAAAACTGTTATCTTTCTGAATATTCTTTTGCTATGTTTTCTTATTACAGGTGTAATTACCTACCTCCAATCGGTGAGATATCTCAGGAAGTTTGGTTATGGCAGGTTCTTTATAAACAAATTCTTGTTCATCCAGATCTCCAAACATGGCTCCATAGAAACAAACACGGAAATAAGTCCCAAACATTCTCTTTTGACCCTGATTGATTACAAAATAACTGAAATAAACCTGTCTTTTTGCAGCAGTTTTCCAAAGAGCACTTATATTTTACTTTTAAATGTATCCTGGAATTGACTAGATCAGGTATCTCAAAACTTGGCAATTTTAAGACTTGTGGACTTCAGCTCCCAGAATTCCCCAGCCGTATGGCTGGCTGAGGAATTCTGAGAGGTAAAGTCCATAACTTTACAAATTTTGAGACTCCTGGACTAGATAGAAAAGAAAGAAGCAAAAAATGCTTGAATAATAATAATAATAATAGTAGTAGTAATAATAATAATAAAGTTGGAAGGGACCTTGGAGCTCATCAAATCCAACCCCCTGCTCAGGCAGGAAACCCTACACCATTTTGGACAAATGGCTGTCCAGTTTCTTCTTAAAAACTTCCAGTGTTGGAGTATTCACTGCTTCTGGAGGCAGGTTGTTCCACTGGTTAATTGTTCTAACTATCAGAAAGTTTCTCCTTAGTTCTAGGTTGCTTCTCTCCTTGATTAGTTTCCATCCGTTGCTTCTAGTCCTGCCCTCAGGCGCTTTGAAAAATAGCTTGACTCCCTCTTCTTTGTGGCAGCCCCTGAGATAGTGGAACACTGCTATCATTTCCCCCCTCGTCCTTCTCTTCATTAAACTAGACGTACCCAATTCCAGCAACCGTTCCTTACATGTTTTAGCCTCCAGTCCCCTAATCATCTTTGTTGCTCTTCTCTATACTCTTTCTAGAGTCTCAACATCTTTTTACATCGTGGTAACCAAAACTGGATGCAGTATTCCAAGTGTGGCCTTACCAAGGCATTGTAAAGTGGTATTAATACTTCATGTGATCTTGATTCTATCCTTCTGTTAATGCAGCCTAGCACTGTGTTGGCTTTTTTGGCAGCTGCAGCACACTGCCGGCTCATATTTAAATGATTGTCCAATAGGACTCCAAGATCCCTCTCACAGTTACTACTATTGAGCAAGGTACCCCCTATACTATACTGTACATTTGATTTTTCTTGCCTAAATATTTGTTTTTTCTTGCCTAAAGCCTGAAAGTACCTTCCTAACCTATATACAAACACTGTAGCCCAACAACAGAAAAAAGTACCTTATTTATTATGCTCTCAAAAGCCTTTTGGAGTTTACTGTGAACAGAAGAAAGCTTCCTAAAATCTCGATTTGCTTCCAAAATGGGGATGACAATCTTGCAAACCTCATTGACAGTTTCATACAGTCCTCCCTTGTGGAAAGAAGAAACATTTTTAAAATAGTTGCAATCATTCATCAGAAAATTACCACGTTCAGAGCATCATGCCTGACGAAGAAATGTCAGGCACATACGTTTTCTGAGGTTTTCACGGGTGTTTGTATGTAGGTCTTTGGTTATTCGGGTTTTCTCCCAAGTCAAATTGGAAGTGTCTTGGCCAAGACACTTCCAATTTGATGCGGGAGAAAACCTGAATAACCAAAGACATACATACATACATACATACATACATATATATATACATACATACATACATACATACATACATACATATATATACACACATACACATACACACACACACACACACACACATATATGCACATCAGACCACTGCTAATGTGTAAAGTCTCATTAAGGCCGTACTCAATTCAAACAAAATCTTTTTGATATTGAATTTGATACAGTTAAAACTAAAATGATATGCCATGGAATATAAACGGTGACTATATTGCCAATTCATTACATAGTGTACTGAGATGAGATTGTCCACACAAGTGATTAAACCAGGGGTGTCCAACCTTGGCAACCTGAAGTCCTGGGGACTTCAATTCCCAGAATTTCCCAGCCAGCCATTCTGACTGAGGAATTCTGGGAGTTGAAGTCCATAAGTCTTAAAGTTGCCAAGGTTGGATTTCCCTGGACCAAACCAAAAAAAAAAAAAAAAAAAATGTACAATTTAAAAGAAGCCATCAAAGCATTTTCTTGTACCCATGAAGGCAACAGTGCCCTCATGTACCCACCCACTCTAGGTTTTAACCCACTTATGTTTTTAACCAAGCAATGCAAATAAGCAGGACATGAATATTTTAAATTAAACAATGTCATTTATTAGGAAGTATTTCTTCTCTGTTGCAGTATTAGTGCTCTAAAATAGCATCCCCCTGGAAATGCATATGGCTCCCTCTCCACAACTGTTCTACAAGTCTATGAAAAGCTGGCTTGGCTCTCAGGCTTGGCTTAAAGACGGTTGCCAAGCCTCTGTTAGTTTTCTTTTGATGCATTGGATTGTTTGTTCTGGATGTATATGTCTTTTACTTTCATTTTATTGATCCTACTTTTAGAGATGTAAGCTCCCTAGAGTTGCAGCAGCCTGTATATCCAATTAAAGACATATATAAATAAACAAAATTAAAAGATGGTATACTATTACTCACAGTGTTAAAAAGCTCAGCTGCATTTTCCAACAGTCCCACCAACCCGTTCTCTGAGAAATATCTTCCTGAGCAAACTCCATCTTCATCTGGAGACAGAATATCATCTGAGACAGCAGACTCTTCTAGGACGTTGGAGGAAATATTCTGAAAAAGAGAACAGGAAGGTGGAGAATAGACAACTCTAGATATTGCATTCTATTGTAAATTGTAAATCTTTATTCCTTTTACTTTTTGTTTTATATTATTAAAATGTAATTGGCAAAAAAGAAAAATAGCTGCACAGAGGCTTTTGCCTACAAGCACCCAAAATTTGCCGACAAATGTTCAATTTTTTGTGCCAGTTTTAAAGTATTCAGGATGGCTTTCGAAACTGAAGGATGTGTTTCACTGCATGGGGGACACTACCACACACTAGAAAGAAGACTGAACTTAAGGTAAGGACAGAAAGCAATGAACACAAGAGAGTTTAGGTTTGTCAGACGCAACAATTTGGAATGTGTGGGCCTTGGATGTGCACATTCACATTCTCCATAAGTTCTGGTTTGGACAAGGGACCACATCTCTGCCCAGACCCCTATATCCCTATAATAAATAATAAGAAGATAGGACAATCATTGTAAGGATAAATAGGGTAAAATAACCTTACAGATATTTGTGTAATGTAGTGCTTTCTCTTCACAAGTCCACTGCTTCAGTAGCATGCTTCTCCTGATTTGCATTCTGCTTTGTTAAGATTCACTCTAAGTTACAACTCACTCTAATATTTTTTCTTTCTGTTCAGTCGTGTCCAATTCTCAGAGACTGCCTGGACAAGGCGTTTCAGTTTTCTTGGCAAGGTTTTTCAGAAATGTTTGCCTCCTTTTTAGCGCCAAGAGGAATTGACTGGTCCAATGTCACCCAACTGGCTTCTAATCCAAAGTAGGACTAAAATTTATGTTCTCCTGGTTTCTAGCCTGATGCCTTAACCAATATAGCAAATTGGCTCTCTGCTCTAAGTTAGATAACATAAATTGATCCTTTGCCTATTTTTTTGGCACGGTGTGTGGCATAGAGCTACTAGGATGGAACATTAAGTTTTTGGATTGCTAAACTAACTATACTGAATATGTAGTTTTCAGTGTGCAGATATGCTGAGTACATAGAAAGGATTTAAATCTTGCAAGCTTCTTATCTGCCTAGAAAGATTCATACAGTACCATTAATGAGAAGTAGGTTCTGTTTCTCCCTGATTTATTTCTGCAATCTGCTTTGACTACTGGTTTTTATCCTGTCACTCTTGCTAAGCTCCAGTGGATGTGCTCAGTATCTGTGGGATCAATCTAGCTTAACCAGGACGTTACAGGAAAAGACTTGCATGAAAAGAGTAATTTGCTCCTACCTGGAAAGTGACACTTCCGACTGGCAGATAACTATGGTCCTCTAACATGCTCAAATATTCTGCAACAAGAGCAGCAGCATGAATGAGGCACATGGCAGCTTCGGTGTAGCATTTCTTCTTGGTGTGCTTCTCTGCCATGTTCTGAAGCCAGGTGAGCCTTAAGTCAGGTGAAGTCTGATATCCTTTGGCAATTCTAAGAAAATAATGTGGTAAAAAAAGCATGCTTTGTTTGGCATCAGGTTGGATGATGCAAGATATATTATTTTAGCTTGAAAGCACAGCATCTAGCTTGAAAAAGGCAAGTAACTAGAAAATAATAATATTCCATAAAATTTTCCATATCTCAATCTCTTTTACCACTAAAAAGGTTACATCAGAATTGCATCATAAAGACCTCTTTCCTTACATTTTGTAACACATTTCTAATGAGTCTTTATATAGATTTTTTAAAAGACACACACACACACACACACATATAAAAGATTCTATAGAGTAGTTTCATACACACACACACACACACACACACACACACACACACACACACACTTAATTGAATATTAATCACATTATGTACCATACTTAAGAACATACGTATATGAATGTATTTAATTTTAAAGGTTAAAAACGTAACAAAATCCTAGATTAAAAATTTAGTAATATGGAACACTCTTTTCCAAGGAAGATACAATAAACACTTCATAGATATTCAATGCCACCTATCAAAAGTTTCTAAACTAGAATCTAAACTGTAAGTGATCTGAATTATTAATGCTAGAAAAATTCTAGAGTTTTCAACCTGAACATAAGATCCATAAGCATCTCTGGATCCTCTTGAAACTGTCGCATTTTCACTGTGTCTGATAATATGCAGTTCAGATTATGCAGCAATTCTTCCACCTAAATAAAACAAAATTTCAATTTTTCCCATCACAGATTTCTAAAAACAATCACTGATAAGGAAATGGGAGGGGGAAACCTACAAAGAAGAATATTGAAAATGGGGCTTCCTACTCAGTTTTTCAACAACACCCAACACAATTGGGATCATTTAATATCCCTTCTAAAATATTACATTTCTTTCTTATTATATCATGTAGTAATAGTAATAGTAGTAAAGTTGGAAGGGACCTTGGAGGTCATCTAGTCCAACCCCCTGCTCGGGCAGGAAACCCTACACTATTTCGGACAAGTGGCTGTCCAGTCTTTTCTTAAAAACTTCCAGTGTTGGAGCATTTACTGCTTCTGGAGGCAGGCTGTTCCACTGATTAATTGTTCTCACTGTCAGGAAGTTTCTCCTTAGTTCTAGGTTGCTTCTCTCCTTGATTAGTTTCCACCCGTTGCTTCTTGTCCTGCCTTCAGGTGCTTTGGAAAATAGCTTAATTCCCTCTTCTTTATGGCAGCCCCTGAGATATTGGAATACTGCTATCATGTCCCCCCTTGTCCTTCTCTTCGTTAAACTAGACATACCCAATTCTAGCAACCGTTCCTTATATGTTTTAGCCTCCAGTCCCCTAATCATCTTTGTTGCTCTTCTCTGTACTCTTTCTAGAGTCTCAACATCTTTTTTACATCGTGGTGACCAAAACTGGATGCAGTATTCCAAGTGTGGCCTTACCAAGGCATTGAAGAGTGGTATTAATACTTCACGTGATCTTGATTCTATCCCTCTGTTAATGTAGCCTAGCACTGTGTTGGCCTTTTTGGCAGCTGCAGCACACTGCTGGCTCATATTTAAGTGATTGTCCACTAGGACTCCGAGGTCCCTCTCACAGTTACTACTATTGAGCATGGTGCCACCTATGCTGTACTTATGCATTTGGTTTTTCTTGCCTAAATGTAGAACCTTGCTTTTTTCACTATTGAATTTCATTTTGTTCCTCAAGGCATTGCAAAGTGGGCACAATTAGCAATGTTTCAGTTCCAGATCAAAGTAATCATATTTGAATGAGAATATATCACCATAACCAATCATGACAGGAATTTATCCTTTGCCTGAGGACTCAGCTTTTGGATTCTTGGTTTTTCACAAACTGGGAATCAGATCAAGAATTTTTCCATTAACAACAGTTTCCTACTCCCTCCAGCTTGGTAAAATAGGACTGATATATTGGGCGAGGAGGGGGGACGAAGTCAAGCTATTACATGACAGCCTATTCCTAAAACATTGAGGAGTTTCCTAATTCAAACAAAAATACAGAACTGTACTTTTATTTCCAGAAAGCTTTTTGGTTTTGTTTGCTGGCTTACATAAGCCAAGAACAAACGGAGACAGGAACAAAAGACACATTTATCAAGTTATATATTACTGTTTTACTTCTCCGGTTCTTTTAAACGTGATTCATGTCAGTCATCAATAGCATTTTTTTTGAACTTCATAATAACCATTCCTTAACTAAATACAGCAGTCTTATGTTCTCCTCTTTTGCTACCATATTTCTATTACCAATTACTTCATCTTCCCTCTAGGGCAGGGGTAGGCAACCATGGTTCTTTTATGACTCGTGGACTTCAACTCCCAGAATTCCACGAGTCATAAAAGAGCCAAGGTTGCCTACCCCTGCTCTAGGGCAAGGGTGTCCAACCTTGGCTACTTTAAGCCTGTAGACTTCAACTCCCAGAATTTCCCAGCCAGCCATGGGGGAATTCTGGGAGTTGAAGTCCACAATTCTTAAAGTTGCCGAGGTTAGACACCCCTGCTATAGGGTAATTTGCAAAGCACAGGTTTTGTAGAAGGTTAGATGCTTCTTCCTTGCTTTGAACAAAAACAAGAAAAAAGAGCACTCTGGGAACTGGCAATAATCCTGTAGTATTTTCCCTGAAACTTTATTAAAAATTATTGATGAGATTAGATATAGTTTTGATTGCTGAAGTAAGTGCCTTTGCTGTTGGGTATACCAATGAGTAAGCAATACACATTTTGCACTGTAAATTTATCTAAATATAAATTAATGCAAAAGAATTAAAGGCTACAAAATGCTTTACCTGTCCTGGGAACAAAGAAGGTTGCATGTCTAAATCTTCCTCTGCATATGCCAAAATGGTCCGTAATGACCTTCTGAGATATTCTTCATTAAATTCTGAAGTCTTACCAACCAGAGATGCCAGGGACATTGTTACTTGCATTTTCACTCTTGCAAAGTTCTTTTATAAAAGAAAAAAAAGCAAACCATTGATTACACAAACAAAGTGCATAGATTTTTAATTAGTAGGAAGTTCCTGGTGTCTATATATGAGATTTAAAACATCTACAACTTTCTAGTTCCTATACAAAGACTTTCTTAGAATTTCCTTTGGAGTGAATGGGGCAGTATCCTTATTGCTGAGATAGTCCCATGGAAAGCAACCGCAGAATCAAACTTTATGGAAGTTATGCTTTGTTTATTTTGCACAATGGCATTTCCTTAAACTATTCTAAGTTCATGATGAAATAACTAGGTTGAGATACAATTACACATTGAAATATATGATCTTCACAAATCCAATTTATGCTGTTATTTGTTTCTTTCTATGATGGTTTACATAGAGATTATTTTAAATATGCCATCATTCTAAATTCTGAGTTCCAGAATTACAACATTGGTATGTGCAAAAATTATTATTAAATATATGATCCTTTTCCTATGCAGTACCAATTTCCCCACATCCCCCAAAGCAGAAAGGCCTTTTCCAGCTGAAAGTGAACTCCTTTGCAAACATTTGGCATATAGACCATAAAAAAAAAGAACCAGAGAAGGAGAATTAGATGTTATTTATTCTATAAAAAGTAAGGGAAGTGGAAATGCAAAAGCCACGACTAATGATTAAGGCCCTGACTAGAAGAAAGAGCATCATCTCTGTTCTTACACTGCTGGAGCTGAAGCTGTATCTCATCAAGAAGTAAAGCGTGGCGCAAGCTTGAATGCGAGTAGTATCAATACTGCTACTGCAGTGCTGCAAGACTTTCTGGCAGAGATCCGCACACTGTTCCACTTCTTCTTCAAAGAGCAACTCTCCAAACTGCAGGAGAAAAGACTGTCAAACTAAACAGCATTGGGCTCTTTGCTCAGACCAGGGGTCTTCAAACTCGGCCCTTTTATGACTTGAGGACTTCACCTCCCAGAATTCCTCAGCCAGCGTGCCTGGCTGAGGAATTCTGGGAGTTGAAGTCCACAAGTCATAAAAGGGCCAAGCCTGAAGACCCCTTGGGTTAGACCAACTAAAGAAGGGTGATTTTAGAAAGAATCTTTGCATCTCCTTTAAAATCCTCCACTTTTAAAACTGTAAACTTCTAGGCCTGTAGTCACCATGAAAGGATTTACAGCAATAATAAAAATAAAATACCCGATCAAGACATTTTATAGCAGGGGTGTCAAACTCCCGGCCTGTGGGCTGGACACGTCATCCAGAAGCCACGCGCACCCCATTGCCGGCAACGGCAAAACTGTCCCGCAACGTCACGTGACGTCATGAGTTTGACATGTCTGTTTTATAGGGAAGACAGATTTCCATAATACAGGTGATCCTCAGTTTACAACAGTTCATTTAGTGCAGGGGCCTTCAAACTTGGCCCTTTTATGATTTGTGGACGTCAACTCCCAGAATTGCTCAGCCAGGCATGCTGGCTGAGGAATTCTGGGAGTTGAAGTCCACAAGTCATAAAAGGGCCAAGACCCCTGATTTAGTGACTATTCAAAGTTACAATGGCACCGGAAAAAGTGACATGACCATTTTTCATACTTATGACCGTTGCAGCATCCCCACGATCACATGATCAAAATTGGGATGCTTGGCAATTGACTCATATTTATGACGGTTGTCGTGTCCCAGAGTCATGTGATCACCTTGGTGACCTTCTGACAAACAAAGTCAATAGGGAAGCCATAGTCATTTAACAACCATTTTACTAAGTTAACAACTGTAGTGATTCACTTAACAACTATAGCACAAAAGGTCGTAAAATGGGGCAAAACTCACTTAACTGCCTCACTTAGCAACATAAATGTTGGGCTCAATTGTGTTGTAAGTTGAAAACAACTTGTAGTTCTGATGCCTTCAGGAAGTTATTTTAATTTGGGAAATGATTTACAAATTACATTTCATAAAGATTGTTGAAGCTTTTTTATAAATAAGTCCATTGCAAACTATTTTATATGGCACATCATAGATAAATATAAATACATAAGATTACCGTAAGCTCTATAGAAAAATGAGCAGTCTGCCTATGAAAGATTAATCAAGAGTATGGAAGCAACCTCTTATGGACAGTTTAACTGGTTGTTCTGCCCACTGCAGAGGATTTTGTTGTTGTTGTTGTTAATTGCGAAGTCATGTCCGACCCATCGCGACCCCATGGACAACATTCCTCCAGGTCTTCCTGTCCTCTACCATCTTCTGGAGTCCATTTAAATTCACACCTACTGCTTCAGTGACTCCATCCAGCCACCTCATTCTCTGTCGTCCCGTTCTTCTATTGCCCTCTATCTTTCCCAGCAGGCTCTTCTCCAGTGAATCTCTTCCTGTCATCCTTCCTTCTACTTGTTTCCCAAATTGGTTTCAAAAGAGGAGTCGGGGCTTCTAAAGAGCAGTCGGGGTTGATCTCTTCTAGGACTGACCGGTTTGAACGCCTTGCAGTCCAAGGGACTCGCAGGAGTCTTCTCCAGCACCATAGTTCAAAGGCCTCAATTCTTTGGCGCTCAGCCTTTCTTATGGTCCAACTTTCACAGCCATACATTGCAACTGGGAAAACCATGGCCTGGACTATACGCACTTTTGTTGGCAGGGTGATGTCTCTGCTTTTTAGAATGCTGTCTAGATTTGCCATAGCTTTCCTCCCCAGGAGCAAGCGTCTTTTAATTTCTTGGCTTGGATTCTGTTACATAATCTTTATGGTTGCTTCCATTTTTATAATTCCATGATTAACCTAAATACTACTCTAGTCTGGCATTCTGTTATCCTTAATGGTTAAACGGTCCTTCTATTGCTTCCTGTTGTTCCACAGTAGCTAATATACTGAAATACGCTGTCTTTGATCCTGGAGTTAGCATATAGGCACCTTGACTAATAAACTTGATATGTAAATTTGCCTCATGCTCTTTGAAAGCCATGTAAGCTGGTGGCAATGACAAACACCCCTATTTAAACTAACTGCTGTATGAAAGGATCTTCTAGATCTCCCACCACTCAGCTTCAATGATTGATTCTGGATCCTGGGGCTATGACAAAGAGAGGAAGAAAAGCTTCCACATACCACATATCAGGCATAGTTTCAATCATGCTACCCTTACATGCCTTTTCTTAAGCTGAAAACCTCCAAGTGTAAAGCTGCTCCATTCCCATGACAATTTTGATTGGCCTTTTCTATATATCACTTTGGGAATGTAGATTTCTTTTTTGCTTCTTGACCTTTATAACTTTCTTATGCAATGAAAATCTAGCTGAAACAGGCATTTCGTTGAATTGTAGCAGAGGGAGGTGCGAAAAAGAGACGAAGGATCAATGAGAGATCAGGTTTTTTCTCTCTCCTTGAAAGATGTCCCATCGTTCATTAATTAAGACAGCATTTACGAATCATTATGTGAACTATATTTCTGCTCTTATTTCCATATCCCCCATCTTTTCTGTGGCATATCTTTTAGATCATAATTCTGTGGATAGGCACTTTTTTCACCAAGTACATATAACAGAATTGGCAGTATTTATGCACTGAACAGCAGAGTAAATAATGTTACTGTAAGAATGCAAACAATAAATGATACGTCTCTTACACCTCAACTTAACTGCAGTTAGAAGCCTGTAGTAATTTACAGGAAGCCATTTTACAAAACACTGTCCCAGTTTGTTTCCAATTACTTGAATACATATTGAATATAATACTCATTTGGGATAAAATAATCATTTAAAAAAAAAACAGCATAGGATAGCTGCCAAGAACATTCACAATGCCCTACAATGATAAGAAGAATGAACTGGGCTTAGCCATGCTGCCAGGGCCCAAGGTCAGATGGCTAAACCAGCTTTTTAATCCTTGTAGGATCAGGGTAAATCTAATCTCAAGGGGGGTGATGTTCCAAAGGCTGGGTACTACAGCAGAAAAGGCTCTCATCCTGGGTCCCACCAGTTTGAACTCTCTACTGCACTTATTTTTTTCACGGATTTATTTTCTGTCTTAAAGTTGACAGATCCTTTTCTTTTCCCAAAGGTGCTTCTTCAAGAGGCAGCTGGACTTTCTTGTTTTTCTTCGAAGACGTTTCACTTCTCATCCAAGAAGTTTCTTCAACACTGACTGGATGGTGGGGAATGGAAGGGTTTATATTCCTTGCAGACAGCTGGTCATTTGCATTCTTTTAGAGCAGTGGTTCTCAACCTTTTTAACGCCGCGACCCCCAACCGGTTGTAAGTCGAGGACTACCCAACCGGTCGTAAGTCGAGGACTACCCAACCGGTCGTACGTCAAGGACTTTCCCTGCCCGGGAGCACCGCACATGCGTGGTGCCATCCTCTGTGCCAGCCGAGGCGTAGCTGGCAAGTGGCAAAGACGGAGCAGGCTGACCACTGGCTGGGTCACCAGCTGGCCCAGCCCAATGGAGTTAAGGCACCTGCCGGGCCCCACGCACGCCAGCAACCCTCCCTGTGCCCGCTGGCCTCCCACCTCCCACCCCTGGCCCACTTTTACTTACATTTTTAGTAGTTGCTCAGCAGGGAGGAGTGGAAACTTTCAGACAGCTCGCCTTCGCTGCAGACAACTTGCAGCACCTTTTGCAGACTGGGGCTTTTGGTGGGCTCAACAGGGCAGAGACAGCCTGGACAATTCCTATTGGCTTTTGAAAGGCAATAGAATTAGACTCTATTCAAGAGAGTCTATTCTATAGGCTTTCAAAAGCCAATAGAATAAAAGGGAGTAGCCCAGCTAAGGAAAAGGGGAAAAAAATGGCGGACTGAGTTGTTTGGCGACCCCCGTGAAATGGTCGTTCGACCCCAAATGGGGTCCCGACCCACAGGTTGAGAACCACTGTTTTAGAGAGTCATTGAGGCCACTGGGAGGTTTGTCTGTGTCCTCAGGGTCACTTGAGCAGTGCAAATGGGTGTGGAGCCTTCTTGGAACTGCTGAAAGGATTGTGATGTGGAGCTCTGCTTTCTACAGGATGTTTTCTGCCCTGTGTCCCTTCACTGTTGAACACAGGTGCAGGCTGTTGGGAATGAGTTTGTGTTGTCTCCATCTCAAACTGAAACGCAAATGGTTCCTGTAGTCTGCAATTTCCAGAAAAAGTCCAGTTGCCTCTTGAAAAAGCACTTTTGGGACAACTGTGACCTGGATGACTGAGAATCTCCATAGACATCCTTTTCTACTATAAAACATTTTATTCTACTTGATGTTTCTTCTTTACCTTGGAACTTGGAGCCTATTAATTCCATTTAATTGTTCATGACGTGTGTGACCAATTCTCTGCAAAAAGCCAAGCAAAGGCCTGTTCATTCAAACCACGTGCAACATTCTATGGGAATGGAGCTGAGCTTCTGAACAGAGTGAGAAGAATGTGAAGACCAAATAAAGCCAATGCTTACCTTGACAATTAATGCTCGGAGGGTTGCAAAGCAATGGGTCAAATAGGTTGTGCTCTGATCATAGCTCAGAGAATTTATGAGGACCTTCAACACACCTCCAAAAATGTTCACCTTGCAGTCCATAGCTAATGTTGCCTATTGAAAGGAAGGGGAGAGTTATGGCATACAATATTGGCCCAATCTTGTTTATTGTGGCATGACTGCAAACTTACATGTTTTGGAATTAAGTTTATTCATTTAGAAATAAGACTGTTCAGCAAGCAATTTTTCAGTTTGCTTTATTTCTGTATTTGTTTCATGCTATGATCTAACCTGAAATTTTCATATTCAGGAACAATGAAAATAATTTTAAATGGAAAAATTATGTAAGGTACCTAATAAATAAAGTTTATGCCTCAATATATTTTCATCTTCTTTTCTTTTGAGGCTACCTTTGCTGCTGAGAACAAAATATGAGATTCTATAAACAATGTAAATTTCTACATGTGTTCAAGACAGTGCATACTATGCAGTGCCAAGCATAGTAGTTTAAGAAGTTTCTGATAATCATAATGTATATTGCTGGGCTCCTCACAAAATCAGAACAAAAGGTTAAGGGTAGGCTGTTTTAAGCAATTTGTGCCTCTTCTTTTCACACTTCAGAGTCTTATTGGGCAAATGCCACCTAGATTTCAATAATGAAAATCAAAGCCCAGCCAGTTATCAAAGTGTATTAAATTAGATTTATTCTAATGTGCTTGGAGCATTATCACAATATCCCCAAATATTGAAGACTCATTCACTACACTACAATGGGTGGGAACTGTAAAACAATTTAGCTGTGTTCCTTAGCATTTGTAGAATAAAATTGGTTATTGGGCCTATTTCTTTAAAATGTGTTTTAAACTGTTGTGCAATGCAATGGCAAAAAGACTAGCTGAATTCTTCTTCATTTCTGTGGCTGTTATGGTAGTACTGGCCGTCAGCCTTTTATAAGTTTCCCACCTGGATGATATTCTCTTGCATATCTAAGATGATCAGATTAGCTTCTGTAGCCAGGTTTCCACTAATCAGAGATTCTTGATCAATCTCAGCTTTTGTTCTGTAACAGCAACAAATATTTTTAAACATTCACAAACCAATGAATACAATAATATCTTACATTAGAGAGGTAATTTTCAGGATTGGAACCTATCGTTAATCCTAGAAGTACCACATCTGGATTTATTTTTAACATATGAGCTTTTTTGTTTGATATATGGTTAAGCAAATGTAAATGTAGTTTCATGTAATGTTTTAATCAACAAATAATGTCTGAAGAGTATTAACAAATCTTTGTGCTAATTGTGGTTTAGCACAATTTTTAAAACTAATGAAGTGCCTTCAAAATTGTCTACAATAAAGATGGAAGTATTAAGCATAGGAGAAAATATAGTATTGATTATGTGCCCTCAAGATGTTTTTGACTCCTAACAAGTACACAGATAGATCTTCTCCATGATAACCAATTCTTCCTGAGAATTAATAAATAATATGCATATATGATGTTAATACACATTTGTGGAACCATACTGGACCTAGACTATGTGAGAACGTACTGCAGAGCTCTTATCTGTATGTCAGTTTTTGGCTTCCAATGCACATGAATGAGAGTGTGGGTTTCTCCTTAGCTAGGATGTTTATTGCTACAAACGCATATGCCAGGCAAGCACAGTTGCAACATAAAATGAAAAGCCAGCCCAGATCTTCTCAAACTGATTTTCACCAAAACACCACGACACTAATGATATAGTTCCAAGGAATGGCTTAAACTTACCAGTACTTTATCTGTGCAATGAACTACTGAGTTTCACAACTTGCTATATACAGTAAGAGAATTCAAACAAATCTAAAATCAAATAAATTTTGACTTCCATTCCTTTTATAAATTTTGACATCTGCTTTAAGATAGTTCTTATTAGGACTACCAGATGTTTCGCACCTCATTCTGCAGGCCCTTACTGTTAAAGTAAAGAAAAGAATGTGGCTTCAATGATTCTTTATTTTACTTGGTTTATTGTTTTATACTAAAAATTTCAAGCTGGGAGGAGAAATGCCTTCCTTTTCTTCAATTGTAAGAGCCTGGAGGAAAATACTCCATAAAACCTAGTTTGTCTTTGTGGGCAGCTCCAAATCCACTTAAAACTGAAAATGGAGAGAGAGAAGTTTTTCATTCTATTTGTTCTTGGCTCTGGCATACTAGAAGAAAAACAAACAAACAAAAAATTTGTGTATTCATTTGAACAGAAATCTCCAGCAATTCCCATTAGATTGAGCGTATCACCCAAAGGGATTCCGATGGGTTTCAAACTACCTTCCTTAAGTATTGAGAGCTTTTGCTGCTGGTGACAGGAGAACAAAGGGATTTCAGAATTCTCTCCATGGAGTTTTTACGGAAAGCTACACATGTATCTGTTCAGGATGCTTTGAAGATAAAATTTCCTGCCTTGGTACAGGGAGTGAACCTAGATGGCCCTTGAAAGAAGCAGTTCTGGTAAAGGTGATATACATTCATTAAATTACTCACTTATCTTGCGTTTCGCTTGCTTGCCGCCACTGTGTCTGCTCTTTTCTCCATCGTAAGTTCTCATTCGACCCTGGGAACCTATCATTCCCTGCAAGGGCAACATTCACAAATCACACCGAAACTTTAATATCAGCATTTCTCAGGCCATAGGAGCTTCTGCAAGAGGCTTCTGCAAGAGGCTACATCCACCCTGATTGCAGCCAGGAGAAATGTATCTCTTTTGCCCATTGAGGCAATGAGGAGACTTGACACGAAATTACTAAAATGTGACCAACGGGAACAATGTGTTCCCAAGACATACAAAGAATGTCCAGGGCTCTGGTCACAGAATCAAAGACAATTGAAAGCAAACAAAAGACAGACCAGATGTGAATTAAAAAAAGGCACTCAGAATCCAGCTGTGAGGTGCAGGAGTCATTCCTAGTCCATTCTCGTAATGAAAAAATACGTGGAAACGATCTCCGCTGCTGCTCTTCTTCAAACACGTAGAAAGGTTGTAATAGACACACATAACACTTAAAAACATCCTTTGCTGAGAAGCTACTGTATGACTCTGAATATTATTTCTACCAGACCTGACCTGCAAGCCATCAGATGAAAACAGCCTGTGGCCTCTTTTTGACAATGAAAACAACTACCAATCCAGCAGCTAACTGAGTCCATTGTGTGTTTCTTACTAAGTGGATGTACATGCAGAACTGGCTCCTAAAAAACATTACATTATACAACTGAAGGTCAAGAACAAGATGAATAATGATCAAGTTCATTTGTAGATTTAAAGAAGGTGGGTGAGAGGCACAAACATCAATCAGTCCAATTGATCTAGTATTTATAACCATGTATACCTTATTAAGATTAGTGAGTAGTGCTTTTTGATCTTAGAAAAAAATATGCTTAGGCCAGGGGTGTCAAACTCAATTTCACTGAGGGCTGCATCAGCATTATGGTTGCCCTGGGGGGGGGGGCGCGGGTGGGTGTGGCCAGAGTGGGTGCAGCCTAATGGGTGGGCGTGGATGGAGTGGGTGTGGCCTACTGGGTGGGTGTGGCCAGTTCTACATCATTCGCGTCAAGGGTGCCTATGGGGGGCCTGGGCAAGAGTGGGACAGATCTGAGGGTCTCTGGCAGAAAGGGGTGGGTCCGGGGCAAGTGCCAAGGCATGGTCCACTGGGGCAAGTGCCAAGATGGCCACGACAAAATTGTACATTGGCTCCTGGCTGGCCTGCGCCAGGGCCAAGGCAGCAGGGGGCCATTCCCTCACTGTTTCCAGGATGGCTTCGTGGGCCACATGAAACCACTTCACGGGCCGCATCCGGCCCCCGGGCCTTGTGTTTGACATGTCTGGCTTAGGCAATTCCAGGTTAGCAATATAAATTCAGCGTTTTCCCTCCAGGGTTCATGTACTTCTACAGTGTCACCATCTCCCTTCTCAATTTCTCAAAAGCAGCCTGAAAACCATCCACAATCGTCTTTAAATCCAACAATCTTGGAATTCTAATAGGCTGCAAAATCTTTGCTTTCCTCTAAACTGCTGAAGGTCCAACAGTCTTAAAAATGGCCTCACCACGAAAGAAAAAGGATTACTTTTACACACATCACATCTCCACCATCTACATCCCTAACTTCATGTGATGTGCACATTGTACCAACTTCTTTGAAGGGAGTTAAAAGGCATTAAGCCATCTTTCCCATTGAAAGATATGAAGCTCAGCAACTGGAAAGCCTCAGGAGGCAAGAGTTTCTGCAAATGCAAACAATGACCATGGCTATAGCTTCAAATATGCTTGCAACCACTGCTAAAATAAATTGGTGACACACTTGAACTTAGCCAACATTGTGAAATCACAGAGATCTAGAATGCTTTCAAACTGCCACAGATTCCTAGCAGGGGAAATATTTTGGTGTTCAATTTAAAAATGGGAAGTCGGACAAATTTTCATGACTGTATTTGATCTACCAAATTTCTGTGCTACTGACCCCGTTTATCTCTGATCCCTCATATATTCATGTATGTCTGGCTTGCATCCCCTTCAAACTTTGCTCAAGATATGTTTTCTGTAAAGATTTTGTTTTTACTCAGGGTTAACTCTTGTTTGTATTCTATCTCTGACTATTCTTAAGGGGGAAGAAAGAAAAGGGAAGAAAGGCTACTCAACTCTTTTTATTTTGCGCTATAAAATTTTTTAAGAACCCCATTCTAGTGAACCAACTCACCATGTTCAGCTCACTGATACTGTAACCTGTTATTTCTTTATTAAACTTTTCTGCCAATGAATTGATCCTGTTTCAGGATCCAATCCAAAGTCACTTTCAGCTGCATGCAGACTCAGTTTTTGCCTTAGTGCTTCATAAAGTTTGGAGTTTGAGGCCATCTGATAAGGCCAAAGAAGGACAATGGTAGAGGAAAGAAAGAATAACTCCCACATGACCTCAGATTCCTGATTACTACCAAGCACACTAGGTGCAATTTGCACCACACTAAAAATAACTTCAGCAAGGACTGCATCAATATTCATATTGTGTCACCCAATTGTAAGCACAGTCCTGATCCCATAAAATGTTATACATTCTAGTCTTGCTGTAGGCATGAAAGCAAGCTGGGTGACTTTGGTCAGTCTCACAGGGCTGCTGTTTTTCTGAGAGAAATAGGAAGAGGTAAGCATATTAGACAGGGGTGCCACCTTCAGTTACAGGTAGTCCTCAACTTACAACCATTCATTTAATGACAGTTAGAAGTTACGACAGAAAAAAAATGACTTATGACTGTTTTTCACACTTACGACCCTTTGCAGCGTCCCCCTGGTCACATGATCAAAATCCAGATGCTTGGCAAATGGTTCATATTTATGACCGTTGCAGTGTCCCGGGATCAGGTGTCACCTTTTGTGACCTTCTTTCAAGCCAAGTCAAAGGGGAAATCAGATTCACTTAAAAACCATGTTACTAACTTAGCAACTGCAGTGATTCCCTTAACAACTGTGGCAAGAAAAGTCGTAAAACGGGGCAAAACTCACTTAAACAACTGTCTCACTAAGTAACAGAAATTCTGGACTGAACGGTGGTCATAAGCCATGGAGTACCTGCATTTATAAAGTAATAAAGGCAGAGTAATTAAAAAACGAATATCTGCTGCCAACAAGAGTCCAGATTTTGATTTTGACAGTAATATCCAACAATAACAGCTCTTCTCAAATTGATTCGCATCTCGGCCCAGTAACACCAGTGGCAAATGCTGTCTTGAACATGTCTCGCTTTGAGGCTTCACTTTTGTTGCTTACTGAAAACAATGGGAGGTTGCAGGCACCCTTTCTTTGCACTTCCAATGAGATAAACAAACGAAGTCAAAGAACAACAGCAAAGACATACCAGCAAGGAGCTTGCTTCGCTTCACCATTTCACCTCTGGCCCCCTCTCCCCTCAGCAATGCCTCTTCTAGACGAGCTTTGGCATCTCGTGATTTCTTGAGGGCCTGAGTGCTGACTTTGTCCGAGCTTTGCTTGCCCTGTCCAAATAGAAGAATAAATTTACATCCCTAGGCAAGCATAATTCAGGACATAATAATAGCAATTACCACGTTACTGAAGCCTTTTAAGAGCCCAACTCAGAATTTTGCCCAAGGATGCAGGTAAACACCCATCTGGAAAGTAGCTTTTGCAGTGCAGCAGCACTTTGATTTGGACCTAATTTCCTCTACCTTGTATTCAAAGCCTGAGACGCAGATGAAAAGGAGGTCTAAGATCCGGTTCAGCTGCAGAGAGGAAAGATCTGCAATCCATTTCTGAATAAGGTTCTGGTCGGCATTCTTCATGATCCACAGGAAGCAGATCAGAAGATGACGGGTTGTCTCAGGACTTAATGTGTTGCCTGATTTCCAGGACTAAAAAGAGATAGCATGAAAAGCCAATAGAGTAGCAAAAAGAAAATGTATCAGAAGACTTCCAACAGAGCAAATTTTATCTCAGGAACAGAACATCAGAGCTTCTTACTATGGGCTTGGAATTTCTTTTCTAATTAACAGCTAATTATTAGTTTGTATTTTTTTACTAGTTACATTTATATTCTGACTTTCCTCCAGCTGAAGACAGCATACAGAGCACTTCCTCTTCCCATTTTTCCCTACAAACCCCTCCCCCCCCATGAGTTAGGCTGAGCAAGAGTGTCTAGTTGGCTCAAAGCTACTTTAATGGATTCCTGAACTGGGCAAGGTATTGGACTACATAATCTCCAAAATTCATTCCTTTTGGTTTCCATGGTTGAAACGGACTGGAACCTGGACCTCCCTAATCCTAATCCCAATATCTTTGTCAATTTACAACCCTAGCTCATTTTGATTTCTGAGCAAGGAATATCTTTATTTCAAGTGGTGAGTGAGAATTCCTCCACTAATAGTTTTTTTTTATCAGCAGAAAGCAGCTCTTTATTTGACTGAAATGAAACTTCAGATGGCTGTCACTGAACTTCTCAATGGAGTGACTTCTGACTCATGTAGGAAATGAAAACCTTCCAATGTGAGGCTATGATAAACGGATAAAGAAAAAAGCTATGGATAAATATCATAGACCCCTGAAATGAAGATACATCTTTTTAAATGGAACTCAATAAAGAACTCTTTGAGCTGGGTTTTCTATATGGCTGAAGTCATTTGTCAACTGAAAGCAGCTCTATTTCAAACATCCAACTACCACAGTGTTTCTCAACCTTGAAATTTTAAGGCATGTGGACTTCAACTCCCAGAATTCCACAGCCACCAATGCTGACTGTGGAATTCTGGGAGTTGAAGTCCACATGCTTTAAAATTGTCAAGGTTGAGAAACACTGAACTACCATATTAGTTTACACTGCTGCTTTACACAACGGATTAAGTTCATTTGCTTAATCACGTCCAGTTAATTCCCTTAATCTAGGAGAGATGATAGAGTCTTCAAGATAGTTTGAACCATAACATCCATAATCCCTGGCCAAAGTTAACACTGGCAGAGATAACTGCAGCTGTAGTTCAAAATATCTAGAGCAGGGCCGGGCTGTGGCATGCCAGCAACTGGTCCGCACAAACAAGCAAAGGCCCATCTGCGGGATGCAGGCAGCACGGAAACCACGTCCCCTCCGGTCTGTGGAAAAATCTTTCTCCATAGAACCAGTATCTGGTGCCCAAAATGTTGGGGACCTTTGATCTAGAGGCACTCTCCAGGCCACTCTCATTTTTCTCTTGGAAAAAAATTTAGTGTATCTAGAATGCACATAACCACCAATCTAGCTCGAATGAGAAAACAAAAGAAATCTTGATAGCAAGGCTAGTAATAGTGAATAACCTTACAAGATAAAATCATAGGAACATTATTCAGGAAGGGAGTCCTGTAAATTACTGTAAAAAGCCTTACCATCGTAAGCATAGAGGAGCTAGAAGATCGCAAATTAAACTGATTCCCAGCAATAGCCAGAGCAATATTGTGATTAATCTGGTTTGCTGATTCTTGTTCTTCATCTGGCCACCCAGCACGGCCTTTCCCATTGTGAACATCTGGAACTAAATTGGAAAGTGCAGGTTCTATGTAAGAGATTTTCAGTGTGGTCGAAATCTTTTCCCATATTTCTCCAATCAAAGACTTTTTGGATGGCTTATTCTCAGAGGAAGATGAATCAAGAGTATATCTAGTAACCACTGAAACACATTTGGTTTGTGCTAACTGCTGTGGATTTTGATATTCCGATTAATGGTCATAATAAACATAGTGTAAATACGTAGCTAAAAACCACTGAATCTGCAGATCTGAGTCATGGCACTCCAAACCACCTTCAAGAGCCCCAGACCTGCTTCATCCAACCCTCCACTCTGCTTTTCTGACACAAGTGCCAACCCCATGGAAGCAAAGGCAGCAGAATATTAAATATAATCAGGCTGAAAAGCCCAGAAGTGCCAGGTTGAAACTACAAGTAACAATGGTATTTTTGAAAGTACTTCTACATTTCTGAATAATCTCCATCCTAAACAAACTTAACTGAGATGGGCAATGCAGAAATTTAAGAAACAACAAGTCTATTGCATATTAATTAGAGTGGGATGGAAGCCTGTGAATTCTAGTCTAAAACCTACTTACCACTTGAAAAAGTCCAGCACTGAAAACAATGTGGCTTATATGTCTGGGGGCTCGGGACACAAACTCACCCGATTTTTGTGATTTGTCCTGTCTCTTGATTAGCATGAACTGGACTGGATTTGTTTTAACTCTAGAATTAACGGATTTCTTTACTTGGCAATATATAATATATCTCAAGCAATGTTCACAAGTGTTTTAAACCCAAGTCACTATTTGTAGCTTTAGTTTCTCTTATTATGTGACCTTTGTTCTCTTCCTTTAATCTTGTCTATCTGCTTCCTTCTCTTGTTTTTCTTTTCAGCTCTTCTTTTCTCTCTGACCATAATTGATTAAAACTGCCACCTCTGTTTGCTCTTTCCCCAATATTTTATGGTGTTCCCTTTGCTTGTCCTGCAGTCTACAGAGCTCAGAGCAGGGATAGCCACGGCATAAATTTCTCCATTCAGCCCTGCCTCTGACACCAAAACAACAGATGGGGAAAAGAAACAAAACAAATGCACTCTCAAAAGCCTCTAGGCATTAAGAAAGCCACTTAGACAGCAGTATACAACACTAAAAAACACATTTCACAAGAAAAAGTCGAGAAAACAAACACTGAGAGGTATTTGCTGCATTTACGCAAATTGTTGGTGCTAACTATTACCACTCAAAGTGTTAAAATTACTGGTTGTTGAAAATATGTACCTGGATTGAATCATATCTTTATCACATTTACACAGGAAGAAAGTTGGAAACTGAACACAGATGATCTCGTCTGGTGTGTAGCCAGTAGGTTAGGAAAGAAATGGAAACCTCCTGCCTCACCAAATAATAAGGTGGTTTTTTTTTTCTCCTCTGAAGGACCAAATCTACATCTTATTAAAACTGGATCCTTAGAAGATGATCTTTGAGTAAAAATTATGGAGTCCTGCACAGTTTTATAAGGATTTTAAAAAGACACATCTGCATTGAAAACTGGCAGACAGGAACTAGATTTGCACATTTCAATATATTAAGTAGTTTTAAAAAATCAGCTCCAAAGTACTGTGTCATCCTAATATCTCTCTCTCACTTTGCCATGGGCACTTAATTGATTAACAATTCTCTGTGGAGTTGCTTTTCTACATTTGTTTAGCTGCTAGGCCCCATTCATGGCTCCACTAATATCAATAAAAAGATACTGGTTCCATTTGTATGACATTGTTACCCATTGTTAACTGAACCACGATTTAATAAACTCAATTTTCTGAGGGTTCATATTACAATAAATGATTAATTAACCAGATGAGCAGGTCTGCATAATATGCTAGGTTAAAATATGTTTAATTTATTTGCAGGCAGTTGTCTGAGGGCCAAACTTACTGTCAGCTGTCCTCTGCCAGCTGCTCATAAACTCCAAACACAGAAGGAACAGGTGACCAGCAAATTTTAATGCAAATGTGCTCCACCTACCAACCCACCCCACTTAGCAAGCCAGCATCCGGGTCTGTATGGATAATAGGCATAGTGCACCACCCTTCCCCCCCCCCACACCCACGGAGCCTCTGCCATCTCAGCTATTTGTTCTGATAATGAGGCAGCTGGAGGAAGGGAGACGCAGCCAAGGTAAGGCACAATCCCTCCCTCGTCCTGCTTATCTAGTCCCTTGTCCAGCTGGTAGGAGGAGTGTTCCTGGCTTCTGTCTCCTCTGAGGACGGCACCTGCGGTGTCTGGCTGCATGCTCCCCATCTCCTGGCCCATGGCAAGCCCAGGGGCTTGACACATATAAGCAACACTGAACATATCACATTAAGTTTGCAAATTCTTTTAATTTTTTTTTTATTAATGGTACATTTCTTCCAGTTCTACTACCAGGTTGGTACTGCTGTTGAGAATTTTCATTGGAACCACATTAAAGGAAAGAATTAGTCCACCTTCTCACAGTCCTTCTCAGAAATGTAAGAAGTCTCGGGGATGGGGTGCCATCTACAGGACTCCAAGGGATAGAGAATGAACTATGAAACTCAGCAGAAATGTGTTCCAAGGGAGCTGGGAATATGCCAAGCAGGTTCAACTGAGGCATGAGGGATTTTAAATAATAGGAACAGTTTCATTTCAAAAGACTGGAATGACAAACATTTAGTTTTAAATTCAGAATGGAGTGTGTATGGCTGCAAAAGCTGCAGTTGCCGTTTTCTTTTCTTTTCTTCCATTTTCCTGCAATGAGCAGAAAAGAAAACCAAAGAGCTTTTCTCATCCCCTGCCCAAGCTTTTCATCTAAGCAAACACTCTGTGACTTGCTTCAGAGAAAAGTGCTGTATGCCATCATGAACTGTCCTTGTTTGTGACTTAAGGTATTGTGTGAAGTTAAGCATCTTGATTTGCAAGTTATGCCTTACGGTAGCATACTGCATAAACACAGCTAACAAATTCCATCCTTACCCTTAGGTCAGGGGTCTTCAAACTTGGCCCTTTTATGACTTGTGGACTTCAACTCTCAGCCAGGCATGCTGGCTGAGGAATTCTGGGAGTTGAAGTCCAGAAGTCATAAAAGGGCCTAGTTTGAAGTCCCTTGACTTAGGTAAATATATTTACCTATCACTTAGGTAAAGATATTTTGTAATGACAAATTCCTGAATTTCTGCTCTATTTTGTGAGCATGCTGAATGCAACAGAGGTCAAAACAACCCACATCTCATGGAGGGTAGATCAAAAGGGGAAAACAGTCAACATTTTCATTTTTAGATACCATCTAGAAGACAGTAAGTATACCATTACCAACATCATCATCATCATCACCACCACCACCACCATCATCATCATCATCATTTCTTGCCTGTAAAATCATGTAATTGTGGAAGGGCATCCAGAATTATGCCAACCAGAGGCAGATAAAGTGCAGCAATTTTCACTTTCATTTCTGGCTTCAAGCAGGATTTATCCAAGTCATGTGAACTCATCAAGCTGTGGACAGCGCTGACAGCTTTCCTCTGCACCTTGCTTATTCTGTCAGGACAAAAGGACCAAGATCAGTTAACCGCAGAATAGTTCAAGAAATAACAGGATAGACATAATTAATATGGAAATATTTTGAGAGGCAAGTTAAATATGTCTCCTTCAGGGAAAGAATTTAAGCCACAGTTGGTATATGCTTTCTTTTTAATTAAAAAAAAATACTATTCTCACACTGCTTGGGGATTAACAAAATATTTGCAGGTCACATTATGAATGCTGGAGCTTCCTGGCCTAGTAAAATAATACAAACCCAGCTGTTTATCTCTTTTGGTACGATAGGGTCAGATTATAACATTAGTCCAAATGTTAGAAGCGACTGAATTCATACAACATGTTAGAGTAAAATGCTTCTTAAGTTGCTTTGCAGGTAGTCCTCATCTTACAACCATTTGTATAGTGACTGTTTGAAGTTACAATGGCACTAAAAAAAACCTGACTTACAGCAATTTTTCATACTTATGATCACTGCAGCACCCCCCATGGTCACATGATCAAAATTTTGGATGCTTGGCAACTGGCATGTATTAATGAGGGTTGCAGGGTCCCGGGCTCATGTGATAATCCAGTGGTTCTCAACCTGTGGGTCGGGGTCCCATTTGGGATCGAACGACCATTTCACAGGGGTTGCCAAACAATGCAGTCCGCCATTTTTTCCCCCCTTTTCCTTAGCTGTGCTACTCCCTTTTATTCTATTGGCTTTTGAAAGCCAATAGAATAGACTCTCTTGAATAGAGTCTAATTCTATTGGCTTTCAAAAGCCAATAGGAATTGTCCAGGCTGTCTCTGCTCTGCTGAGCCCGCCAAAAGTCCCATTCTGCAAACGGTGCTGTACCAGTTGAGTAGTCCTTGACTTACGACTGGTTGAGTAGTCCTCAACTTATGACCGGTTGGAGGTCACGGCATTAAAAAGGTTGAGAACCACTGTGATAATCTTTTGCGACCTTCTGACAAGCAAAGTCAATGGGGAAGTCAGATTCATTTAATAACTGTGTTACTAACTTAACAGCTGCAATGATTCACTTAAGAATTGTAGCAAGTAAGGTCATAAAATGTGGGGAAAAAATAACAAGTGTCTTGCTTATCAACGGAAAATTTGGACTCAATTGTGGTCATAAGTTGAGGACTATTCTATACTGCATAAACCAAACTTATGGAAAAAAATGACTGAACGTTGTATGAACATACCCAACCGTGGTCTATCCATTAAATGATTCTCAGTCTACATATTTTCAATCATATCGTCATTTAATCATTTAATAATATTTCGACTTGGCTTAATACTCAGTCCCCAGGTGGACAAAATTGTAAAATTTCTACAAACCTGCTTATGGATTTTGATCTTGTCAACACAGCAGTCAATTCACTTTTTCTTTATTTAAATTCTGTCTCAGATTATTATGGGATGTAAATTGGTTTGCATCAATTCAGAGGTGACACTGATTTTTATTTATTTTATTGATTTATTAAATTTTTATCCCACCTTTATTACTTTATAAGCAACTCAAGTAGCAAACATACATAATACTCCTTCCTCTTCCTATTTTTCCCAAAACAACAATCCTATGAGATGGTTGGGCTGAGAGACAGTGACTGGCCCAAGATCACCTAGCTGTCTTTCATGATGGCCAAGGTGGGACTGGAACTCACAGTTACCTGGTTTCTAGCTTGGTGGCTTAACCAACAGATCAAATTGGCTGATTCTGGATATATGAAAAGAACTGAGTGCATGAAGTATTTCAAGAATACTGAAACCCAATTCAGTACCCATAATTCACAAGTGTTGCTTACACATCCAAATCTCTGGAAAAAACGAGACCTACCCTTCCCCTTCTGCATCCAAGGTAGCTGCCAACTCTGTGAAAAGTAGCCCTGTGAGGAAGTGTTGCTGCCGATAATCTGCTGTAAGCTCAAACATGCTGGAAAGTTTTTGATCCTGGAAACTTGAGCAGGAACTTGAATTCTACAATAAATGAAAGAAAGGGGCAAACGGTATGCTTATATTGAAATCAAGGCATAGATTTTAATGACACAGCACTGTGAGTTGCATTTTAAAAAAAATAACAGAATGACATGACATAAAGTTCTTTATGAAATATCTCTACTATATAACAAAAGAAAATCTCTTTAATTTCATCTCTAAAACATTTTATAGGGAAATTGAATGAACAATCGTTTATTAAATCAAAGCAAGAATAAAACAGGTCTTTGGCTCCATAAAGTATTTTAGTATCATAACGCAAAATTAAAAATAAATATAAGCAAAGAAAAATTCAAAAATTTAATAGAATGAATTTATACCTGAATTTACACAGGTAAGGCAAAGACCGATTATCATATATAGATGTGCTCCCAGTTGGCAAAGGTTCAACTGACAGATAACTGCAATATTAAATCATGCCAAAGAAGCAGAAGCTACTGTTGACTTCAGTCCGTTTGTGGATTATTCCTGAATGTATAAGAGTCTGAGTATGTTTGTGTACACACACCTTTCAGTCAGTGTTGAATGTATAAGATGTTT
The DNA here is from genome assembly GCF_016545835.1 of Crotalus tigris. Taxonomy (NCBI): domain Eukaryota; kingdom Metazoa; phylum Chordata; class Lepidosauria; order Squamata; family Viperidae; genus Crotalus; species Crotalus tigris. Next base: position 215,315 of record NW_024097531.1, on the reverse strand, counting down.
GTTTTATTTAACAGACAGAACTGATCTGATTGGTTTCTTTTTCAGCTCTTATATGGCAGAAGACTGACCTGAATGGCTACCCTCTCAGACAGACTAGATTCTGATTTTTTTAAAAAAACTGAAATCTAATTCTTCAATTCCTCCAAGCAGATTCCTTCCTAGAAAACACCAGTTCTTACAATTATCCCTAGATGTCCTTTCTCTGTGTATACTGAACGTATACGAGAAGAAAGGGATTGTGGTTCATGGATTTATTCCTGCATTCTACATGTTTAATGGATTATCTGGCCTATGTATATGCAATTGCATTCATTCATTCATTCATACATACATACATACATACATACATACATACATACATACATACCAAATATGACAAAATTAAGGGGTGATGTCAGCAAACATACTCCTGCGGATATATGGGGGGAAAGGATGATAGACTCATTATGACATCAAATATTAATGTATAATCAATGAGAAAAAATATGAAGACTCAATCACCAATATATTCTGCATCTGCTAAAGAAGGAACCCCTAATATTATTAATTAAAAAAAAATGGGGGAAGTACCTGGGATGATATAGAAGGAGAGGGAGATGTTGGAGCACATCCTGAAGTCAGAAAGAAGAGATTCAAATTGAGGTAATGTTCATGACTGCAGAGAATTTGTAGGAACTCCAGCCTCATGGACAACAACACTGGAATATTACTCATTTTATTTGACAGCTAGAAAGGAATAGTTGCAAAGAAAAGCATGATGAATTCTTGCATAAAGAGAGAAATGCCTTGCTCCTGGAATAAATCAATAACAATAATAAAGAAGCAATAAACATTTTCAATTGTTCCATTTAATACTTGCATCACATTAAGTTTACATCTATTAGACCCTCTCTCCTAGTGGCAACATTTAATAAAATAGATTGTTTTCTGTTAATGCCACAATTCTCGCTTGAAAGCAATTCTGTAATATACTTTCTTCATCTGTGCAATTTTAAAATATTGTGTTATAAATACCCTGGCAGTTGTTACTAGCAATATTCTTAGTACAACTGAATTACATCCGTAAAATCTATCAATGCAAAACTGATCTTTTAATTCCAAAGGAGCCCTGGTAGAAAAGCAAAATTCCACCACACTGGTTTCAAACCTCTCTAGCCTGCAAAGGATGTTAAAGGAAGTATCTGAAAAAGTTGGGAGGATTTTTATATGTCTAAAATTGATAAAAGTTGGGTGTAGGAATTGCTCTGCCCAACTGAAAACTAGTTCACTTATTCAGGAAGACCATATGATTGCACATGGGTCTATGCCAATTGAGGGAGCATCCGGAAGATCATACTTCCAATACATGGGTTCTAGTCTGGACATTTAAGTTAATTATTTCACCTGACAAATCAGTTTTCCATGTGTAACAAGGCTAATGTAGGAGTATTTTTGAATGAGATATTCACCAATTAATTACCAAGCTGATATGAATAATGTTGAGTCCTTCGCGGAAATGTAAGACACGAGAAGCAGTTATAGTTCTCAGTTTTCTTTATTCTGCGTTCAGCTTACAAGTAGATGGCTTCAGCAGCTCCCAAAACCTCTCAGCTTCTTATATAGACATTTCCCGGGTCAATGCAATACTTTTCCCGCGCCAGCACCCGCGCATGCGCACGGCGCTGGCGACAGCCTGTCTGGTCCCGGGCAGCTTTGCACCTGCCCGGGACCGCCTGCAAACGCCCCGAGCCGTTTGCAAGGCTCGGGACATAACAAATAATTTAACCAATAAGCTGTTATGGAGATGGGATGTCTGTCTCCCTCACATTTTGACAACCTTCAATCCCTATCCGTATTAGTATGAATAAGTGAGAGTTGATGGAAGTGATGGTAAATTGGGGAAATGATGATTTCATGCTTATGAATTCCAAACTGAGCCCATTTTAAAGTTACAAAATAGACTGCTAACTTGTGAATTCTTAAACACTTTCCATTAGCAAAACAAAAACAAAAAAACACCCCTCTGGGCAGGAGTATACTAGCCATGCCTTCATTCTGCTGGTGGTCTTAGAAGTATTGGACTATTCTCCAAATGTACAATTTGGATCCTATCACATATTAAAGTAGTGTTGGGTTGTACTCAGGAGTTTATCCAAGAGTTATAGACAAAAAACAAAAAACAAAAAAAACCACCAAAAACAAGCTACTGCATCTGCAGGATATTTCAATCCTTCTCTCCTTACACTTATTTCTATGCTTAAGAGAACCATGGCATAATAACTGGAAAAAGGCCATTTTTTAAAGCTTCACTTTAAAAGCTTCCATTTTTTTGCTTTAGTTACCATCCTGTCCGATGAAGAGATTTTAGGAATGTGAAATATCAAACATTATTATCTGATATTATCTGATTTTCAGCTAGCTAAGTAAAATATTTCTGTAATAAGACATTTCAACTTTTCTTATGGGCAGTGGACCTCTTTCTGTTTTACAGTAATCTAAAATCAAATTGCAATTTCTGCACACTTGAAAGTTATATATTGGGATGTACTATTGTATGGCCTTTATTTAAGGGATTTTTTTTAATAATGAGGCCTACCTGATTGCAGTAGTGTTTGATGAGATTAAACACAAATCCACGATCCATTAAAGAAAGAAGATCATATAGGAAAAATGCCAAGCTAATGTTGATCTTTTCTGCCTGTTCACTTTCCTTAAAAAACAGAAAGATTATTGCCCAAAAAGAAATGTGTTTTACAAATACTCTTGAGGTAAAATCCGCACAATAATTATAGATCAATATAATTATACATGAACTGACAGGTGAGGAAAACTCTCACACTTAAACTTTTGCCCATTGGGTTTAGACATTTCATAACATGATAGGCCACACAAACAGGTTCATCAATATGCAGAAGAATACAAATGCACATTGGCATGCAGTTACTGGCCCAGAAGCCAGTATTCTGACATACTTGGAATAAAGTTAGATAAATGCAATTGGCTCATCATGTGCAATTCATTCTAGATTCCATTCATCATTCTAAGATTCCTACATCATGAATACCTGATACCTGTTTGCCAGTATAAAGACTGACTAAGTTTAATAAAAGAAGACAGATGTCAAAAATAATGGTTAGGGAAAATCTGTAGATTTCAGGCTTGTTTTGTAAACTAATCATAACAAATGGATTTATAAAACATAGACCAGACGTCTGATAATATCCATTTGTCAACTGACATTTTGGACATTGCAACAGCTCAGCTATTTTCCAGTAATCTCATTGGATGTTGATATTATTCAGATTAAATTTATGAAGTATGTAAGAAGATATGGGTTTCTACCACTTTTGGAAACCTAGTGGTGCAGTGGTTAGAATGCAGTATTGCAAGGCTAACTCTACTCACAGTCTGAAGTTAGATCCTGATAGGGTTCAAGGTTGACTCGGCTTTCCAACCTTCCGAGGTCGGTAAAATGAGGACCCAGATTGTTGAGGCCAATATGCTGACAATATAAACTACTCGGAGTGCTATAAAGCGGTATATAAGTCTACGTGTTATTGCTATTGCTTTGTCTTTTGAATTATAATTTGGTATTTTCACCCTATAATTAGAGTCATTACAATATATATATATTTAACGTATAAAACTATTTTAGGGTACCTATTATGGCCCAGGATTCAGAGTCTGAATCTGAAGAAACTCCTCCAGATGAACCAGTGGAATGTCAGCCTCAGGAGACATTAGGCCAGGAATCACTGATCAAACATAGGTATCATCAGTGAGTGGTCAGATGATGAGGTATGGCCTCCAAGCCCTCAGTCTTACCAGTCAGTAGAGCAAAGAGCAGAGCAAATAGGCTCAGTCAAGCTCCTTGCCAAGTAACTAATTATAGATAGCTGGATGCAGAAGTAGTCCTGAATCATGCTTCTCTGTTGGAAAGAACTGTCTGATCTGCTCTGGTGCATTGCTCATGTGTATTCTGCACATGTAAAGGAACCTGAAATTCTGACCTTTGAACTGACTGACAAACATGACTTGGCTTTCTGAACTTTGGACAGGATTTTATTTTCTCTTCTGTGTCTTCCTGTTAAAAGTGAAGCGCAAGTTTTCTTTCCAAGAGACTGTTTACATTTACATTCCTTTCCTTGTCTGCTGCTTATCTACTGACCCTTGAATAAATTGCTATTCTCACCTAGCAACAATGTGTGTGCTTGTGTGTGTGTGTGTGTGTGTGTGTGTGTGAGTTTGAAACATCAACATCAACTTGAGAAGAATGTCCTCTATCTTCTTTAACTTTTAATTTGATTCTTGAAACCTTCATTAAATAGTTTCAAGATATTAAGGGTATGGTAGCGCTTGGTATTGTACCTATTGAGAAAACAATATGGTTATTCCATTAATCAATTATGTAGTATCATTACCTAAGCTTATTGATATTGTAAAGCCTAATAATTTACACTCTGGTTATACTATAACTAAATAATAATAATAATTTGCAAAGGACCCTTTTAGTCACAAGCAAGAGTTATGAACCAGAAGTTTCCTCAAATTGTGTACCAATTATCTATCTGAAGAAATACAGCTAACATCCAGAATCAAAGATAGTGAATTCCTAGATCCAGGTGGCCTCAAAACTCAAAGCCTCTCAGTTTTGCCAGGATGAGCCAAAATCTATTGTTCCCCACTGAAACCCCTAAAACCTCTAGACATTACGATAGATCACTGGCAGTATCATTTAGTTCAGAGGTCCCCAACCTTTTGGGCATAGGGACCAGTTCCATGAAGAGAGGTTTTTTCACGGACCGGGGGGGGGGGTGCATGGTTTTGTGTGCTGCCTGCATCCCACGGATCGGGCTTTGCTTGTTTGTGTGGACCGGTTGCTGACATGCCGTGGCCTAGTACTAGTCCTACGGACTGGGGGTTGGGGACCCCTGGCTTTATTCACTAAGGGTGGAGCTATATAGCTAGGTATCATCAGCATACTGATGAAACTAATTGAAAATTCTGACCCTATCATATGCATGATGCAGCCCCAAGTGCATGATAATCCTGCCTTTCCTGTCCATGATGCTTCTCAGTTCCTCTAAAATATGAATTCCCTGAAAATGATGTTTTTCAAATGCCTCTCTCTGGTAATCAGAAAAAAAAGCAATGATCTAGAACAGTAGTTCTCAACCTTTATAATGCCGTGACCCCCAACCGGTCATAAGTCGAGGACTACTCAGCCAGTCGTAAGTCAAGGACTACTCAACTGGTACAGCACCGTTTGCAGAATGGGACTTTTGGCGGGCTCAGCAGCGCAGAGACAGCCTGGACAATTCCTATTGGCTTTTGAAAGCCAATAGAATTAGACTCTATTCAAGAGAGTCTATTCTATTGGCTTTCAAAAGCCAATAGAATAAAAGGGAGTAGCACAGCTAAGGAAAAGGGGGGAAAAATGGCGGACTGCATTGTTTGGCGACCCCTGTGAAATGGTCGTTCGACCCCAAATAGGGTCCCGACCCACAGGTTGAGAACCACTGATCTAGAATGTTAACAGAAACAGTAGCTAATTTTGAACTGATATTGAAGTACAGTAATAATTGGAATAAAATTATGCAATTTTAAGATTTTTTTGGAGTTTCTGTTTATTTTAGATTGTAAAATTACCTTCTGGGTCTTGATTGAAAGTGCAGCAACCTCTGAGGTAACAACACTGACAATTGTGGTGATGTCATCTTTGAAGCGTTTAGAAAATCGAGCTCTGCGGGGAACATCCTGCTTCTGTATATTTACAACATATTGAGCCATGCTTTTTACCTCAAAAAAAAAAATCAGCATTTTTTATCAAATGTGAATTTATAAACACCAGCAAATAGTAGAATTGAAAGAATTCACACATTGTGAAGAGTACTTTCTCTATATTCTCTATATTTCTAAATTCAGCTCCAAAAATTCTGCAGCTAAAACGAGAACTTGCAATGCACCTGTTAAACGTAAATGTGGGATTCCATTCTAAAACTCTTAGGTGTATAATGTAATCTATATTAGGTGTATTGCTCAACTATTACAATTAATAGTATATAGATTTCCTGCTTTTGCTTATACATGATTTTAAAAAATGCAATTTAACCATTGGGGGCCTCAGGGACCCAACATTAGACGCTGTTTATTCTGCTGCTCATGTTTACAAAATTAGAATATCAATGAAATGCTTCCAGTGTTTTGCACATTCTCGTATGATTGATGTGTTTGATGTGACACCGGGTAACTCTAATCAGTGTGATTTTTTAAAACATTTTTTAACATTTATTTATTTTAACATTTATTTTAGGGATAATTTTTAAATTACTAAACAAACAGTTCTTTTCGGCCAGTTTACTTTCCTGCATATTCGATGGAGATATCAAATTAATAATCTGGATTTAACATTTTATTTTAATTGACTAGAAAAATACTATTACTTCCTTTCCAATTCATAACTTCTTTCCTGAACATGCTGTAGACATTTATTGTTTGCTCAGGAGTCATGTTTTCTTACTATCTAGTGATGGAAAGGAACTAAATGTTGAAATGTTTGTTCTATTTTATTTGAGTTGAACATCAAATACATATAATGTAATTTCCTTTACTGAAAATAAAAGGACCATATAAAATCTTACCAGCAATTCAAAGAAGAACCAAGAATACTTGAAGACTGATTCTCTCACCATGCCTGTGCTGACCACCATCTGAAGTGCCATCTCTTCATGAAAATGCTATATAGTACATTAAAACCCAAATGTGATTACCAACTGACTTTCAAGGTTAATTTCAAAGCAGAACACTGAAATTAGGAGATCCAAAATGGAATCCTTTCGTATTAGTCCATGAACACACATAGGCAGCTAAACATTAAGAAAGCACAGAATGAGCTGCTGGCGACAAAAGGAATACCCTAGAACAGAGTTTTTCAACTGATGGTACTTGTACCACTTGTGGTGCATTAACGAGTGGCAGGTGGTACACAGCCCTGCCTAGCCAAGTGTAGCAGGGAAGGGAAAGAGCCAGCACAGGCAAGGACTTACTGTGAGAGAGTCCTCTGGAGCTGCAAAGTGGTTGGGGCGAGGCAAAGGCCCCAGGCTCACTTCTCGCTCACTCTCCTCCATGAGAAAGGAGGAGGAGGGGGGCAGAGACAGGAGAGGCTAAAAAGGAGGCAGTTTGGGCAGGAGATGGAGAGAGAGAAAAAAAGCAGTAGTCTTGGGAGGAGGCGGAGTCAGCTCTAGCTGCACCGAAGGGAAAGAAGAAGGAGGAGGAGGGTGGGGGGGAGAGGAGAGGAGATGAGATCAAATCAAATCAAGCAGGCCGGCCATGAGCCAATACAATTGCTGTGGCAGCCACCTGTATTGGCAGCAGCAAACAGGCAAGAAATGCAATGGGGGAGGGGTCACCCTCCAAGAGAAATGAAAAAAGGCAGCAATGGCTGGAGGTGAGGCATGGAGGGAGGGAGATGGAGAGTGGAAGGATTCTTATGTGCTTTTGTGACTTTGAAGTACTGGGATTTGTGCAATGTGGGCTTTGTGTTCTTAAGAAGTGTTTGGTAATTTCTATTTGTTATTTTCTATTGCTGTTATTGTTAGCTGTAAGTTTTGCTGCAAGGGATTTTGAAGTATTTTTCTCCTAAATGGATTTTGCCTGTAGCATTCCTTTACTTATAAATGGAGCCATTTGGGGAGGCTGCCTTAGCCGGCAGCCAATACTTACTATGTTTTTTTTCTTCCTTAAGTGCCAGCTGCACTCTTTAACTTTCTTTTCTAGCCAGTAGTTAATTCTTAAAGGGGAATGTGCCTTTTTAAGCTAGTTCACGCAGCAATTTGTCTTTTCTATATCTGGAGGCTTTTCCTTGTTTGATGAATATATAGAAGAGAGAAAATATGGAGGGGTGTTCAAATTCTTCCTTCAGAAGGAAGTGGGCATGAGAAAGAGGGAGGCAGAGAAGGAGGGAATGAAGGAAGTAAGTCCCACCTTAGCATTTGGCCACCAGCAATCCTGCCATTGACTTTCCTTGTCAAAAGGTTTCAAAAGGGGATCACATGACCCTGGGACACTGTGACCATCATAAATATGAATCAGTTGCCAAGCATCCAAATATAAATCACATGACCCTGCGCATGCTGCAGTGGTCATAAGTGTGAAAAATGGTCACAAATCATTTCAGTGCAATTGCAACTTTGAACAGGGTTTTTTTTTTTGTCATCAAGTTTTTGACACCTTGCTAGGTGGTACTCGAATATTGCCATATCCTAAAAGTGGTACAGTCGGTGAAAAGGTTGAAAAGCCCTGCCCTAGAAGACTGACCAAAAATAATAGCTGAAGAGATGGTGGAAAAAAAAGGTTGACTATTCTGTCATACATTTTGCAATGGCAGAACTAGAATGAATTAGTAGATCGTAATAAACCTTACAATATCAGTAGTAATTTTTTCCAAGAAAAAAATAGTAAAAATTAGTGATAATTGCATGTATGACCAACACATAGGTGGTCCAGAATGAAAATCTAAATCTTCTGTGGTATGCAGTTATATTTTAATTAATTCTAACTTAACTGAATATTAAGTCTACAATGATATGTGCAAAAGGAGACTGTCACATAAAGTAGCGTGGAAGACTTTAGCTTTAATAAAAATGAAATTAGACACCTTGCAGTTATTTGAAGATTACTCAAATACAACTTAAAATGGACTGAAAGCATCAATTACTTAATGCACTTTGACAGTTAAGATTAAACATTACAGTGGTCACTTTTTTAAACTGGTGTGTTAACTGGGTTTTTCTTTACCGTTTGGCTTTCTGTTATTCCTAAATCCCACTATATATCTAACATTTATCCCATAAAGAGAATCTCCCTTGCACTGTGTGCTTTTCCTTTTTTCTGCTGCAATAGAGAAAGGTGATTTATTATGAACTCTAGAGAACAGTAACTAAACTATTAAATTATCCTGTTTGTATCTACTCACATAAAATTCCTTTATAATCACTGAGGTTTAAATTTCGGTAAATATGCCTGAAACGGTAGCTTGCAATTATAGTTTATTTCTGAGTTTCACATTTTAACCTAGCGCAAATGGGTCCTTGAAGCAACTTAGGCAAAGGTATCTAGTCCTAGAGCTGACAAATATTTTACGTCACCAGGTGTCATTACTTATAGGCCCATTGTTTTTCTTCCTGAGAAATTTAAAACAAATTTGGAGCCTAGGCATTTCAGAGTGAGAATTGAAAAGTGGCACATTTGTAAAACAGTGTAGCACGTCTGTCAACAAGCAGTTTGGCATTATGTGGCAGTCTACCTTTTGTTTGGGTAGCCGAGCGCTTGTGCGTGGACTTGACATATCACTGTTGGATTCAGTATAGCAAGACACACGGCTGTAGTTCCGATCTGCAACCTGGAGAAAATGACCAGAAGCCATACAGAAAAGGAATTACTAGAACAGCAAAGGAAGGAAGGAAGGAAGGAAGGAAGGAAGGAAGGAAGGCTGTGCATGAAGTATGCAAAATGTTGTTACATTCTTCCCAGTAAATTAAACACGACTGGCCTCCTATGTCCCAATTTAGTACCACATACATACATATGCAATAAAACAAGAAAAACAAAAATTTCTTTTCTGGCAGGAGGATAAAGTTATTTTTATATTAAGAATGTTAAACGAGAACCAGAACCATGATTAATACCAAGGGCAGTTATTTTTTGATGCAATTAAAGGACAATATTATATTTCACTATATATGTAATTTGCACCCCAGATAACTCATTGGATTAAAATAATTTTAACAGTGCAGAAGTTGAAAGCTAATGCTCAGATTCAATAATATATTTGTGATGGTTGTTTATTCATTTTTATCTCAAATAATAGCACAAAAATACTGAAAAAATATTACATGAAAGTCACATACATTTTCACAGCAGTATATAGGGTGGGACTAATTGCGTTCTTTCCTTTCTCGTTATTTTGTAAGATTGCTAAACTTTAGATTTTATCTCCACCTCTTCTCCTTATCTTCAATTTTTTTATCTTCTACAAGATAAAAATATTACCAGCACTTTTAAAAATGAACTGGCCACCATACAGTCTCGTATAGGAACGATCCTCAGCTACCCAAAACTATTTATGTTACATGTTTAGCTCATGGGTGAATCTGGGTGCTTGCCATATACTGGTCAAACAATCTTGATCTAGATGCAAGAAAGAAAAATATTTGCATAAAATGTGAATTTAACAGACTAAAATGGGGAAAGGGGTTTCAATTAAATGAGCCATGGTGGCGCAGTGGTTAGAATGCAGAATTACAGGCTAACTCTGCCCATAGCCAGGGGTTCGATCCTGACCAGATCAAGGTTGACCCAGCCTTTCATCTTCGAAGGTCCGTAAAGTGAGGACCCAGATTGCTGGGGGCAATATGTTGATATTATAAACTGCTGTAAAACACTATGAAGCAGTATATAAGTCTAAGTGCCATTTATATTAAAGCCCACTGAATATGAATTTGAATGTACAGTATTATGAATGTACATATTTGATATAAAATGTGTATGACATTTACATAAATTCCATACATTTGTGAAAAGAATCCAGTCACCAAATAATAGCTTTTTCTATTATTTGGGAGTAAAGTCCAAGGTACGATTTTGTCCATTGCATCCAAGCTCCACCAAATAGAAGTCCAAACATTTGAGGTTTTATTATTAATAATAATAATAATAAAGTTGGAAGGGACCTTGGAGGTCATCAGGTCCAACCCGCTGCTCAGGCAGGTAACCCTATACCATTTCGGACAAATGGCTGTCCAGTTTCTTCTTAAAAACTTCCAGTGTTGGAGCATTCACCACTTCTGGAGGTAGGTTGTTCCACTGGCTAATTGTTCTAACTGTCAGGAAGTTTCTCCTTAGTTCTAGGTTGCTTCTCTCTTTGGTTAGTTTCCATCCATTGCTTCTTGTCCTGCCTTCAGGCGCTTTGGAGAATAGCTTGACTTCCTCTTCTTTGTGGCAGCCCCTGAGATATTGGAACACTGCTATCATGTCCCCCCTCATCCTTTTCTTCATTAAACTAGACATACCCAATTCCAGCAACCGTTCCTTATATGTTTTAGTCTCCAGTCACCTAATCATCTTTGTTGCTCTTCTCTTACATTAAACAACCTTACAGTAGTTTTAGTAGACTAGAATTGTATGATCCTCTCTTACCTTTGAGGACATGATGCTTTTCACTTCTTCATCAGGAGCATTCTGGGTCCCAGCAATATCTGGATTGCTACTGCTTGTTGTCCGACTCTGCATGAGTCGAGATCCCACTGAGACAGCAGCCGTACGACCATATGTGTAATAACGAGATTCAGGAATATTTGTGCTTCCACTTGTACCTGCCAAGAAAAAAACATTATGCTGCCCTTTGATATTTTTTTTAAAAAACACATTATGACATTGCTGGGTCTCAAAAGTGATAATTTTGCCCTTTTTTGTATGTCCCATCCTGTCCCTCTAAGCAAATGCACTTCTGTTCCAGAGCAAATCCACCATCCCACTGTGTTCTACATTTCAGCACAAGGCCCTCTCCTCACAATCATTTGAACATTTTTGCAGAAGCAACATTGCAACCATCAAGTAGAAAGATTAACCAGATTCAGTTTATACAGGGCCCATAAACGAGTAAAAATTCTTTCTCTAAATTGAGTTAAAATGCAAGCACTTATGAATTTTTTTCTAATTTAAAAAGTTACAAACATTTTCAATGAGAAAATGTTCTTCTTTGCATAAAAATCTTTTATGCAAAAATAAAAAATAAAAAAGTTTGGCAGAACCCCTTTTTTTTTTTTTTGCATTGCTTACTTCAGTCAATTGCACAGAGGGCTTTTTTTTTCACAGTTCAGATATACAATCCCATATCTTAGTCAGCAGAGATTATAGAAATGACTGACAATAGTGGCTCTATCTAGCCAAGACTTAGAAACAATTGTCCTTTCTGAAATTTATTCTGCTCACAATCAGAAATTAGCACCACTACATAATGTCTGCTAATCCTATATGGTTGATTGGGACCAAATCTAAGCACTAATTACAGTGAAATCAAGGCTTAATTTCTTACACAGGCTTGAAGAGAGGCATGTCTGCAACAGGGGGACAAGAGGACTAAAATGATGGGTGCAACCAAGGATTCTCACCCCCTATAATGTGTATTGATGCATGTGAAGAGGATCAATCTGCAGGTCTACCTCCTATTCTGGCCCTGCTGATTCCCATTTATGGCTTTGCTTGAAGCCACTTGTGGGACTAATTGCACAAATGTCCATGGGCATCTATCCATGGGCATCTCCCACAAGGGCCTGAGATAACTGTTTCAGACACAGGATACATTCATCAGCCTTTTGGACAGACTCTGATAAGAACACCTGCAGTAGCCTTGCATCTGGAGAGTGTCTGTTATTTGATACATTGTAACCACCCCTATATACGTCTTTTGATTATGCTGTGTGATGTAAAAACCTTAGTAACAATAAAAGAGGGTGCTGGAGTCAGCTCTGGGCTCTCATCCCGAGATACCTGTCTGCGTGTCTCATTCTCCATGGGAGACCACCACATCTGGTGACCCCGACGTGATCCACTGAAGGATACGTCCCTGCCAACCCTTTACTTATCGCCTGGAATAGGCTTGGTGCACCCGACGAAGTTGCTGGCAACTGACTCCTCTTCGTAAGTATGGGGGGTGGAATGTCTCACGCTCAAAAGCAGCATGTGGAAGAGCTGAGGCTACTTGGCAGGAAAAAATATCTTACTGATCAGGAACAGAAATTAACCCGTCACCTTTCTAAATCTGAGGCTGCTAAATTGCTTGCTTACGTATGGGCTAACTGCTCATCCTATCCGGAGTCTGGATCTTTAAAAGTAGATACATGGAGGAAAATTGGTACTGTTCTCCACCAGTCTCCAAGAGCCCCTGTAGAGATTTTATGCCTTTGGAAAATTGCCTATACTTTGATTCAAACCTATGCTGAATTGCCTCATCAGCCTTTATTAGATCCTCCACCTTATAAAAATCCGTCTGTTATGTTGGCCACTCCCTTACCCCCTGGAGCTGGTTTTAACCCTTCTGTCCCTGCAAATTTTATGGATTCTGATAAACAGCAAATAGCCTCTCCTGTTCCTGCTACGTTGCCTCCTCTCTCCCAGCCTGGAATCATCCGTGGTGCATTTCAAAAGGCTTTAAACAATGGTGATTTAAGCGTATCTGAACTATCCGAGTTGTTCCCTGTTAATTACCAACAGACTGCTACAGGGTTAATAGTGGGTTGGGAGGCACTTCCCCTGGCTATGATCAGAGAATTGAAAAAGGCTACAAAAGATTATGGCATAACCAGTCCCTATACTAGAGGACTAATACATTCAATTGCTAGTGCATATAGAATGTTGCCTCAAGATTGGAAAGATCTGTTCCGCATGCTTCTTAACGGAACACAATACGTAGTCTTTGAATCTGAATATAAAAGAGAGGCACAAAAGAGAGCTAATCACCCAGGTTCACAATACACAGCAGAACAACTCTTTGGAGAAGGCAATTTTACTACCCTCAATGCTCAAGCTCTAACTTTTACTCCCTTTGCATTTCCTATCATTAATGCTTGTGTTCTTTCTGCCGTGGCTCGTGTTGATGAGTCTGGCACCCCAATTCAATCTTTTTCTGCCATTCGCCAAACTGCAACTGAATCCTATGCAGACTTTGTGAATTGCCTGCAAGTTGCCATTGAGCATCAAATTTCAAACAGAGATGCAGCAAATGAAATCCTCATAAAATTGGCTTATGAATATGCAAATGCAGACTGCCAGTCCATTCTTAAACCAATTGTTTCCAGTCCCACGGCCACTCTGGCAGACTTTCTTAAAGCCTGTCGCATTGTGGGAACCAATGCTTTTCAAATGGACACTCTTGCAGCTGCAATCCAAAAGGGGAATCAACCCCAAGGCACTTGCTTCAATTATACTCTTCAGATGTATTGCAACTTTCTCTTGCTGACTGGGCAGGATCTGTTTCCTGTCATATTCCCTCTGACCCTCGCTTCCAACTCCTTAATAATGTTTCAATTTCTCTGCATTCTCCCATTTCCTCCTCTCCCATTCCTAACGCTGTCACCCTGTATGTTGATGGCAGCAAGACTTATGGTTCATGTGTATGGAAGGAGGGTGAACAATGGCACACAAAAATTACTCCTCCTCAAACTTCTGCTCAGAGTGCTGAACTTGCTGCTACAATATTGGCCTTACAAACTTTTTCTTCTGAACCTTTTAATCTTATTTTAGATAGTCTTTATGTATATAAAGTTCTCACCTCTTTATCTGACTCATATGTGTCACCCTCACTGGATGACTCTCTCTTCAGTCTATTTCTCACACTTCAATCCCTTCTTCATTCCCGCTCTACTTGTTTTTTTCCTGCTCATATTAGAAGTCACCAACCTTTCCCTGGTATTATCTCCCAAGGCAATGCCAAGGCGGATGCTGCTGCTTTGGCCGCCTCCACTCACCAGGACGTTTCCGTCCTTGTTTTATCTCCCATAACTCCATGGGACAGCCATTCATATTTTCATCGAAATAAGAAGGCTTTAATGAAACAATTTTCTTTAACAGCTACAGAGGCTGCGGCTATCATACAACAATGTCCCACCTGCAGCCTCCAAGCACACTCTGTTCCTCAAGGGGTCAACCCAAGAGGGACGCAGAGCTGTCAACTTTGGCAAATGGATGTTACGCAATATTTACCATTTGCCCCTTGGAAATATTTGCATGTTTCCATTGACACCTATTCAGGTTTTATTATGACCACCCCTCAAAGGGGTGAGTCTGCTAAACATGTTATTAATCATTGTATTCGTACTTTTTCTACCCTGGGCAATCCAAAAGAAATTAAGACTAATAACTCTCCTGCTTATACCAGCACCTCCTTTGCGCAGTTTTGCTCTCGCTGGTCTATTATTCATAAATTTGGCATTCCATATAACTCCACTGGTCAAGCGATCGTGGAACGAGCCAATCAGACCATAAAAAGGGCTCTAGACATGCATGCAAAAAAGAAAGGGGAAAATACCCCCGGCTTGCCTGGGATACAAAACACTCTTAATCTTGTACTTTTTACCTTAAACTTTTTGAATGTTTCTGGCACCCCTGGCTCAACTGCCGCAAGCAGGCATTTTTCTGCTTCTCCCACAGATTCTTCACGCCCCCAGGTATACTATCGACGTTTGCCTGATCCCACCTGGAAAGGGCCTGCCTCCCTCATTACTTGGGGTCGAGGCTACGCTGCAATAGACGACCATGGCGAGATCGTTTGGACTCCAGCTCGTTGTGTTCGTCCTTATATGGCTCAACGTACACCACCTCAGCCAGGCATATGAGGATCAGGGACTG
Source organism: Crotalus tigris (assembly GCF_016545835.1). NCBI lineage: Eukaryota > Metazoa > Chordata > Lepidosauria > Squamata > Viperidae > Crotalus > Crotalus tigris. The sequence goes on along the minus strand of NW_024097531.1, from coordinate 199,931 downwards.
TGGGCTTTTAATGCTTTTGTACGGGATGCCAGGCGCACTGCTCTTACACTTAACGTCACGAACTGTTGGATTTGCATGCAAATTCCTGGTGACAGTCGTGGTGGCCTTATTTTCCATGCCATTCCGTTCAATGAAACAGGATGGAAGCAGCTGTGGGACATAACTACAGAGACATTGAATATGACATATGCTGTGGGCGCTCGTATAATGGAACCTGCCAGATTTTGTTTTTATAGCACAGGACTATTCCGTACTGCCATTTATTTGGGAACTTATAGTAATTGTCAACAAGTTATTATATGGAATTCAGCAAAGAAATGTAAATCCATCAAAAGCAACCTTACTAAGGTAAATGACACTTATCAAAGCAATCAATGGACAAACATCAGTACCTACATGGCTTGCCTTGACATGGAATCCATAATAACATTTGCTAATGAGTCTCACCAGGGTTATTATGAGTTACCCGATATGTGGCTACTATGTGGCCGTAGAGCCTATTGCCAGGTGCCTAAGGATTGGAAAGGCACCTGTACACTGGGCCTTTTGACTCCTGCTGTATATGCTTTGCCTCATCTCTCTGATGGATGCCTGCGGAACAAACGTGATACTGGTTCCTCGGATCCACCCCTAACATTGGGTGGTAGTTTAGAGACTCAAATCAGCAGAGGGATTCTACCCAATCTAGGAGTTGCCATGAACTATAGAGACCTTCATTTGCTTAACAATTGGACTGTTCATATGTTTAATGAAACAATTAACAGCATTAAAATGATTAATCAAGAAATGGGGGAAATAAGGGAAGTAGTTTTGCAAAATCGGTATGCTTTAGATATTATTTTAGCAGCAAAAGGCGGTGTATGTGCCTTAATTCATTCTCATTGTTGTATGTATATACATGATTTTCAACCTAATATTTCTGCTACAGCTAGAAAAATGGAATCTTTGCTCCAAAATAATCCCTTACGCAGCGATGGATCAGGCACCGTGGATATTTGGGGTGCCCTTTGGTCCTGGCTACCGGATGGATCCTGGCTACGATCTTTGATTTCTATTATAGTAACCATTTTGATATTATTTGTATTGCTATGTTGTTGCATTCAATGTATTCCCTCCCTCCTGCAAATGTGCAAAAATGTTACGCCCTCCACTAGGAAGGACGCCTTAATCAGTGAATCAAGATCCCTTCTGGAACTGGAAGTGAGTAACATTGAAAAAACAGAAAAGCAGGAGATGTGGGACTAATTGCACAAATGTCCATGGGCATCTATCCATGGGCATCTCCCACAAGGGCCTGAGATAACTGTTTCAGACACAGGATACATTCATCAGCCTTTTGGACAGACTCTGATAAGAACACCTGCAGTAGCCTTGTATCTGGAGAGTGTCTGTTATTTGATACATTGTAACCACCCCTATATACGTCTTTTGATTATGCTGTGTGATGTAAAAACCTTAGTAACAATAAAAGAGGGTGCTGGAGTCAGCTCTGGGCTCTCATCCCAAGATACCTGTCTGCGTGTCTCATTCTCCATGGGAGACCACCACAGCCGCTCTCTATGGTCAGAAGGAACAATTTTCACCTGATTCTTTTTTTTTTCAGGCAAATGTTTTTTATTCTGCACACTGAGTCATTTCTAAGATTTGCCTATTTTAGAATTTTCACCTGATTCTTGTTTGGAGACGTCTAATCAGGTTTAAGGCTTTTACTTTTGATATTATGAGAATTATTTTTTGCAAGGAGGCTGTCAATTATAGTTTCACCCAAAAGGAAATGAATTCTTGGCCAAGAATATACGTAGTCTTTTACAAATATGTACTTGTGATATGCTTTCCTCTACCTAAATAGTAAATGCAATGCTGAGCATGTGGCAAATTAAATAGTCTGCAACCGTTTGACTTAAATTCCTTGGTTAAAAATGATACCATGCAAGATATTCATGATAATATCTTGCATGGTATCATTTTTAATCAAGGAATTTAAGTCAAATTGCTGCAGGCCATGTAATGCCATCAGCATTCATGATAATGTTTGTTTGCCTGGTCACCAGAGGATAATTGGTAACTTTTTTTAAAAAATCAAGGATGCCATACCATATCCTCAATTACTAACCAATTGCAAGATTGAGGTAAAGTTAAAGTTAAATGGAGATCCCCATTCTCTAGACACTTTCTCCTCTTTCTGGTATCCTGTGTCTTTCTAAGCCAGATAGTATTTTGCACAGTTTTTCAAATCAGAGTAAGGATAGCATAAAATGCACTTGATAGGGGGAGGGTGGCCAAGCCAGATATGCTGAATGTTCTATAGTTTTGCTGCCTTGGTAGTTTTCACTTGAAATGTGTCAATTACCTATACAATCTTACAGTACTTGGTGCAAGGTCTGGAACTTAAATCTGAGAATCCACCTGTAAATAAGTATAAATTAGCACCAATTTTCTACCTGAAAGTATAAATAACAAGAGGCTGAAACCATACCTAGTTTGATAAAATCTCTCTGAACTTCGGGAAGACGGAACACAAAGTACATGTAGGATGCTAGGAGACAGTTTCGTCCATGCTGGTCCTGGCTCAGATTTTTACTGTTGTGGAGGCTATTCACTATTGCCACCACTGATTCAAAGGCATATTGGGAGAAGTTTACTGGAAACAACAAAATAATAATTTTCCTGGTTGAGTTTATTTATAAACACGAGTCATTTTTGTAGACTTTCTAAAAACATTTCTGAATTTCAACTTATTTTATCACAATTTTGCATGGGAAAATGTGAAATGAGTTGAGAATAAAATATTCCAATCCATATTTAAAATGAATGAATACATAAAACACTTACACTTCAAAATAAAAAAGAAATTTAAAAAATTGCCCATAGCATTAAAAATGCCTTAACAGGGCATTCATCAAGATGGAATGGATAGAAAACAGAATCAAAACTCAATATGGATAACTCATTCATTAAATTCAGATTCAGTCAGACTTAGGTTAGATCCACTTATCAGTCTAATCAGCCTGAATCTATATTCAAAGCAATGACTTTATTCATGAAATCTGCATAAAACAAAGCAAAATTATCTCGGGTGTGGTAGAGAGGGTCTATCAATCCAGGAAGAAATTTTATGAAGTTTCAATTTCTGATTTCTATGAGACAGTTGAATAATTTGTTTTTTTTATATCAATCTTGTTTGATCTGAAGAAATATTCTTTTAAACATTCCAAATAACACAAGATTTATGGCTTCTGAAATCAATAGCACTGTTTCCTACCTGTCTGGCCAGCTATAAGCATGGGCAGCACAGACAACTGGAACAGTTTATCCAACACCAAATGTAAAAAATGCACCAGAGGCTCAAGGCGGGAAGAGTTCAAACAAATAAGGCTGAGTTTCAGTTCATGTTCCAGACTGGCTTCTGTGACTTTCTCATTCAACACTCGGATGGGGAAAGTAACTTGACATTCAAGTGCGTGGCACAAGGTGAAGAATTTCTCCAGGTGATTGTCCTATAAAGACACCCCCCCCCAAAAAAATGATGTGTGATGCTTATTATAGAGCTTAAATTGCTCCTGCCAAATATTTACCACAGTGGAAAAAGAAAACCTATTTTTTCCCGATTTTTGCAGTTATAATGCATAGTTAAAACAGTTTAAATCTTCAGAACCAATCTAGGTCTTGCAGAAACCAAGTTTTAAAGTCTTCCCAATCTTGATATATCTAGTCTAGGGGTAGGCAACCTTGGTTCTTTTATGACAGCATGGCTGGCTCAGGAATTCTGGGAGTTGAAGTCCATGAGTCATAAAAGAGCCAAGGGTTGCCTATCCCTGATCTAGTCTAAGAGCTAACGTCTTTTAATTCAGAGGTCCGCAACCTTTGGGGCACCAGTGACCGGTTCTGTGGAGAGAGGAGGTGTGGTTTTGTGTGCTGCCTGCATCGTGCAGATGAGGTTTTGCTTGTTTGTGCGGACCAGTTGCTGGCATGCTGTGGCCTTGTACTGTTCCACGGACTGGGGGTTAGGGACCCCTGTATTAATTAACCATATCTGAAAAATCCAAAACTATCATGATCCATCTCACCAACTTGTGTAATTTTTTTAAAGAACTGTAATCTTAGATGCTTTATTTTGAAGCCATGAAATAATGTCAACATTTGCAGGACAATATTATTTTTCTTTTTTCTCTTGCAAAGACTCTGGCTCTCCAGATCAACTTGCAAGCTTATTTGCATATATATAGTATATCAATGAACGCTATTAAACTCTGTGAATATCAGTAGTTTTCTTCAGCAAGATTAAAAGAGATGCAGAAAGGAATCTTTAGGAGAAAAAAAATGCCCATGAGAAAAAAAATCAGAACTTTTCATCCTCAAGTTGAGGATGAAATTGTTTTAATTCTTCAAATTACACCTGGACCTTCTTTGACATAACCCTGGACCAGCTAACGTTAGTCACAGTTACTTAGTCACTGAAATCAATTATTTTAAACCTGTGAAGCAGCTGCCAAAGAGGTGTATAAATCTTTGCTGACTGTTTAGACCACTTAGGTACTCTACTTTTTTAATATGTGAATTTAGTTAAAAGCTATGAGACCACTTTCATCTAGAACAGCGGTTCTCAACCTGTGGGTCGCGACCCTTTTGGGAGTCGAACAACTCTTCCACAGGGGTCGCCTAAGACCGTCGGAAAACACATATTTCCAATGGTCTTAGAAACTGAGACACCGCTCCTCTATCCATCTCCAGGCGAGGGGAGCGGGAGGCGGAGGAAAGCCTGAGCAGGGAGGGATCTGGCCCGGTGAGGGTGGAATCGCATTCAGGCACTGCTTCTGGAGCTTGCGGATGCTGGCCCGGCTCTGGCGTGCTTTGGCATGCTTCGGGGTAGAGGTTGTCTGCTGCGTTGCCGCCGGGAGCCTCAGCTGGCTAAAGCGCTGTTCAGAGAAAGAGCGAAGCCATGGTCCAGCATGGCCCTGCTTTCCCCTGCAGGGCGACCCAGCCAGCAGCGTCCTACTCTCGTTGTTTCAGGGAGCAGGGAGAGGAAGAAGAAGAAGGCATCTGCCCGGTGGCTGCTACCTCCACCTCCTCGCGACGGAGAAGTGCTTTAAGGCAGATGGCAGGTTATAAAACTGACGCTTGGCTCAAAGTGGGGATGGGCGGGCCTACGAAGCCACTGCTCCTCTGTGGGCGGACAGATAGCTGGATGGTTAGGAAAGTTCCCCGACTCTTCTGCTATGGAGGAAGAAAACCAAGCTTTGAGATCTCACAAGCAGGCGCACAGACGCGACTGAGCTTGCAAGAAGCCCGGCAAGTTTTATGTTGAGGCGGGCGGTTTATAAAAGGAAGGAGCGGTCTCCTCATGCTCTGGAGTGGGGGAGGGATGGTGGTATGTCTGTTCGCTTCCCAGAAAAAGCTGCTCGGGACATCTCCATTGCTAAAAGATAATGCCCTTGCTTTCCTATGATGTCGAAGGTGTCCTACGTTAGGGGAAAAAAACCACAATCCCCACGCAAAAACAGTCCACCCATGATAATGCAAAACCTAATGAACAGCGTAGCTGTTTTTATTACTCTTATCACAACTCTGAGAAGTAAGTTGGTGGCAGTTGCTGCACAGGAGTTAACTGAGCTCCCAGATAACCCATCCTCACATAAGTTTGCATTAGATCCCCTAAATTCCCAGCAATAGATCACACTAATGTTAAATGTGAGAGCCTTGTTCCTATTTATGTGGAGGGCATAAAATTGTAGTAGCTTTTTCCTCTCTTCCCACAGCAGCTGATTTCCCCACCCCCCTTGTCCTCTCCTCCTCTGAGATCCCTGCAGCCCTCCGTAAAACAACACATACTTTTTGATTCCTGCTGCTCAATCCCTCCTCCTCCCCCTCTTGATGGCTTCCTACTTGTGGGATGCAGGGGAAGGGAGCGCCATTTCATTACAGGTGGGAGAAGGAAAACTGGTCCAGGCAGTGAAAAGGGAAGAGATCAAGGGGGGGGGGCCTTTGGAGATGAAAGCTGCTTTGGGTGGATGTTTTGGTCTGCAGCATGTGTTTCCCTTTCCCCCCCTGCCTGCCTTTTTTCTGTTTCCTAGAGTGCCTCTGGAAAGCCGGGAGGGGGGGAGGGCAAAATGAATCTGCTCTTAGTGTGGAATCAAGAAGCTCCAAGGGGCCTTTTCTTGCAGTTGCTGCAGTAATGCCCCCCATTCTTCCTGCCCTGGCTGCTGCACCAAAAGCAGTTGATTATTGCTCAGTGGAACCAGCAGTGGGGTGGGAAGAAGGAATGGATTTCCCTTCTGCTGCCTGCCTCAATGGACAAGACCTCCTTCCAAAAATCTCTCCTAAGATTCTGGCAGGCACAGCTCCAGAACTGAGCTATGCTGGCTCAGGAATTCTGGGATTTGAAGTCCACGAGTCATAAAAGAGCCAAGGTTTCCCTTCTGCCTTCTTCAGAGAGAGAAGCTCTGAAGGTCATAACAGTAGCAAAATTACAGTTATGAAGTAACAACGAAAATAATTTTATGGTTGGGGGTCACCACAATATGAGGAACTGTATTAAAGGGTCGCGGTATTAGGAAGGTTGACAACCACTGATCTAGAAGGCTGCTTTAATCACTCAACATTGTGATTATATCCTAATCTAAAAGCTACACAAAAGAATCATGGAATTACACATTTACACAATATGTATTATCTTTTCAGCTCACCTTTTTTACAGTTTAACTAGAAAGACAATGGTTAATCTACTTAGGCTTTCTTTATTTGATTACCTCAGCTTTGTGAAATCTGAAGTTTTGAAGATAAGTAACTGAAGTTAAAAAATGAATTTGAAAAAGAAAAAAAGATTAATTTTTGCATGAATGCAAATTTCTTACCTGGGTATGAACTGATGATATACCTTGCACTTCCACATTAAATACTCCCTTGTGTCCTTCCACCCATTTAATAGGAGGAGACTGTGGAGGAACTTTCTATATGGGAGACAAAATTGGTTGTCAAAAGATATGTGATGACAATACAAAAGACATTGAATTCACATTTATGTTTGCTTAATGTTGAGGGTTTTTCACTGAACACAAAATGTTTACATGTAACATTTTAACAAGTGCCACAACTCAGACCATTTCCAGTCTATTACATTGATAAAGTTATGGCATCCTCCCCAATATGGCACCCTTTCAAAATATTCTTCCCGCAAAATAATTTCAATCATTCTTACTTACTATAATGCTATGTGGTTAGTGCACCTAAAAGAATAAATGAATAATTCAAAAATATCTATCATGTAACCAAATGAGCCAAATGCAAAATTACCACTAAATGTTTTGATGTATGTGTTTTATTCAAAATAAATACCCAGTTCATTATTGGTATTTACAATGGCTGTAAATAAAACCACTCACATTTCACATTACAGAATCAGATTGTCTCTGCCCGATAATTCTGTTATTTAAATATTATGAGACAGCGGTTTTCAAAATGTGTGATGTGGGGCCCTCAGGATGGCAGTTGTGTTAAAAACAAATACATATTTTAAAAATTCTCCATTTTAATGTCTAATATAGTAAATATTGATAGATATAACCCATTTAAATCAAAGTTCTCAACCTTTTTATTAAATGTACACAGATCTTAAGACAAAAACCACTGAGAACCATTATGCTAATATGTATCTTTGTGTCTTTAAATTACATGTCTTTGTATATATTCTTCCATTTAAGGAAAGCAAATGTTATAATATTCGGAGAAAAATGTTAACTGTGTCCTTTTCATTGGGCAAAATGATTCTTGGTGTTTTTCCTCATTACCTCTGCAGAGTGCATTGAATAGTTGGCAGGCAGTTTATCCAAAGCAACAGGCAGGCAATAATGTCCTGTTTGGAACCTATCATTTAACAGAATTGGCAGCCACTGAAACAGATGAAGAGAGAAAGAGAATTATACTGCATGAACTATTGATAAGGCTTAATTACATTCCAAGAAAATGGATTAGAAATCAATTGAAATCTGTTCCTTTCCACATTTGTTCTTGCAAAGACCTTTACTGTCTACCAGTTTCATTATTGGCATTCAAATACAATTACTGGGATTTCTGCCTCCAAACTATCCCTCTGTAAACCAACTGGTTTTCTGAATACCTCCTCCACAAAGCTTTTCAAGAATCCAACCTAATGTATGGAGAAGATCCCATGGGCAAGTTATATGCTTTTGTACCAGAGTTTTCACTTTCCCTTATCTAGCCCATTCCTAGCCCAAGTGGCAGAGATGTACATCATGCAGATAATAAATGTATATTATATACATCCCATGGATGTTATATGTGTTGCAAATTATGAGGTATAGGTAATCTGTGGCAAAACAAATAACTTCAGATAGAATTTAAGTTAAAATCACTGCATAAAACCTTGACTGACACACAAAATGTGATATTACATATAGATGTTTGTTGTGATATTTTGTACCTATGCAATACATGTAATACTCAGAAGACATACAATATACAAGAAAGCCCTTACATGTACTTAATAAAGTAAACCACTAGAGTTTTTGCTACATTTGTTAGTCCTTAAAGTGGTACAAAGCTCTCTTGTTGTTTTTTGTGCAAAAGGTTACTTCACTGACACTTATGAAAAGTGTGCAGTATAGACCCAGACATATTAAACAGATGACTGCAAAATGTGTCAAGTTTTACTTTAACAAATGGATAGAGATTTGTGCAATAAACATGCAACACAAGTGATAAACAATTTCCTTGCTTCCATTGACAATTACACATAATTTGCACATTGAGTGGTACAATACAATTTATGTTTCACACAAGCTTCTTTGAAATTTTGCTTCTGTATCGTGGACAGAAGGTTCTCAGCATGTGACAGAGCATCACCAAGTTTGTGTCTGGATCCAAAAGTCAAGCAGGATTGGGCCACCTGGAGGGTGACACCATAAAACCCCAGGGAGTAGGCTAGATTAGGAAAAAGGCAATGGCAAACTGTTTCTATACACTTGCCAAGAAAACAATGCCAATTTTTATATTGTTGCCAAGAAAAATTACATGCATTTGTCCATGAGCTCACCAGGAGTCAAGCTAAACTCAAATGTAATTTTATGGTACTTTCAGTTGCCAGAAACAATGATAAATTCATTTTTTCCAAGAATTTGCTGATAGACCAAAACTGACTTACTGAATAACCCAGGAGAGTTTCTACAGAAGCTCCCTGTTTTGACTGACAGCTGATGTGGTAAAATGTGAACAGCAGATGGTGTTTGTCTGTCAGTTTAGCTGGGAGTTTAATTTTCACTTCTTCATAAAAATCAGGACACCTGTATTTTTTAAAACAAAAAAAAATCTATATTTCTATATTTGTATTAATATGTAAGCAGCAAACATAAAGCCTTCTTTAAAGAACTGCAAGTTTCTTTACCTATTTATTAGTTTTAGTGTATAGCATATCATAAGATTTGTGATAATATAAATCTGTCACAGAGATCATAAATAATGAAAAGAAATAGGAATTGTAATAGAATTTATAGATTCAACCTATGTTGAAGAAAAGACCAAGAATTGCTGCTTTAAGTCCAGAAGAAAATGAAATCTATATTCATATATGCAAAATAAAAAATTGTTTACAAGTACATATAATTAAAATCTAATTTATTTGATCCGTGTAGACCAAAACCAGCATAGGTTTATGTTGCAATAATGGGGAAGAACAATTTTGTCCTGCCACATTTAATAGTAGTTAACTATTGAATTAATGGTGATATTAACATGGAAATTATTCCTACATTTTTAAATCCAAAATTGACAATTCTGTCCCTATCTACAATTAACATCACTACATCAAATGTTAAGTAAAATTGTGCTTAAGGGAAGTCACACTTACATGGGAGATAAAGAGACAGTGTGGTTAATTCCTGATTATGCTGTGCAACTACTCTCAAGTAACACGGATCACTATATCTTAACTTTTCACATGCCTTAATTTTTTTGGGAATTCCATGTTTCAGGGTTTTTGTTGTTTTAAGATAATAAATACAAAGTAATTGTTTTAATTACTGAATGTAAAAAAACCTTTCATGAAATGGTTTATCTCATTTTTTTTAGCCAGCATTTATAACTACTCATTGTTATGCAAATACTCTATATTTGGGCCTAAGGATACAGATGGTAATAATAATGACCTTACTTGTTATGGTATGTCACGGGAGTATAAATCTCTTGTACGAACTCTGGACCTGTAGATTTTCCAAATATGACCTACACAGCAAAACATAATCCATTAAACAAAACAAACTAAAAAGTTACTATGATCCAAATATTTTTGGGGCAGATTTTACCAATTATTTGAAATTGGCAATATTGATTTTATTTCTGATAACGTTGAAGTCAGGCAGCCATTATTTTAAAATATAAAATCATAAAACAGATATGTTATGTTGTCATTTGTTTAATTGGTGACACAGAAACTCAGATTTTAAATTGATAGATTGTAAAACAGTTGGCATCCATCTTCTTAGAAAGGAATAGATATGTATCCCCTTGCTCCATCAAATATCCAGTTTTTATATACATCTTTTATACATCTTTTATTTTTTATACCTCTTTTATAGTGTCCAGCACCCACTGGCTGGACTCTATAAAAGATGACACTGAGATGCAGATGTGAAGGAGGTAGTGAGAGACAAAGGGGCATGGAGAGTACTGATCCACAGAGTGGCCGAGGGTCAGACATGACTGAATGGCTGATGACTACAATGTTTCATCAAACCATGTTTTGCAGCCCCCAGACATTCTCAGAGATTATACAACTCAAAGCTGGCCACAAAATTTCAACTGTTAGTGGCAAAAAACTAGTCAACCTGACTTTAAAATAAACGTGAAGAGTTCCTGGGATGTATGTAAAACAAAGTTCCAATCAAGTGAAATTGAGCATTTTACTCTATAGCTAGCTATTAAATGGAAAGTATAACCATAATTGATCAAAGTAATGCTTTAGCAAATGAATTATCAGAGCATAGCTATTTTTGATTCTTTGATCGTACAGATATATGACCAGTCATTTAACAGCCATTCAAACTTACATGTTTCCCAACAGCTACATAAAACCCCATTTTGAAGTTATGGTTGCAGCAAAGTTTTCCCTGCATATCCCCCCCCCCCCGGCCAGGACCCCAGAGTGCTTGGGCCTGCTCCCCATACACTGGTCACCCATTGCACAATTACAATTCTGGACACCAGAATACAATTTGGCCTCTGTAAGTCCAGAATTGCATCATGCAGCCAAGAGAGAAATCTCCAGGGCCCTGCTGAATGCTTGCCAGGCTGAAAAAAAAAAATCTCTTAAACGGAAGAGTGCCAACATTCTGGAAAAGTTTGGTTTTATCTAAAGATAATTGGAAGCATTTGTTGCATAGAAGTGCCAATGTATGGGAAATTTGTATGGAAAATAAATCTGAATAATTCTGCATAAACTGAACAAAAGATTCTGTTACCGGCATTGCACAGGTAGGATTTTCTCCACACATATATTGAATCTTAATGGTAATGTTTCGTCCTGAAGCCAAGCGGTTTGCAAAATTCAATCGTTGTGGATACACATAAAGAAGATTTCTGGGGGGAGAGAAAAATAACGATGATCATTTTAATTAAGCTTATGCTAGTTTCACTTTCCCTTTCCTCATCAGCAATACTTCTTTTCCCATACAAATACTAATGTACAAAAATCCTGAAAGTGAATTTCACTGTTTTTAAGACAAAGAAATGCACTTTTTCTTTTAGATTATCCCTTTTAGCAAACCAGAATAAACATTGGTCTCCAAGTACAAGGATGAAAAAAATAACTTTGTAATCTATTTTCCAGATTATCCGGCAAGTAAAAGAATATGTTCCTCTCCCAAATTATTTATTTTAGAAACAAAACAATCAAAGGCAAAAGAAAGGATGTAAAAGAAAGATATTTTGTGGTGGGGACACAAAATGGACAAGATGGTGGACGGAGCATCGCAATGCAAATCTCATTCTCTTTTGAATGCAAGAGATATACATACAAATGGGTGAGGCTTGGATTGTGACGTGGTACTTGCCTTCTTGCCAATTTTGACAAAACCTGTGTCCTGTGAATGCTACTGATGCTAAAGAAAATAAAGTTCAAACCATGCAACTGGTAATTGAGGGAGAAAAGAATGCAATTCTAAAGCAATTTTATTTCAAAATTAATGAACTCCTTTCCAGAAAGGAAAGGAAATCTTAAAGTATTTTAGAGTGTGGGTATGCAAGTGATATTGGATATTCTTTGACATTTGCAATGGAATGTTTTAATAAGGTAATCATCTGGTTGAAACTGGAGATCTGATGTAGATCCTATTTTTAACACCCAAAAAATTATCCATTTATCCTAATGAGCAGAATGTCAAAGTTTAGTTCCACAAAATCAAGAGATTTTAGAAGGGCCCCCACTAATATAAGATGAACGTACTCGTTTTGCAGAGAGATCTCACCCCCTCATCCTTCATTTTACAAAAAAATATTAAAACACCAACCATCTAAAGACAGACTATTCCTAAGTTAGGATTTATTTAGGGGGTGGCTGTCTTAATAATAAATATGTTAAAACTATAACTTGATAAATGGGAACATTTTCTAATACAGTTAGGTATACAGGTTCTCACACAGTTACCAAGACACCATAATTCTCATGACTTTCTTATTATATCATTACAGTATGTCAGAAGTGGTGAATCAGCTGAAAATACTGCAATAAACAAACAGGTCACAGATGAATATTTTATTTCTTACGATGTAAATTATGTTATGATAAAAAAGTGGTCAGATTTGATTTAAATTCAATAAAGAACATTTTTTTCTGAAAGCACAAATATAAGAGTAAGAGATAAAGTCTGTTCTGGTTGCATATCAGGAAATATTTCTTGAGCAGATTGATATTTAATGTATTTTCTGTCTTTATCTTCTTACTTTAAAAAATGAAATTGTAAAGCAATTTGTTTAAATAGGTAAAATGTAATACTACAGAATTAATTCTCTACCCTTCCCCTTTCTAAAAATATTTTGTCTTATTGAATGTCTTCTTTCTTGCTGTGAAGCAGAGAGGGCTAAAAATAGGGCAATTCCTTCATTTGAAGAGACCAATTTTAAACTAAAATTGAGGGGGGAGGGTGACCAATCTTTAGAATCTGTAGAACCCAAAACCAATTATAAATCCCAAGAAAACAAATCAAACAATGAGGTAGGCAGAGACGAGAAAAAAGAAAAACCCAAAGAACAATCAGGAGATGCAGGAAACATACTCACAAACAGACATAAAAGTCTTAAATGCTTATATACAAATGTTCAAAGCTTGGGGAACAAACAGGGTGAACTAGAAGCAACAGTACACAAGGGAGGGTATGACATAATTGGCATTACAGAAACCTGGTGGGATGAAACCCATGAATAGAATGGACTAATGGATGGATACAAATTGTTCAAAAGAAACAGGTATACAAAAAGTGGAGAGGAGAGTTGCACTATATGTAAGAGAACACTACATATCTACAGAAATGCACATAATCCAAGATAAAATCTCTCCAGAATGTATATGGGTCAATATAAAAGAGAAAAAAATGACATTACCATAGGTATATATTACAGGCCACCCAACCAATCAGAAGAAATAGATGAATTCCTTGCTAACCAGTTAACAAATGTATGTAGGAAGCATACCACAGTAGTAATGGGAGACTTCAACTATCCAGATATCAATTGGAGATAAACTCTGCAGCGAATGGGAGATCAAACAGATTCCTAACCAACCTAGCCAACAACTTTGTCATCCAAACGATGGAGGAGGAAACTAGACAAAAAGCCATACTGGACTTAATTCTAATTAATAGAGAAGAAGTGATAGAGGGAGTTGAAGTTGCTGGAACCTTGGGCGAAAGTGATGTCATACTGGAATTTAATATAACACAAACACTAGCAACAGAAAACAATACAACCTTGAACTTCAAAAGAGCTGATTTTAACAAACTCAGAGAGAACCTAAGAAAGATCCCATGGATGAAAATCCTACAGGGGAAAACAATCCAAGAAGTGTGAGAAACTCTGAAAAAATGCGATCATAAAACCCCAGACCAGCACAATACCACTGAAAAAGAAAAACAAGAAATTCAAGAAGATACCAGCATGGCTGCACAAAGATCTCTCTGACAAACTGAAATACAAAAAGGACAAATACAAAAAATGAAAAGAGGGGCACATAACTAAGGCCGATTATCAGCAGACAGCCAGAACATGCAAAGATGAAGTCAAGAAAGCAAAGGCTCAGAACAAACAAATACTTGCAACAGAAATCATGGATAATAAGAAAAGTTTCTTCCAACATATTAACAACAAGAAAAAAGTCAAGGAAACTGTAGGTCCACTAAAAAAAGAAGATGGCAAGGAAATAACAGGCGACAGGGAAAAAGCAGAGCTGCTTAACTCATACTTTGCATCAGTCTTCACACAAAAAGAAACTATAGCCCAATACACCAAAAAACCCACAACAAAAGATAAATTAGAAACAAAAATTAAAATAAGCAAGACAATGGTAAGAGAACACCTATCTGACCTTGATGAATATAAATCACCAGGGCCTGACAGATTACATCCCAGAGTTCTGAAGGAACTGGCAGATGTTAACTCAGAACCATTGCACCACATCTTTCAAAAATCCTGGAGTACCTGAGGATTGGAATAGGGCTGATATGGTTCCCATCTTCAAGAAAGGGAAAAAAACAGACCCAGGAAACTACAGACCAATCAGTTTAACATCAATACCTGGGAAGATCCTAGAAAAGATAATCAAAAAACAGATCTGCGAACAACTAGAAGCAAACAAAGTTATAACTAGTAGCCAGCACGGGTTTGTTAAAAACAGATCATGCCAAACCAATCTTATTTCATTCTTCAACAAAATGACTAAAGTAATAGACCAGCGAAATACTGTGGACGTAGTATACTTAGACTTCAGTAAGCCATCTGATAAAGTAGACCACAACCTACTCCTTGGTAAGCTAGAAAAAGGTGGAATAGACAACATCACCACCAGATGGATCTGTACCTGGCTGGCAAACTGTACTCAATAAGTAGTCCTCAATGGCACTATATCCACATGGAGAGAAGTAAACAGTGCGGTACCCTAAGGTTACATCCTAGGCCCAGTACTCTTCAATATCTTCCTCAATGACTTAGATGAGGGAATTGAAGGGGAACTCATCAAATTTTCAGATGACACCAAACTGGCAGGAGTAGCCAACACCCCATGAGACAAACTCAGGATCCAAAAAGATCTTGACGAACTTCACCAATGGGCCCTATCCAACAAAATGAGTTTCAATGTGGAGAAAATCAAAGTTTTAGGCATGAAAAATTTAAAGGTACAAGTACAGATTGGGCAAGACCTGGCTTAAAAACAGTAACTGTGAGAGAGACCTTGGAGTCCTAGTGGACGATCACTTAACCATGAGCCAGCAGTGTGCAGCAACAGCCAAAAAAGCTAATACAATCCTGGGTTGTATAAACAGAGGCATAGAATCAAGATCACACGAGGTATTAGTACCACTTTATAAAACCCTAGTAAGGCCACACCTGGAATACTGCAGCCAGTTTTGGTCACCATATCACAAAAAAGATGTTTAGAGTTTGGAAAAAATTCAGAGAAGAGCAACTAAGATGATCAAAGGCCTGGAGACTGAAACATACGAAGAATGGCTGCAGGACTTGGGTTTGGCTAGTCTAAAGAAAAGAACAAATAGGGGAGACAAGATAGCAGTATTCCAGTATTTGAGGGGCTGCCACAAAGAAGAGGGGGTCATGTTATTCACCAAAGCACCAGAGGGCAGGACAAGAAACAATGGCTGGAAACTGATCAAAGAGAGAAGCAACTTGGAATTAAGGAGAAACTTCCTGACAATTAACCAGTGGAATAGCTTGCCCTCAGAAATCGTGGGCACTCCATCACTGGAGATTTTTAAAAAGAGGCTATACAGTCACTTGTCTGAGATGATATAGGTTCTCCTGCTTGAGCAGGACTAAAAGATTTCCAAGGTCCCTTCCAGCTCTATTCTATTCTATTCTATTCTATTCTATTCTATTCTATTCTATTCTATTCTATTCTATTCTAAGCACAAAATTGCCTATAGTTTTGTTTCTGAAGGTAGATAATTTCTTGAATAATCTCCAAATTTGAAAGAGATTATTGAACTACATGCACACACAAGGTCTCTCCAGAAAACAGTGTGCATGTACAAATCAGCAGTCCTGTTCTGTAAGTAGCAGCACTGTTGGCAGCAACATATATTAACTATACTATACAACACTCTAGATGCACTTTTGCTGAGGAACATACCACTGATATTCACACAACATAGGCATCTAACCAGTTAAAATGGACAGCAAACCTCACAAATTCCCATTTTCTTGTTCTTCTTTCAAAGCCAAGATTTTTTCTTAACCTGATTCAGATATGTGTTTGTATGAATTTTAAACTTGCATCTACCCTAAGGTAGTTTTTGATGCATAAAATATTGAACGTAACTATTCATAATATTTCACTGACTATAGTAAACAAAGGCATGACCTTTTTATTATACATGGCACATGCATACACACACACACACACACACACACAATTTGTTAGGAAATGAGCTTAAGCCTATTCAAGTCTGTATTTCTGGAGAATTCTAAGGAATATTCTGAATAATTTCCTAAACTTAAGGAAAAGACAAACTGGTATTACCCTGTTATTGATGGTTCTTCCATTTCTTCCTGCTCTGCTAACTTTTGTTTCATGATCCAGTGAAGGATATAGCTACAATGCAACGAGTTTAGGAAAAGTGAGGACTCTCTGTATGTTTTTTCCAGCTGAGAAAAATAACAGTTTAGGATAAATTAAAAATGAATATCCCTTCAATCTAGGTCTTAGTTTTTATTTTCCACTGAATTTCAGCAGGAAACAAAAAGAGGAAGGAACAGTAGGAACTTGGCACAGACCCAAATCATGCCAGAGCCACTGAAAGTTGGTAAGGGGAACTGAGTCCTAGTTTTCCATTTTTGCCATTTTCAATTATCTTTGTTTCATGAAATTTTCATTTTCTGTTTCTTATAGTCTAACAAGTACAGATTAAGCAAAACCTGGCTCAAAAACAGTAACTGTGAGAGAGTCCTTGGAGTCCTAGTGGACGATCACTTAAACATAAGCCAGCAGTGTATGGCAGCAGCCAAAAAAGCTAATACAATCCTTGGTTGTATAAACAGAGGCATAGAATTAAAATCACACGAAGTGTTAGTATCGTTTTATAAATCCTTAGTAAGGCCACACCTAGAATACTGCATTCAGTTTTTGTCACCACATTACAAAAAAGATGTTGAGACTTCGGAAAAAATGCAAAGAAGAACAACTAAGATTTAATCATCTTAGCCTGGAGACAAAAACATATGAAGAACGGTTGCAGAAAATTTGAGATCAATTGTCAGTCAAAGACAACTTGTGCAGAATGTTTTGTTTTTGTTTCAATGAGAGCAATCCAGTTAG
This sequence comes from Crotalus tigris, assembly GCF_016545835.1. Classification (NCBI taxonomy): domain Eukaryota; kingdom Metazoa; phylum Chordata; class Lepidosauria; order Squamata; family Viperidae; genus Crotalus; species Crotalus tigris. The sequence goes on along the minus strand of NW_024097531.1, from coordinate 182,383 downwards.
GGCTAAGCATAGTCAGAGATCATTCTGGGTATCTCCAGGAGGGAAATAGAGGAATGGGAAATTCTGGGAAACAGTATGCATAATTGACTGCTGCTCTGAATAAAAGAACTGAAGAACTTCAACTTGCAAATACGGCTTAAATCATAAATTGAATACCAGAAAACCGAACACATAAAAGCAGCAGAAACAATTCTATGAAAAAGCATTGTATTTTTACTTAAACTGATTAAAGGAAAGGGATAAACAAAATAACAATAATCTTTGGCGCTTAAACACAGGAACTAACTAAACTTCAATGTGATATTATTCCATAATAATTATTAGACCGCCATTTACAATTCTGTCTCTTCAGTTACCATCCTCAATATCTTGGAAGATGCAGGTACCCAGAAAATATCTCATAATATCTCAGTGATTAGGGTAAAACAAGCACAATAAATTAAAGAACCAACAAAAACCTAGAAGGATCTTTCTTTCTTCCTTGCCCAGTTCCTGTTATTTATATATTTGTTTCTCTATTTATTTTAAAGTATACAGTATAGGAGACCCCCAATTCTGTAGTTCTAGCTACCTAGAAACATTCTTACACAATGAAATTTAGACCAACAAATCATTACACAGCATCATAACATTTCTAATTTAGAGAACTCTGAATGGGTAAAACAGAAACTGTAATAGGAAGGCCAGCCTCAGCTCCAGTAGCGAGCTGTTCCACAGTCTAGTTTCTACCATGGAAAAAATAGAGTTACCTATTGATCTCAAAGGTATCCACGAAGGAAAAGGTGCAGAAAATACAACAACATGTTTGCAATAATCTCATGTATTCATTAAGATCCAGATAACAAAGCTAAATTATTTCCATCTGTTTTGATGTACACCTGAGTCTTCTAATTCAGCAGGATAGATAAAAGATCTTACCTATATACAGTATGGGGTACATAGACTTCTCGTACTGGAAACTCCAAAATCTCTTTATGAATACGACTGCGATTCTCAGTGAATGGCTTTACTTGTAACAGTTCTGCACTGAGACAACAATTGAGGCCTTCTGAAGCAGGAGAGATCTCCAATTTAAGTAAACCTTAGGAAAATTAATAAAATGAAAGTGATATAGTTCATTAAACGTAAGAATGCTGTTAGAAAATCCCTACTCTAAAAAGTCTGATTCACATATGGTCTAGCCATATGGGTTGGTTGACAGAACAAAAGCTTGCTTTTTACCCTCCACAGAATGTCTTAAAATTTGCATGAGCACAAGTACATGAGAACAGGTTCACCCCTTCCAACTCAGTGGGAAAGAACAGAAAAATATTGGGCTAATGATGACTAATGATGGCTAGGATGTGATAATCAGGAATAGGATGGCAGGGCTTAGGCTAAGAGAAATGGGTCTAAGAGAAGTCCCTTGGGGGAGGTAAGACTCGTCATGGGAATTCTCCATTAAGAGGGTCCAACTTCTTTACTTGTACAAGACAAAGATACCTGGATATCTTTAAAAGAAATTGGATAAATCCACAAAGAACAAGTCATTGAACACTCAATACTACCTCTAGGATGGGGGCATATCTAAATACTAGTTGCAGGGCAATAAAGAGTGCATTACATTTTCAGCACCTATTTACAAGCATCCCCAAACATCAATTTGGCTACACTGAGAAAAATGCAGAACTAATATTGGTTTTGGCTGATTAAGTAGTAGTTTATTATGGTCTTAAGTCAGAGTCACACAAAAATACACACCAGATAAATCAAACTTAAAACATTGTAATTTACTTCACCTTAACCATTTTAAAAATTCCATAGTTCAGCAAGTTCTTTTTGCTAGAAAGCAAAAATATGTGACTAAATATGCAGAAAATCTTTAATATAAAAGTTATTCAGTGGCCTGGTGTGTGTTTTTATTACCATCATTAAGGGCTGAATTAAGCTCGAGTTAAAATCAGAATAAAACATGTAACAAACATGTTTAAATAACTCAACCTTCCTAGATTTAAATGACATATTATCTTGAGGGGTATCGTTACATCTATTATCTAAAAGTGCTAAGGGAACTCCATTAAATTGAACTCTACAGAACTCCTAATATTATTCAGAATAAGTAAACTTAAGCAGTTTGCAAGAAAGCATCTCTGGGTACTTCTTAAGGGTCAGCACAGTAGATGTTTGTGATTGGACTCAACTTCAGCCATAGTTTCATTCCATAAGGCATTAACCTTGTGAACTCTCAAGCATCCTCCTTCCATTATACAGTGTATTCAAGATGGACAGTATTCAATATTTATTTGCTACGTATATGTAGGGGTATGGGTCTATACATATGTTGTTCATAGTATGTTTAGGTGTGTGTCATGTATGTGTTTCACTTGAGAGCGGGCAACTAAATTTCATTTTTGATGTGTGCCGTTGTGCCCACAGTAAAAAAAAAATGACAATAAAGGTTATCTCTATCTTATCTAAATCATTTTGGAATTCTGTGTCCTCAATTTGCCCGATAACTTCATTAACTTTTTCAAGGCCAGAGAATAAAACATTTTGGGGTGATAAGTCATACCACAGCAACTTTTGAATGGTATTTTTCAACAATCGTGTCTAGATGTTATTAATTGAAACAGTCCAATTGGGGCCAGGTGAAAAGCTCACTGTTACCTTTGCTTGTTGGCTTCTTATTTTGCTGATATTAAATTGTAATTCCCTCGTGTATTTGAGCAGGGAACTTTATTAAATAAGTTATTGGTTTTCTTGGTGAAAAAATGGTTACTCAAAAATAGGTGTGATGTGGCCAGTATATAATATGAGTATCTATTATCAATATTAAACATACCTGGTATAGACTTTATTCTTCTCTGCAACGAAGACCTTTTATAATCAGCTAAAAACTTGAATAAATCTTCATCACTAAGCCTGTCTCCTTCCTGAAACAGTAAGTTTTTGAATAATGATCTGTTGAAAACTAAGTTGCATCTTTATTTGTAATTAACTATATATAAAAACATATAGTATGACTTAAATTTATTGACAATGTCAGTTTCCTTGTTTCTGATTTCCATTTATTCTACACGACTGAAAAATAAATTTATCTTTTAATAATTTTTCATAGAGGACACACATTTTCTCTTCCTGAATTCATTTCATTCTTGCTCTGCTTTCTTTTACTTCTTTCCTTTTTTCATATCCTTTTTTCCAAAATCTACTCTTGACAGAACTAAAAAAAGTGATTTTCCCCACATTCAAAACTTTTCATCAACCTTTTATGCTTCATTAATTTTCTTAAACGTTTCTAATAAACAAATCAATCACGCTTTTACATTAACTTTCTTTCTTTTCCACACATTTGGATGAAAAGATTTATATCTAAACCATGTTTTAAAATAGAGACTTTTTTTCTGAGTAGAGGCCCACAAATGCCAATTAGGTTGCTGAATAGTCCAGATATTTATGTACAAATAGTCCTCGCTTACCAATCGTAATTGGTACCAGGAATTCCATCACTTAGTGACAATCATAATATATGAAGTCACATGACTGTGCTGACCTACAGTGGCAGTTCCCTTCTCTTCCCTTCCCTGAATGTATTCTTCATCAACCACACTCCACAACATTCCAATCTTTATCATTTTCTTGTTTTACATTCCATATTATAATCTTCCAAAGCTACTAGCCTCTGCAGTCCATCATAGCATTAGTCAATGAAGGTTTTGTTATAAGACTTTTTAGAAAGTCAGGTAATGCAGTATTCCTTGCTGATGTAACAGTGTAAGCAAAGCTTACTTTTATCCCATGTAATTGTTATATTCTGTGAAAAGTAGGATCACTAATCTAGAGACTATTTTACAGTCTCATAGATTTTTGCCAACTAAGAGTTACATCATCTTCATCATCATCATCATCATCATCATCATCACCACCACCACCACCACCACCACCACCATCATGAAAAACCTTGGCCAATTTCTGATTAGCCAACATTCTAGAATACCTCACTAATCTATTTTGACAAAAGTTAGAGGTATATAAATCAGGACAATAGTAGTAATATGGCCAGACCAGTAATTAGAACCCCTTTATACCACCACAATAAGGATTGAGTGGCACTTGGAGTTACTCATGTTGAAAAATTTCCCAGCAAAGTACTGTACCTGTTTAAAAAAAGTGTTGAAAGTCAGAGTTGTGGTTCTGAAATTCACTGGGCCAGGGATGTCATCTGAGCTGAGGCCTCTTTCAGAATATCTTCTAGATTGCAGTGTCCCCGTTTTTCGATCACCACAAGACCCTTTTCCTTCAAATGTAACATTTCAGTTGGATTTTACTTGGCTTAATGAAAAAGGTAATCATAGCTATTGCTGTATTGTGCTGTTTCAGAAAATTAATTACAGGTAGTCCTCAACCTATGATCACAATTAAGCCCAAAATTTCTATTTCTAAGTGAGACGTTTGTTAAGGGAGTTTTGCCCCATTTTACGACTTTTCTTGCTAGGGTTGTTAAGTGAATCACTGTAGGTGTTAAGTTAGTAACACTGTTGTTAAGTGATCCCAGGGACATTGTAACTGTCTTAAGTAAGAGTCAGTTGCCAATTTTCTGAATTTTGATCACATGACCGTGGGGATGCTGCAACGATCGTTAAGTGTGAAAAATTGTCATAAGTCCCTTTTTTCAGTGCCGTTGTAAGTTCGAACAGTCACTAACCGAACTGTTGTAAATTGAGGACTACCTGTACAAATAGACTGTTCCTCTTAAAATTTGCCTTCCTTCCAATATTTTCTACCATGGCATGTTTTCTAGAGATATAAACCATATATCCAAAAGAGTCAGAACCTCAATACAAGTAGTCCTCGATTTACAAAAGTTCATTTAGTGACCATTCAAAGTTACAATGACACTGAAAAAAAGTGACTTATGACCATTTTTCAGAATTTATGACCTCTGCAGCATCCCCATTATCATGTGACCAAAGTTCAAATGCTTGGCAACTGGTTCATCTTTATGACAGTTGCAGTATCCCAGAGTCATGTGATCATCTCCTGCAAACTTCTGACAAGCAAAGTCAATGGGGAAGCCAGATTCACTTAACAACCAAGTTACTAACTGTAGTGATTCATTTAACAACTGTGGGGGGGAAGTCATAAAATGGGGCAAAATTCACTTAAGAAATATCTCACTTAACAAAGAAATTTTGGACTCAACTGTGGTCGAGGACTACCTGTATCTCATTTATGCAACAAACCTGTAGGATATACTGCCATTTCCAATGAAAACAAAGGATGAAACCTGGTAATTTGCTCAACCTCTTACAGGATTAATAATCAATTTGTATGCTAGAATGATGAAGATGCTACTATGATGACTTAATACAGTATAAAGTATAGTGCCAATAAACACATCCTTTTTTCTTATCATAAGTACATATTCAAATACTAATAAGGCAATAGGATGAGGCAATAGTACTAGTTTTCCTGCAATTGAACTATTATTCCAGAGCAAGATTCTTTGGATCAGCTAAAAAAAAAATCTTTGGATCCAAACACTTTAACGGTATAGAGCAAGACTAGGCAACCTTGGCTCTTTTATGACTCGTGGACTTCAACTCCCAGAATTCCTGCATCAGCGGGGCTGGCTCAGGAATTCTGGGAGTTGAAGTCCACGAGTCATAAAGGAGCCAAGGTTGCCTACCCCTGGTATAGAGTATAATACATTACTGTAATGATGAAGACAAAACACCATGAACAGTTTTTTCCAATTGTCCATCAATTATGAGGATAACTTCCATGTCAGAACACTACTTATTAAACTTGCTTAACTAGATGGCTAGTTAAGGATATGCTTCAATTTTTGTTCAGTATGTACCCACATAACTCAAGCCTTACAATTAAAAAATTGCACAGAGATTATAATTGAGAGGATAGATATTTTCATTATAAAGTGGAAGAGAAATAATGGCATTTTATGTGTTTATACAGTTAGTAGAAAATAGTTAATTACAGTATCTAGGATGAATAATAATAATAGGAAGTAAATAACACAGTCCTATATTTACACTCACCATTTAAAACTTCTAACTCAGCTATATCTTTTTCAAGTGTTGGAATACTAAAGAAATTCGCTAAATTTATAGGTATCCAAGCAAAAGGCATGCGGTACTTTCCTAAACGTTGACAAAAGTTCTCTGCTTGTTGTTTTAATTTCTCAATCTTTTCCTTAGTCTAAAAAATAGGCAGAAAAATATATGCTGGTCAAAGTCATACAAATTGATTAAACAGAAAAGAAATGAGCTAATGTGCTGTCATACCATAATTTTTTTTTTGCAAAATTCTAACTGAAAACAAAAGCCAGCAGAGTCAGGGACAAATCTGATCAACTAAAGCATCAATGAACAAGAGGCAGAATATAGGCGTTATATTTAAACTAGCAGTGCAAAGAAACTGAGAGTTATAACTGAATGGGAAATAAGATTTATTTAAGCAATTTAAATCTGGTATCTTAGACTTTACATCATCAAATTCATTGCTAATGGTGATAGTATTAATGGATCTTGTAAGGTTGGAAACCTAAGTCTGATACATAGGTAGTCCCCGACTTACAACCCTTGTTTAGTGACCATCTGAAAATAGTGACTCATTTCACACTTATGGTAGTTGCAGCATTCCTATGGTTGTGTGATCCACCTTTTGCAACCCTCTTACAAGCAAAGTCAATGGGGAAGGCAGATTCACTTAACATCCTTGTTACAAACTAAACAATCACAGTGATTCACTTAACGACTGTGGCAAGAAAAGTCATAAATAGGGCAGAATTCACTTAACAACTATCTTGTTTAGCAATGGAAATGTTGGGCTCAGTTGTGGTCATTAGTCAAGGACTATCTATACTTTGTGCTAATTTCTCAACTGTTGAAAAGCACAAGCTTACTTCCTAGGATATACCTTATAAAACTGCTATACTTGTATACTAGTATTTTTAGAATAAAAATTACCTGATAAAATCAGTCTCTCAGCATTTGATTATGTACATTTCAAGACATGGGTAGAAAAACAAACGTGAATTGCAAATAGGTAGTACAAGTTGAACTAACACTTTGAAATCTCAAGAATACAGAGAGACAGCCACATAAATATTCCTATTATCCGGGTGATATGTGTGCACTTCCAGTTAAAAACCTTTATATTGTATCTACCTTCCCACTTTCACTTTCTTTTAGAAACATGTAGGGTTCTGCACAATCTCCAATTTCTCCTTGCTGAAGGACTTTTTCAATCTACCACAAAAACAAAAAAACCAAAACAAAACAGAAACTAATTAACCACCAACAAAATGTTAATAAAAGTTATAAATTATTTTGCTAGCGCTTCCATAATATAAATCTGGAACATAACACATAGTCAGCTTTTCCAATGTAAAAGATAGAAGACAGAATCCTACCCTGCCCTACCATTCTGTAAATACATTAAGCATAATTTTGTAGCATCTCATTCTTCCATAAAACTAATATAAGCCTGACTTCTTCAGTTTATACAGTCTGTGTGTGTTGGTCTATCAGTCCCATTATCCCCATTTAGAATAACCAATGCCGTGATGTCTAGAAATAAAAAGAACTATGGGCTATCAATCAGCAGAGTGCATTAGGCTGGTCAATGTTGGTATATGCTGTCTTGCTTGCTTCCATTACAGTCAACTCTGGCTCAAGTCAGAAAGTAAGAATAAGAAAGAAACCATCACAATACAAATAATATGACTCACCTTCAGCACAAGATAGATCTCTGATGAAGGATATGTTACTGAAAATACAGCAGCCCTAGCCTGAGTAGAGGAGTCAATACACGGTGTATGGGATCGCAAAAACCCTTTAAATTGTTCGGAGTTCAAATCACAATGAAAACTTTCAGAGATCTTAAAAAGAAATGAGATGAAAGAGAAGATACATTCCATGTTGGTTACGACATGCATGCTATAATATCGTCATCACAATAATATAATATAATAATAATAGTAGTGTTTATACTATATACATTTTTCTGGTTTTACCTTAAAACGAGGAACTAACAGCTTGATTCCATAAATGTCTTGACTTAGGAAACAACAGAGCCATGCCTTTTTCAAATTCTGATACTATTTTTAATCTTAACTTCCCACTCAAAGGATTATTGGGCAGATATAAGGAAGATTTCCTGTTCTATAAAAAAATACATAGAATCTCTCACTCATCTACCATTCAAAATTTGATGGATAAATAAGAAATGGCTAAAAGAAAAGGCAAATTCTAGAAATTGCTACACGCATTGCTTATTTCGTATTATATACCATACTGTAATCTACTAAGAGTTGTGTTGACTGTGACAGGCTAGATGCGTGTTGAATAAAGACATAAAATAAATTATTAGTTAATTATGTTTCACGAAACTATAGACAGTTGTTGAAAATCTCTTTCTGTATTTGATATGTCTAAACCTCGTGAGGTAGAACAAAATAATTTGTTCAAATTATGAGCTAGAACTAAGTAATTCAGACTGGATTTTCATTCCCTTGGATCAAAGCATAAGATTGTAAATCTATGTTTTATTTTCCTTGGCTATCAAAGAAGTTTCAGTCCCGTTGCATTTCCCTGGAAGCACAATATCTTGGCAACCAAAGTGGATGGAGATGAAAATTCAAACCCTTTGTCTTTAGGTTTAAATAATCTTCCAATATATAGTCCTTATAGTGAAATATAATAAATTTTAACCATAGGCAGGAACTACCTAAGACTAAACAATCTAGCCAACCAAGTCAGATAGCCTAATGGGAAACAGGTATATAAACTAGAACAACCCTGATTAAACCAGCTGCCACATATAGAAAGCCAGCAAGCTCTGTGTCCCTGAGTCAAAACATGACAATTAGACAATGTCTAATTTGATAATGAAACTTTTGCCAGAAGAAAACCAAGCTTAGCAAACACCCAAGATCTCTGCAAAATATTAAACACTGCATTTGAATGAAAAATAGTGCTGCTACACTCTTACCTTTTTCTTTTCTTTTATATCATAAAGAGCTACGGTTACAAATAATGGCTCAATTTCAATTTCAAATCTGCAAAGGAGAAAACAAGGCACTGCTAATAATTAAATAATTCATATGACACAAAATCAAGCACAATGGTTCCTTGGAATAATACTTATACTGGAAATATTAACTAAAACTTGCTTTATCTACTTAATCCTCAGTGCCAACATTAAACAATTTCAATGTGTATAGATATTGTAAGCATATAATGTAGCTATCTTGTTTTCTTATTATCTGCTTTGGATGAAATCTAAAATCTCTTATGAGTAGCGGCATACTTGTTATTTACAACAGCAAAACAATGATCACTTAATAATCCACTAATAATAAATAAATAATATGGTCCCAATTTCCTCTTTATACGCCAATTTTTTTGGAGAATGGAGCAAATGGGATCTACCTAATCTGATGGAAGAAGATGCTACAAAACTGATTGCAAATTCTCTTTTATTTAAAATCTCCACCCATTGTAACACCACTGTAGTGACACAGAGGTTTTTGTAGCCATCCTGATAATTTCTTCAGAAGGTAGAATAATAGGGGCAGCATTTTATCATTCTAAAACAAAAATGCAGCAATGCTAACAAATGTGTTTATCTCATGAGGCATTGTTAAACTTCAGTTAAACATGATAAGCACTACCAGTGTTTCTCAACCTTGACAATTTTAAGGCATGTGGATTTCAACTCCCAGAATTCCACAGCCAGCATTGTGGAATTCTGGGAGTTAAAGTCCACATGCCTTAAAATTGTCAAGGTTGAGAAACACTGCACTAGACTCAAAATTAAAACTCATTTTTAAAAGAACATAACACAGTAGCTAGCTAACTCTTGCTGGGTGGATATATACAAAGACCAGAGTAAGCAGAAATAGAGAAATCTATGGAGTGTTTTGTCTATTGCACATGGCAAGTTTTTAAAGTACTTTCCCAAATAAAAAAGCTTTCTGAATGAAGAAAAGTAGCACATGGAGGAAATTTGTTTTAGACCTGTCATTTTCCTGCTTTCTACTTTATAGATTTCATTCCATCATTCTATTGTGTGGCTTGCTCAATATGCCACCTGATTGACCCAAACCCCTAAACATGTCCCATTAGCACCACAGATGTAGAACTTACTTCAGTGTCTGTACTTTCACTAATATCCTATTGCTCAGATACTCCTTTGGGCATTCAGGTATTGGTCGTATTTGTACAGAATCCTCCTATTAAAGACATTAAGAACAGTTATTTGTTTTGATTCATTTTAGCTTCCTATACTTTGACCAACATCATCTATTACCATCCCTTCATTTTTTTTTAACTTTATAATCAGGCAAAAAGTTAATGCAGAAAACATAGGAAGTCATCAGAATTATAGTAAAGCCAGGGAAGTTATAATAATAATAATAATAATAATAATAATAATAATAATAATAATAATAATAATAAAGCTGGAAGGGACCTTGGAGGTCATCTAGTCCAACCCCCGGCTCAGGCAGGAAACCCTATACATTTCGGACAAATGGCTGTCCAGTTTCTTCTTAAAAACTTCCAGTGTTGGTGCATTCACCACTTCTGGAGGCAGGTTGCTCCACTGGTTAATTGTTCTAACTGTCAGGAACTTTCTCCTTAGTTCTACGTTGCTTCTCTCTTTGGTTAATAATAATAATAATAGTAAAGTTGGAAGGGACCTTGGAGGTCATCTAGTCCAACCCCCTGCTCGGGCAGGAAACCCTACACCATTTCGGACAAATGGCTGTCCAGTCTCTTCTTAAAAACTTCCAGTGTTGGAGCATTTACTGCTTCTGGAGGCAAGCTGTTCCACTGATTAATTGTTCTCACTGTCAGGAAGTTTCTCCTTAGTTCTAGGTTGCTTCTCTCCTTGATTAGTTTCCACCCGTTGCTTCTTGTCCTGCCTTCAGGTGCTTTGGAAAATAGCTTAATTCCCTCTTCTTTATGGCAGCCCCTGAGATATTGGAATACTGCTATCATGTCCCCCCTTGTCCTTCTCTTCGTTAAACTAGACATACCCAATTCTAGCAACCGTTCCTTATATGTTTTAGCCTCCAGTCCCCTAATCATCTTTGTTGCTCTTCTCTGTACTCTTTCTAGAGTCTCAACATCTTTTTTACATCGTGGTGACCAAAACTGGATGCAGTATTCCAAGTGTGGCCTTACCAAGGCATTGAAGAGTGGTATTAATACTTCACGTGATCTTGATTCTATCCCTCTGTTAATGCAGCCTAGTACTGTGTTGGCCTTTTTGGCAGCTGCAGCACACTGCTGGCTCATATTTAAGTGATTGTCTACTAGGACTCCGAGGTCCCTCTCACAGTTACTACTATTGAGCATGGTGCCACCTATGCTGTACTTGTGCATTTGGTTTTTCTTGCCTAAATGTAGAACCTTGCTTTTTTCACCATTGAATTTCATTTTGTTAGTTAGTGCCCAGTGTTCAAGTCTGTCCAGATCCTTCTGTACCTGAAGCCTGTCTTCTGGAGTGTTGGCTATTCCTGCCAGCTTGGTGTCATCTGCAAATTTGATGAGTTCCCCATCTATCCCTTCATCCAAATCGTTGATGAAGATGTTGAAGAGTACTGGGCCCAGAACAGAGCCCTGGGGCACCCCACTACACACTTCCCTCCATATAGATGCAGTTCCATTGAGGACCACTCGCTGAGTACGGCCGGTCAGCCAGCTACGGATCCATCTGGTGGTGGTTCTGTCTACCCCACATTTTTCTATCTTGTCAAGTAGTAGGTTGTGATCTACTTTATCAAATGCCTTACTGAAGTCCAAGTAAATTATGTCCACAGCATTCCTCTGATCCACTAATTTTGTCACTTGGTCAAAGAATGCAATAAGATTTGTCTGGCATGATCTATTTTTGACAAACCCATGTTGGCTTTTAGTAATGACTTTGTTTGCCTCTAGGTGTTCGTTGATTCGTTGTTTGATTATCTTTTCCAGGATCTTCCCAGGTATTGAGGTCAGGCTGATAGGTCTGTAATTTCCTGGATCCATTTTTTTTCCTTTTTTGAGGATGGGAACTACATCAGCTCTTTTCCAGTCCTCTGGTAGTTCCCCTGTGTTCCAGGATCTTTGAAAAATATAGTTCAGTGGCTCCGATATCACATCTGCCAGTTCCTTGAGAACTCTGGGGTGTAATCCATCTGGTCCTGGCGATTTGAACTCATCTAGGCTGGACAGGTGCTCCTAACCATTTTCTTGCCTATCTTAACTTGTGTTTCTGTTTTGTTTTTTATGGCACTATTTTTGATAGGTTGGTCTGTTTTTTCCCTTTGTGTAAAGACAGATGCAAAAAATGAGTTAAATAGTTCTGCTTTCTCCCTGTTGCTTGTCACCTTCTTGCCACTTCCACCCACTAATGGACCAATCATTTCCTTCACTTTTTTCTTGTTTTTTACATGTTGAAAGAAGCTTTTTTTGTTATTGTTTCCATCCATTGCTCCTTGTCCTGCCTTCAGGTGCTTTGGAAAATAGCTTGACTCCCTCTTCTTTGTGGCAGCCCCTGAGATATTGGAACACTGCTATCATGTCACCCTTAATCCTTGATACAAACACTTTACATCATTATTGCAGGAGCTGCAGTGGTACTGATATGCAACTCAGCAATCAGCAATTCAAGTGCTGACTGCTGCCTTTAAGACTTGTCCCAAATAACTTATAGAGTCATAGAATCCTACTGGAAGGGACCTTAGAGGTCTTCTAGTCCAATCCGCCCCCTCCCCTTATAAGAAATTATAAAGCAGGAGACCTTATATTATCCTGGACAAATAGTTGTCCAGTCTTTTCTTGAAAATTTTCAGCAAGGGAGCATCCACAACTCTGGGAGGAAAGCTGTTTCATTTGTTCATTGTTCTCACTGTCATGAAATTTCTCCTCAGTTCCAGGTTAGATTTCTCTTAACCCATTGCTTGTTGTCCTACCCTAGAGTCCTATGGAGAATAAATCAATGCCCTCTTTTCTGTGACAGCCCGTCAAGAAGACTAGAAGACTGCTATCATACCACTCCTAGTCCTTCTCTTTGTTAGGCTATACATACCTATTTCCCTTAATGATTTAGCCTAGCATTTTCATTGCTTTTTCTTCAGATTTTTTGAACTACAATTGCCATAGCTAATTACACCAGCTGAGCTGGATGGAATTATTGTCTAACATATTATAGTTATTTGTATTATAGTTCCTTTGGAAACCCAGATGGTTGCAGTATAGTTGTGCCAGAAAATATATGGCTTACCTCATCTATACTGGGATACAGAGCAAACAATTCAGTCGGCCTGTTGGCTTGGCGTGCCTCTTCATTTTGCCTTTGAATGTCTTCTGCTTTAACATTCTTCAGTAGGTTTGTCAATCGGGGATCAAGTGGTAGGCTGCGCAGGCAAATTACTCCAGGTGTCAAGGTGCTCTTACTGGATTCATCACAGAGGACTTTTAAGTGACTGGGACCTGTCTGCTCAAACAAATAGGGAATAATTGAACAGACTAAACATACTGAATATTTCTGTCATATTTCTGTGTCATATTTCCATACTTATCTGTTGCAATATCAGATATTAGATTTCCAACACCATGAAATAAATGTTAAATGGAACCATTAACTCTCCTTTTAACAGAACCATTTATTTCATGCAGAATAACAGAATTGGAAGGGATCTTGGGAGGTCTACTAGCTACTGCTCAAGCAGGAAACTCTATACCATTTCAGACTAATAGTCTGAATCTCTTCTTAATCTAATCTCTTTTTAAAAACATCCAGTGTTGGAATGCCCACAACTTCTGGAGGCAAGTCATTCCACTGATTATTTGTTCTAATTGTTAGGAAATTTCTCCTTAGTTCTAGGTTGATAAGTTTCCATTCGTTGCTTCTTGTCCTGCCTTCAGGTGCTTTGGAGAATAGGTTGATTCCTTCTTCTTTGATGCAGCCCCTTAGATAGTGGAAGACTGCTATCATGTCACTCTTAATCCTTCCTTTCATTAGACTAGACATACCCACTTCCTGCAACTGTTCTTCAATTGTTTTTTTTCTCCACTCCCCCAATTATCTTTATTGCTCTTATCTGCACACTTTCTAGAGTCTTAAGATCTTTTTTATATGCAAAAACAGTAGAACAAGATACTTTGGGAGAAGATTAAGAATTCTTAGACTGCTATAGAGCAAGAGTGTCCAAACGTATCAACTTTAAGACTTGTGGACGTCAACTTCCAGAATTCCATGGTTTCCAGTTGAAGTCAACAGGTCTTAAAAGTTGGCAAGGTTAGATTCCCCAGTTATAGAGCATAACATTTAAAGATAAGACAACTTCCTTCTCTTACTCCACACTATTTAAAAAAGAATGCTTCATTGTTTTTCAGGTTCCCACATCACCTTGGTGCTATTCCTTCTAATTTGGGAAGAAAGTTTAGACCTGTCATTTAGGTGGCCCTGTAGCATGACACACAAATGATCTCAAGGCATTCTGGGGGAAAAAAGTTCCTCCCACTGGCAACTCCGCCACTTCCTACTGATCCTTTTTCTTATCAAAACATTCTTTTAAGGCTATTCTTAAGAGTACCTGATAACTGGAATTGTCAAAATTCAACGTTTCAGACTCAAATGTTTGCTTTCGAAGGCTTTTGTGAAAGTCTGCTCTGGATCCCGTTTTCATTAAGTTATAAGCCTCATTACTTCCTTGATTTCTTCAATAAAACAGCCAATTAGATTTTAGAAAAAGAGACAAAATGAAAGATCAATTGCTGTCATGCAAACAAATGCTATCAAAATATATACAATACCCCATATTAATTTAAGAACTGCTTAAATGGAATACAAAGTTATAATGAATTGCTATATGGGTTACTACCACAGAAGAATATGGAGGGCAATCTTATGCATGTTTTTTTTCAAGAGAACACTCACCCCCCCCAAAACCTCAGTGTCCCAGATGTTGTCCAAAACTATCAAGAGAATTGATCCATTTAGTAAACCTAATGAAAGTAATTATCACTTCCTTCTTGAATAATTAGATAATTAATCAAAGCAATAGGCTTTAATTTTTCTCTGGATAATTATTGAATTATAAATGAAGGACTTACTTTCGATTCACAATCAGCCAGTCACGAATATAAGTCTGAACACAGTCCCGAACATGTAAATCCAATTCAGTTCTAGGAAGAAGCAAAAATATTTCTATGCATAATCAGTGATTATACAGAAAGCTAGTCAATAAAATAACAGCAACATAGCTATTCATCCTGCATAATAAAAAAATAATAATTTTGAAGCCACTTTTGTACTCTCTAAATCCAGTTTTCAAGATAAAGTTTTGAACATGTTTTTCAACATGTTATAAGAAAATATCATGTATAAAAACTAACTTAAAAATTAAAAGATAATCAAGTATAATGACTATATTCCAAAGTATAAACCATACAATGTGCAAATAATTAAAAAGCACCAGTCAGCTAAAGCACAATTCAGTAAAAAAGAGATGCTGGTAACATGGATAAAATAATCCCTTTATCTCATCTGAGGAAAACAATGCAATTCATTGATGCAGTACATACTTTGTATGAAAATATTCAATCTAGGATCTCCATATCAGTTAATAGAAAATTCTTCAGAGAGAAAAAAATGCTTTAATGAACTTTAAAATATTCCAATGTTTGTGATTGTTGGGCTTCTCCCTGATAGGCTACAGTGGAACCAATTAAATGGGTATATTACAATCCAAAAATTTCAAAGAATGAATTTAATTGCAGAAGCCACAGTGAAAGAAATTCCAGCAAAAGTTGTATATAACAGTGAACTCAATGTTCAATTTTTTTACATCTTTTTTCCTGTCCATACTATACAATGTGCTAGCAAATCCCCTTTTTAGACATAAGGCTCAATTTCCATCTTTCTCTTGTTCTGGAAATTTTAGGTTTATTAAGTTTTTTTCTCTATGTGAAGAGTGTGTCCCAGATGACCAAATTACAATTGGTGCTGTGCAAATACTGTGAAGTCTTCAGCAGTAGACCTCGGATTATACTCACAGGCAATAACCCTCAATCACCACAGACTAGGGTCCAATTACATGTGCTACCACCCTGGGTCAGAAGGGGAGCAATTTTCTTTGGAACATAAAGGGAAAGAGAATTAACTTTTTCCTTTCAATATAATCCCATTATAGTCTTTCCTTCTCTTTCCATAGCTTTTACCCTTATAAGATAAACCCTTATAGGTACTTGTCACTTGTGAAAAAAAAAAGAGGTATAATAACTGGCAAAGAGAACAGTTCATGTGGTGGAGACAGAAAAAAATATTGATATTGTACTGCCCTTAGCTTGCCACTAGATTCAGTTAAGAAAAGCAAAGAGGAATCAGAGGAGCTTGTGACAATGGGAATGATGGGCAAACCCTAAGGTAAGTCAAGATCTAAGGTCAAAATGGTTTGTTCTGGCTCCGTATTTTGAATTGGGAAAATCTGAAACTCTATCAATTCAAACTTTGTACTTATTCTATTTACCGCCATTCTGTCATTGTACATTGTACAGGGAGTTTGCCCTGGATGAATAAATGTTTAGTGAATTCAGCATTGATGAATACAATTTCTGAAAACAAATGATTTTTCCAGAGATTATTTGAAGTGTTATAGTGATATTCCAGAATACACAGCAATAAAAAGGTGTTTGTCAGACCAGTGGGTAACCAGAATACATTGATGAGAAACACTTCTGGTACAAAGAATCCAAAAGGAATAGTACAGGGGTAGTCAACCCTGGCTCTTTTATGACTCGTGGACTTCAACTCCCAGAATTCCTGAGCCAGCCATGCTGGCTCAGAAATTCTGGGAGTTGAAGTCCATGAGTCATAAAAGAGCCAAGGTTGACTACCCCTGGAATAGGAACATGAAAACAGGCTTTAGCTACTTGCTTAAAAAAGTTTCCTCACCGTTCTTCTGGTAATGATGGTTCCAAGGTTCTGTGCTCCTTTGCAGCATAAACCACCTCCAAATCATCTTCAGGAAAATCACCCAATTCTTGCAAGAGTTCTGAATCTAGAATATTCAGCTGCGTCATTAGGAGACCTTCAAAATCCACTGGGTCTACAGCATCATAAAACTGAGGCTAAATGTTACCAAAAAGAAAAAGAAAGAAAACAGCTTGTTCGTGCTTTTTTAGGAATATAAAACACATTGCTGAGTCTCCATTAAATGTTAATCTCAAATGCACTAGCAACCAAAAAAAGATCAAGGACAAAGGGCATAAATCAAGCTTAAATTCTTACGCATAACCATAATCGTTAAGTCTATAGTTTTAAAACATTAGTGTACTTAAACCCTCTTAACTTATTAGCTCTTTCAGTTTAATTTCTCTTTATATCTATGAGATTTAATTCTTCATAATTAAAAAGAAATCACAACTACTTCCATTAGGGAAGTGTCATGTGCTGCATAACCAAGCCAAACATCAAGATGCAAATAGAAGCGGAAGTCATTTTACTTCAGTGAGAATGTGGTCATAAAGGAAGATATTGTCACAAGCTAGCAAATTTGAGAGCGGTACATTCTTGCCACAAGGAAGACCACAATGAGTAAACTAGCACTGTCCTTCTTCTGTTTTATTTTATTTATGTATTTATTTATCCATCACATTTTTATACTGCCCATTTCACCGGGTGGCTTACAAAAAAAATGGTACTCTTTATGAGTCTTTGCAGTTGAAAATATCATTGATACAGGCTCTCCGTACAAATGAGGACTTAGAAAAATCAGGATCTTCAATCAGTAAAGAATCTCCAGCTGCCTGAATAAAATACGAAGTCCTAATGATTCATATGTTAAGCTCTTGAACTCTATTCAGTCATTCTAGCTGTCAAAGCAAGGAAACTGGGTACAGTTAGAATTAGTATACGGAATTTTTTGAGAGATAATTAATCTTTTTTTCTGGTGTAACTTCTTGAATGCGTCTGGAGACTGCGATTGTCTTCTTTTTGGGTAGAACCACATTTATCCCCACTGTAATTTTTAATGTGAATTTAACAAATTAAACTAAAAACTATAAAATTAATGAATGAACATAAATGTATGAACACATACATATACATACACACACACACACACACACACTGTAGCTAATTATAGACAATAGCAGACTTGGTAAATATATAATGCAGCCCCAAAGCCTGTATACATAGCACCTGCCCAGACCAACCGAGAATTATTGAGAGGTGACAAATATGTAGAGGAAAGAATTGTTACAAGAAGGTAAAAGCCATTAGTTAAAAAGCAGCAGTTAAGATTTTGGCAGTGTGGTTTATCTATAAAAGGCAACCTAAGGCTTACAGAGAAGCAATTAACGTACCTTTTTGGTGCAGTAAAATTAGCAGTGTGGTGCAATCAAAATGGTGGATAAATGAAACAAAAAGTAAGCAACTTGGCAGAAAGCCTTTTGAGAACAAAATACACATTTTTTATCAACCAATGAACCACCAACAAAGTTAAACCGACAGCTGCTCAAGTTGAGGAAGTGAATTAGATGTCTTCAAGAGACAGGAAATATGTATTTACTGTGTTTCAATTTTCAGAACTGTGGGTTCCTAATAACCTGTTTGTTCTTATTAAAATACACTTAAAAGGTCTGAGGATAAATTTAAAATTAGTTGAATAAAGTTCTGCAAAATTCCATTCACTCTAGCAGATATTAAAACCAAGAAGAAAATATTGTCTCTTAATAGTAACATTTGTAATCAGTGATGTCTACAGAAAGATTGGACAAATGACAAAAATAGGCTTTCTCTCATCCTTTTATAGAGCATTATAATATAAAAGGAATAGAGTTTGCAGTTTGATGATGTGATAAAGCTCATCATTTTGATAAAAGCATCAGAACTTGAAAACTACTTTGTAATGTTCTCTCAAGATATTTCATAACTTGCATTTCATAATATTCATGTATTAAATGTCCACACAGACATTATACAACATTAATTGTGAAAGATGATGCTCTGTTTCAAACAGAATTGAGAAATTAAGAAATAAGAAATTGTATGGGGCTATTTTTAATAGCATAATTCCATAACGCACACTTTCAGCAGAACATCATAATGAAATCAGTTGGATTCATAGGTGTCTGAACACCATAGCTAACACATGATCTTTGATCCATCTATGTCCATATGGAGCAACAAATTTAGTGGGGTATTTCAGCGTTCTGTCCTGGGCTCAGTACTGTTCAACATCCTGTTAAATGACTTAGATGAGAGAACAAAAGGCATAGGTATAATATTTGTGTATGACACAAAGCTAGGGAAGATTGCTAATAATTCTAACACTGGCTTAGTAACAATATTTGCGAGAGAGGTCTGGGGGTCTTGATAGACCACAGATTAAAGATAAACTAACAATTTGCAGCAGCTGCCAAAAAAACAGTGTAATTGGGATTACATCAACAGAGTATAGGTCTGGATCTCACAGGAAGTGATAATACTGCTCTGTGTTGCATTGGTAGGACCACACTTGGAATACTGTGTCCAGTTCTCATCATCACACAAAAGATGCTGGGGAACTGGAAATTATGAAGGGAAGAATAACAATGATGGCTTAGAAGTTAAATCCTATAATGACTGATATTTTTAGCTAAAAGAAGGGAAGAATAAGAGAAAATATGACAGCAAGTCTTCTTATATATGATAGAATGTCATGGAGAAGAGTAGATTTATTCTCCCTAGCATCTGAAGGTAAGACAAGAACCAATCAATGGAAGCTTAATAATGAGAGCCAAACTTGAATTAACAAGGAATTTCTTGATTGTGAGAGTTACTGTATTAAACAATGGAACAGACTGCCTATTGACTTTGTGGGTGCTCCATCACTGAGAAAGCACTGTCCCCACACAACTTCATAGTATATAGTTATTAATAAGACACATTTGTTATTTTTCAATTCCGATTAGATAATATCACTTTTAAGTAATTTTTCTAGTAGGCAGAAAAAATTCTCTAAGCCCCTTAATTTTTCTTCAATATATGAGCAAACTTTCACATACTTATATGTATATAAATTTATTGTAGCCAATGTCTGTCAGGGCATCTAAGGGTCATTAAAAAAATAATAAAGGGCGAATTCACAGTTGAATCATAAGAGGCACAATCCTTTTCTTGAACACTATTCTAACTTTCCTTCCTCTGACCCTATCTCATAGACATAGTGTCCTTCCTCATGTTAACTGGGATAAATGAAGCACAAACTTTAATAAGGGCCAGTTTAGTCTAGTGCAGGGGTGTCAAACTGCCGGCCCATGGGCTGGATGCTTCACAGCGAAACCGCACCCACCCCATTGCCGACAATGAAAAACGTTGCGATATGTCACGAAACGTCATGTGACGTTGCAAGTTTGACATCCCTGGTCTAGTGACTAAAGCACTAGGCTAGAAACCAGGAGACCTTGAGTTCTAGTCCTGCCTTAGGCATGAAAGTCAGCTGAGTGACTTTGGGTCAGTCATTTGCTTTCAGCCCAACTTACCACATAGAGTTGTTGTTCTGGAGAAAAGAGAAGGAGGAAGGAATATTAGATACATTTGCCACCTTGAGTTATTTATGAAAAAATAAAGGTGGCATAAAAAAAAATCTTTAAAAAGTAACTGTTTTTACACTTACCAGACTATTGGAAGAAAAACCAGGCGTACTATTACTTCGCTGACTGAAGGGTTCAAAGGATGGTTGATGCACAAACTGTCGTCTTATTTCTGCTGAGGAATGCCTTCAGTTTAAAAAAGACAACAGAATTGGTTACACCTGTTACATTTAACTGACCATATTTTCTTAAATATTTGAGCACATTCCACGTAATCAAACTGTTACCTGTTATCCTGGTTAGCATTTTTAGCATTAATAGAAAAACAAGGTATGCAGATGTCTCTTCCCTTGAGGGTGTTTTTCAAATTCAAGGATTAGATTCTTTCCAGTTCCACACCATCTCAGGTGCCTAGTTTTATGGGCAATACAACCTCAGCAATATAAAGAAGTGCGGACTTCAACTCCCAGAATTCCCTGGCTAAATTAGAAAATTCTGGGAGTTGAAGTCCACAACTCTAATCGTTGTGGAGGTTGGAAATCACTGTTCTATGCATGCATTAAAAAAACCTCTTACCTTAATGAACTTGCTAACTAAAGAGGGCTGCTGCTGGTTCCTGTTTTTATATTTTATTAATCCAGATACTGAAGATATTTGCAAAAAATTAAAACAATATCACTCTTCTCATTATTTTATTTGTTAAGAATACACATTTTTCTTGAAAAATATTTTATTTATGTCAATATCTAGTGGTTTAATATTATTTTTATATGATTCAATAAATAAATATTCTATGTATGCATCACTTTCATCTTTTAATGAGTGTCAATAGATATTACCCAAACCCTGTTTTGGGTTCCTCCATAATTTTTAAAAATAGGAAAGAGTCCTGAGAGAAAAAAATGTTTAAGAAACAGTGTTCTAGAGGAATACAAGGCTATGGAATGGGTAGTCATCGAGTTACAACCACAATTGAGCGCAAAATTTCCATTGCTAAGCAAGGTAGTTGTTAAATGAGTTGCGCTCTATTTTACAAGTTTTTTGCCACAGTTGTTAAGGGAATCATGCAGTCATTAAGTGAGTCTGGCTTCCCCATTGGCTTTGCTTGTTGGAAGCCAGCTGGGAAGGTTAGAAATGGTGATCACATGACCCTGAGACAGTTCAACTGTCATAAATACATGCCGGTTGCCAAGCACTTGAATTTTGATCATGTAACCATGAAGATGTTGCAACGGTCATCAGTGTGAAAAACAGTCATAAGTCACTTTAACCAGTCACTAAACAAATGGTTCTAAGTCAAGGACTGCCTGTACCACAGGCAGCACAGAAATGGCTTTGACAAACAGAAGGTTTGTTACCATGACAACAACCAGAGAAACTTGACATGAGCCCATACCAGAACAGATTTGTGAAAATGCCTCAGAGAAGCCCTCAGTTCTCATGAAGATAAAACCAAGGGTAAAAAGGAAGCACGTTCAGATTTGCAAGATTCAGTTGCAATAGCCCTTCTAATAAAAGTAGTTTTAGGCCCACACAGTGTCTGTTTCTTAGTCTGGCATCTTACCACAGTAAACTGACATCTCAAATACAGAACAGAGCAGGAATCTGTTAACTGTACTTTGTTGCGGTTCTTCTCTCTGCTGCAGCTGTTTCCCTTTTTTTTAATTTCCGGAGTGTAAATGTTTGTGATTAACATATCCCCAGAAACTAGTCTTGAAATGGTGACAGGCAGGCCATAGGTCAATCCTTTTATGGCCCAGGAGGAGGAAGAGGAGGAACAGCAGCAGCAACAGCAATAGCCCAGGAATAATATATATTCTAGGAATAATAGTAGTGAAGAGGCAGATTCCAGCAATATTGAAGCCAATGACTCTCCTCTGGTTGAGGCAGGCTCAGCAACCCCCCAGGACTCCCATCTGCACCCACAGACATCCCTCAGACTTTATGGTTCATCCATTCAGTCCCAAACAGAGGCCTGCATTAAAGATACAACTACAGAGAACAGATCAGACGGATCAGCCAAGAAACAGGCTGGCAGGAGAGGAGATTCCAGCAAGTAATGTACCTTATCTTTGCACTTGGGTGGTGCCTCAGTGCAGCTTCTTTATTGGCCTCCCTCCCTGAGAGAGAATGCCGAGAATAACTTTTCAAATCTCAGCTCTGGTACTAAGCTCTGACCTCTGGATTCCACCTCTGCTGTGTCTCTCATCTTTCCCCTTGGATTTGCCATTTGTTTGTTTGCTTCTAAAAAGTTCTGAGTTTGCAGAACTCTGGACTGTGGCAGGCAGCCAGCTGGCTACCTTGTTGGCTGGCAGCCAGAAAGGATGGCAGTATAAAGCCCTCGAGAAATATTTATATGGCAATAATCTATAGAAAAATGTGAGACAAAACTGGAAAATTAAAATTAAAAACGCTAAGAAAAATGCTAGAATCACCTGAGAGGAGGAGTTCACCTTAAAAGACACAATACAGAAAAAAAGAAGTTTGTCAAGATTTCACAAAGTGAAATTTAGCTTAAGCTTCTTGGTAGTTTAAATGTTTGCTCTGCAGAAGATGAGCCCCCTCTAGTGGCTGTCACAGAAGAGAAAGTTGTTTAAGTAAACCGACCGGAAGGAGGATCAGGTAAGAATGCGGAGAATGAGAATGAACCCCAATTTATCTTTCTAGTTCATCATTCACAATAATGAGCCATGTGACATACAGAATTACTCAAAACAAACGTTTGATAACAATAGGATCTGATTAGCCACAGCAAATATATACATCTTTCTCTTATATCATCTCTTCAAAATGTTCATTTTGGTGTGTAAAGGAGTTCTGACTAAGCAAACACCCTTTCTCTTTCTCTCTTGCAGAGTGTTTAATAATAATAATAATAACAATTATTATTATTATTATTATTATTATTATTATTATTATTATTATTATTATTATTTCACCATTAGTCAATTGCAAAAGGTGGCCTTACTAGGAACTGCTTCCATCCTGCGACAATATCTATAATACCATCAAACATCCACATCTGCCTATCCCAGGTCCTTGGGAAGAACTCGATAGGTAGACAAAAATGCCAAATCCAGTCTGAACATCTGCCTGACTGTGATGTGCAATAATAATGACTGTGCAATAATAATAATAATAATAATAATAAAAAAAAAAGGTGGAAGGGACATTGGAGGTCATCTAGTCCAACCTCCTGCTCAGGCAGGAAACCCTATACCATTTCAGACAAATGGCTGTCCAGTCTCTTCTTAAAAACTTCCAGTGTTGGAGCATTCACAGCTTCTCGAGGCAGGTTGTTCCACTAATTAATTGTTCTAACTGTCAGGAAATTTCTCCTTAGTTCTAGGTTGCTTCTCTCCTTGATTAGTTTCCATCCTTTGCTTCTTGTCCTGTCTTCAGGTGCTTTGGAAAATAGCTTGACTCCCTCTTCTTTGTGGCAACCCTTGAGATATTGGAACACTGCTATCATGTCCTCTCTCGTGCTTCTCTTTATTAAACTAGACATACCCAATTCCAGCAACTGTTCCTTATATGTTTTTGTCTCCACTCCTCAGATCATCTTTGTTGCTTTTCTCTGTACACTTTCTAGAGTCTCAACATCTTTTTTACATCGTGGTGACCAAAAGTGTTTAGTGGATAAGTATTCAGAGTCTTCCCTAGATATAAGACTCTGCCTTATCAGGGAGATGGGTGGTATATAAATTTGATGAATAAACAAAATGCACAGCTTGGTGAGAAATAAGGAGATTTTATTAACTTCATATAGAGTTAGAGCCAACTCTTGAGACTCAGCAAATATTTTGGCACTGTTTTAAGATTTTACTCAAAAGTGGAAATCAGCAATAGGAAGTAAATGTGTCACAATCTGCCAGGATTGCTACAAGTCAAGTCACTCAGACACAAACTTCTGGAAGCCACTAAACAGGAAGGCCTGCTGATAACCACAAATGCTCAGCTTATTCTAGTTGAATATTCTTCACATAGAATTTACAAATCCATGTCATATTTTGGCAGGCCCCCAAAAGCAACTGATAGCTGATATTATCATATGCTAACAGGATGGCCATGAATTTATCAGTAGACTCACTGAGCACGATGTAAAACAAAAGCCAACTGCTCTGTGAGTAAAAGAAAAGATTGACCTTGTTAGATTTCAAATCAAACAAGAAGTCAACAAATGTGTTGTTTTTAAAGAGCTTTATACTAGCATAAAGTTATCAAACTTAGTAGGAAGAAATAAAACTTCATCTTCTATTAGAACACATATCTGGGCAAGATAGTAGAACAAGTCAAAATAAGGCAACTTCAAATACTTCACTTATTTACCTACTTAAATCTTTTGGGGCTCCTAATGAATTTATTTTTTATTGTTAACATGTGGTAGTACACATTATTTGTCTTAAAATGTGTACTTTAAACCCTATCCTTCACCTAGCCTGCAAAGATGGTCAGAGTACAAAATAAAATACAAAATATACAAAATAAAATACACCCATCACTACACAGGGATGATAAAATCCCAGTAAGCATTAACCTATGAACGTGAGGTCAGAGTGTGCTTCTCTTTCGATATGCCTACGAAAGAAAGTGGACAGCTGAGAAGCAGCTGTTAGCAGGGCAATTAAAAAAAAGCTTCCTTCAGCTGTTCCTTCAATGATGATAACAATGGAGGATTACAGTCCATTATAAATCAATTTGGCTTACGAGAGCTAATAGCAACCTTCAGTCTTTAGGTCTCTCTTTGGAGAGCCTTTGTCTATTAGGGTTTAAAGATGTCAGGAATCACTCTGTATCTGGGATACTAGTATTTCCAAACCAATCTAAATCTGTTATCGAATGACATGGATTTGGAGATTTTTTTTTCACATGGGCATGTGCCATCATCTATCTCTTCTTTGTTCTAAAATGGACATTGCACTGGGTCTTCACCTTTATCAGGTTGGATGTCTCATCCTTCACAGTCCCCTGGAGGCATTACAAAAACACCCCTTAACATTAATGCCAATGTGGGGGTGGCTGTAGTAAAGTCCCCGAACCATATGCTCCTCTGTTGCTTTCTCATAGGAAATCTCAAATGACATTCATTTATCCCATTCTAAGAAATACCCTGGCAGAAAATATGATGCTCATTTGATCACTTCTTAGGATTCTGATGTATTTTTTCAGGTTGCCCGATTCTGCATCTATGTTTGTTCTATTTGGCCCATTTATAACAGAAGATTATTAATTTTGGTAGTCGTCACTATTGTTTATATTATTTACTGTTAATTTTATGCCTATTTTATTCATCTCTATTTTAGGGGAGAGAGAGAAACAGAAAGTGTGTTTGTGTGTGGGGGGGTGTCTTGTGGTTAAGCACCAGGCTAGAGATCGGGAGACTGCGAGTTCTAGTCCTGCCTTAGGCTGGGTGAGTTTGGGCTAGCTGGATGACTTTGGGCCAGTCATTCTCTCTCAGCGCAACCCATTTCAAAGGGTCGTTGTTGTGGAGAAACAATGGAGGAGAAAGGTGTGTTGGACATGTTCACTCCCTTGAGTTGTTTGTACAAATAATAATGGGAGATATTATTTGTGTATCTTGTGTGCAGTAAATGTTTATGTATGTTTTCTGTCTTAAAGGCCATAATTAAGGATTGGTGATGAATGGTTAGTTTCCCTTAAAATAGTGCTTTTATAGGAATGCAATTTTTCCCCAAATACTAAGATAGTTGGAAAATGAAATGCTAAATCTGATTATGAGGGTACTCAATAGAGACTATCGTACATTGTTTACAACCCTTTTTTAATTAATAAGCCCAACTCATGCATTCATAGCTATAATACAAACAGAAAAACAGCATTTTTTTCACTGTGATGATAGCATACACAATAGCCAGATTTTTCAGGTTGTGAAGTTAGTTATACATTCTTTCAACTCTGTTTTGGCATTTCAACAGAAAGAGACTTCAACCCATTGTTGGAAATGTCTGAGATTAAGCACAAAAATGAGTAAATATTTTGAGTTATTGTTTTAATCTCATAGCTACCAGAAACTAGAGCTCTCTGACTGAAGAATGTGAATGGAAAGAAATTTGCATCTGTTTCTGCTGTTCAAAGCTTCACTTGCGGTTACTAAGTTTGACTTTTCAGCAACCAGTTTTTCAGGTAAATCAAACAGCAGCATGGCTATTTCCATACTTAAAGAGAATATCATATGTCACTAATTTTTTTCCACATGTCACATACATGTGGGTATGAGGCTTGTGACACATAAAACTGCATTTAGTTGCCATCTAAGCTCCATTGATTACATTATGTAGAGGGGGATTGTTCTATTCACGGGTTGTATTGATGATGGCTGCCTTACCTATATAATTCATAAGGCCTCATTTCATACAGACCTAGGGGAGAAAATTAACTTATGGCTCAAGAACCTTTTTGGCCTCCAAACATGAAACCAGGAGATTAAATGGGTCTATTCTCATAGCAAACCCTGACACCTACTTTTAGAAACATGTTTTCCCTGCTGGCACATATAAAAGATAAAGCAAAAATACCAAGTGAATTGCTAGAAGACAATGTAACCCAAATCCCAATCAAGCCAAAGATAGGTTAATCTACCAGGCAACAATGAAAGAAACAACAATCTATGTCTGGCTATGGGCTAGCAAAACAATCATGCATTCTCATGTTATCATCTTTAAATAACATTTGCAGGATATATTGTGTTATATGAAACTGCTATCCTGCCATCACTAGTCTTTCTCTTACTATGCACAAATGTCCATCCAGTGACCAGTGTTTATCATGAGAAAAATAACCGACAGTCCAAAATTTAATGTAAAAATGTATAAAGAAAAAAAAATCTACAGACCCTTTTCCATTTTTTTCTGAGCTGAAAAACAGAACATTACAAACATTCTAGGTTTTGGCTCAGCCAGACTACAACTGACTTGAACAAAATACATTTTCTACTTTGTGCACAACCTCAAGATGGTGCATTTGGAATTTATAGATGTTGTATATTAATAGATCATTGCTATTACATCTTTAATTTAGGTTTGTAAAGATCTTACATTAGCTGGCAGAAATTAAAAAAAATATTGATACATTTTCTGTTAAGAAGGACACTGACAATGGGAAATGATTTTCTTGTTTGACAACATGAGTCCTTCAAAGCTGACATGAATAGGAAGCAGACTCCACAAAATAAATGGAAGCTTTATTGAGATAGGCCAGGAGTGTCCACTTTAAGATCTATAAACTTTATCTCCCAGAATTCATGGCTGACTGGAGACTTGTGGTAGTTGAAGTCTACAGGTCTTAAAGTTACCAAGATTGGACACTGCTGAGATAAGGTCTATTAACAAAATTTTGCAAGTTTGTGTTTTTCCTCCCATTCTTCTTACAACCCAATAATATCAGGGAGGAGCCAACCTGAGCATCTTCCTAAAACCTTCTTCTTCCCCAGGGTTTAAGGAATGCTTCTGCCCTTTCTATTTTTGTAACAGCCTCAAAGCCATGGCTCTCTGCAAACAATAGTTTGGGTCCTGCACATCACATGAGCTGGGCTCTTTCCACAAGTGGAAAGAATGAATCGAACTAACCAAAAAAACAGGAATTGTTTGTATTCATTTTCTGGTTTTTGCACCAAAAGATACCATGGGTTTATAACCCAGAACAATCTTTGCTTTATGTTCTATTTTGTAAAGAAAACAATGAATTTTGAGACCTGACTTGGATAACATGCTGAGAAAGATCTTGGAAAGGTTTCCAAGTCTGACCCCAGATGCGACGTGTTTTAAAGAAATAAAGGAAACACCCTAAAAATTAAATGAAATGCAGAGGAAGAATTATAATAGGCAAGATGTACCATAAGGTTCAAAGGCCTGTTGTAAAGAATGTGTAAGGTTTTGATCCTTCTCCAACAACCCCCTTGATCTCACAACACTGTCCTAGTTCCAGTCCAAAAAAGTAAGAGCTCTTTTGTTTCACTGTGTTCTATAGTAAAAAATAATTTATTATTCAAGACTCTAGTCTTTTTTTTTTCAAAATTAATTTAATTTAATCTTCATCTTGGGAAAGGATTTTAAAATTAAAATGAAGAACAGCAGTTACAAAATGTGTTCTTGTCATTCATGAGATCTAATAAGATCACAGGAACCTAAAGTTAAAATATTATCAGTCAGGTTTTTATCTATATTGCACTCTGTAAATAAGCATAATACTGTTTATCTACAATATGTAATATTACGACTTCGGATGGCCAAAAATAACACTGCATAGTGCAATCTTCAATATCATAAGGATTTGAACGAGGATTATAGCTGCAGTATAATATTAGGGTTGAAATATTAAAATAAATATTGTAGTACCATACTGGATTAAAAAAAATAGTCTGCAAGATATTTTGGTTGTAAGTCTGGCAATATACAGACAAATAATGATAATGTATCAGTATTATTACTGCAGCTTAACAACTGTAGAATCTCCCACTCTATTTGTAACAACTCAATAATATTGGCAAGGCAAAATGTATAATGAATTAAAATGTAATTGTGTAAGAAACAGAAAACTCACTGAAGTATAAAATCAAATTATAAAATACTCAAGAAATGCAACAAGGTATAAAATGAATTCATTCACTAATAATATTGTTGCAATGAGTACTGAAAAATACAGCCTAAAATCAAAAGCAAAAAGTATATGTTTAATTACATATATTATTCCTTTTGGGAAAAAATATCTCACATGAATTTAATACTTGCTACAAGTCTGGTTAGTTCTAAATGTCAGAACTATTAACCTTTTTTTGTGACCACATATTCAGCAAGTCAGTCTATTTAGTGGTGTTTAATAAAAGTCTCTGCTAAATTTCTGTCTGCTATGCAATTGCACAAACCATAAGACATGACACACTGTAACCACAAACTGCATGTTATTTCCTCAATGTCTTGTCTCCAGCTTAATCCCATTATATTTACAGGAATTCTTTAAAAAAGGGAAAAATGATTTGATTTGCAGAATTTAACTAAAGAAAATCTCAATATACTGTGAGGGCAGGTCATAGGAAAACTCCAAAGAAGTCTTTCGAATTATTCCAAATTAAGTCATCTTAAAGAAGTAAATCATCCTGTTAAAGATTTACTGATAGTATTATAAACAGGCTCACAGCAAGTTCTGACCAAACGCTTGGCATTTTCTTCTTGCCAGAACTATGAAGATGTTTTACACAGCAAATAACTCCCTACACAAATAACATCTTTGCATAATTATTTAACAGGGAGGGTGCTTTCCAAAGGAAGAAACTGTTGAATCTAGAGCAGGGGTTTCCAACCTTGGCTACTTTAAGACTTGTGGACTTCAATTTCCCAGAATTCCCCAGCCACCCTCCTGGGAGTTAAAGTCCACAAGTCTTAAAGTTGTCAAGGTTGAACACCCTTGCTGAAGAGTCTAACAATGCTGAAGTGGTAACTCATATAGGATAGGGGAGTTCTATACAAGGCCAGAATAAATTCCTTGAATGTGACCGTCTCTACACACTCTTCAACCGGCGCGTGGCTCTCTCATCAGATCCGCGCTTATCCTCACACCTTACTTACTGTTCAAGCCGCGGTTCTCCGTTCCTCCTCCCACTCCTCCCAATGAGCCTCCAGGCGCGCAGGCAAAAGCTGCCCAACTCGCGCAGCCGGGCAAGGAGTAAATAAAGCCCCTTCCAAACGCCAGGAGACCAAGCCTACCTGTTGATTTTCAGGGCAAACGCCCTCCGGTCGGAACTGGGCAGAGTAGCCATGGAGGGTCCAAGAACGGCGGCGACTGCTCACTTAAAAGGCAGCCGGGCTGTCAATTCGGCGCGGAAAACTTCCGCGTTTCACACCTTCCTAGTCGAAAGCAGCCAATGGGGAGAGCGCAGCTTCTGCAAGGAACTCAGGATGGGCGCAAAGCTCCAATCGGTCTTGAAAGGCGCGAAGGGGCCCCGGGGCGTTAGCGCGCTATACCACTTTGGCTTCTCTTTTTAAAAGGAGCCCCGCAGGCGACGCTTTCTCTGAACTGAAAGGCTTCCCGGCTTGGGGGGGGGGGGGTCCGGTATTTCTTTTTAGGCTAGAAGCGCCGGGAACAGCAGCAGCCCCGAAGCCAACCCCGAATTTGCTTCGACGTCTAACAGCCCGAGTTGGAACTTGCAAGAGGAAGCCCAGGAACAAGAAGTTCGAGGCGTTTGAGAATTGCACTTCAGTAAATACTTAAATCTCATCTCGCATAGGCGAAAGCAGTTTTAAAGCTGTCACGAGCACTGCTGGCTGCTACGGGAATGTAGAGCCCATTTGGAACAGACCCGGCGGAGGAAGAGGGTTTTAAACAACCCGCGCTGAGACCAAGCTTGCTTCCTAATTTATTTTTAATCTCCCTTCCGGCCCTGCAAATGTCCAACAAAACTCCACCCCGCTGGGTGTCCACCATTGTTTGTTTTGCAAAGTCAGGGAGCCGTTCGCAGTCGAAGTTGCCCTGCTACCATTTCCGACTATTGGCTGGCTTGTTGGACCTGTGTCAGTCAGCTCCTTGCGGGTAAAAGTGCAGTGCGGCAGCCATTCTTGCGGGAAAGCCCCATTTATGGACGTCAGGGGACTCGGCCGCCGATCGAGAAGATTTCGGGGTTATTTGTCGGAGTACAAGATTCGGGTTTCAGTCGAAGCAAAAGAGGTGGTTTCTTAAGTTTAGTGACTCCTGGAGGTGAGACTTGAGAAAAGCTGTGGGGTCCTTGGTGCTGTCTGAGCTTGGTTGTTTTCTTGCAGCGGTTTCATTACCCAACTAAGTAACATCATCAGTGCTAGAAGGGTTTGGTCTCTGTTTAGAAACCCCACTCCCTTGTAGTTCTGATGATGTTATCTAGTTGGGTGATGAAACGTCTGCAAGAAAACAAACAAGCTCAGACAGCACCAAGGACCCCAGAGTTCAACCCTGAGCTACAGATATTCTCTTCTGTTGAGAAGGGCTGTTAGGAAGCAGCTGCACCAAACACTGAACCCGGAGTCAACACCCCAAGTGGCTTGAATTTGGCACCTAAGCCTGAATTAAGAGCAACTAGAATGGAGCACTGAGACAGTCAAATGCAAGCAAATTACTCATAGATTATAAGAGCACATCTGGACATGTTGTAAATACACCGTGCCCTTTGTCTGCCATGGAATTTGGGGAAAGAAACAAAAAGGGGCAATTAAAATGACCTTAAATTAGGTCCATTTTACTGTAATAAAAATTTCAAAAATCCAGAATATCTAATAGGTACTTTTCTTTTGCATGCTTGGAGCAAGAACAGCAGATTCTCTGGGCCTCCCCTTTCCCCCCAATACTGATATTATCCATGTGTCACTGCCCTCTCTTGTTGCAGTGGGATTTGTAGTGATGCAGCATACCATCACCTTTCATAACTGCTTTGAGCAAAGCCCAATGTTCAGTGAATAAAGGTAAACAACCTTGCTTTGAATTCTAATGCAACACAAAATTATTAAGCTGATGTGCCATTTATGGTAGTGGGTTTATAAATATTTGCAGGAGTTATATAATCAGTTATCAGTCAAGATTATCTAATGCTTTCAAGATTATAACAGTGTCAACTAAACGGTGACATTTCTTTGATGGGCAGAAGTAGATCAAGATCTACGATACCTGCACAATATATGTATGTATATATATTCATACACACACACACACACACACACACACAGAGAGAGAGAGAGAGAGAGAGAGAGAGAGTCCCACGTCCACATAAGTAGAGAAGATCCCATCATTGGGTTTTTTTTTTTTAATCACATCTTTTGTTCTGAGTCTCAAGGGGTCTACTTACTGTTTCCCATAATAAACCAAAATATACACACATGTAGATGTGCAGCATTCACTTGTTGCAAAACAACAATCACTCTTCATGTCACTTTACAGCACCTAGCAGTGCACAGAATTACACCGTGTCTTTGTTCCTGTAGCCAGGAACAGAGTGTTCTTCCCTCTGTAGTCCCAGAAAGAGTTCAAGATGAATGTTTTTTTTCTCTGGCAGGCAGTGGGGTCAGAAGCAAGCTCCTTTCATCTTGCTTGTCAAATGTTTCTTGACAAGGAGTACTCTGCACATGTTTCCTCTGAACATGATTCTCTTAATAGGAAAGCACCTCTTATGCTTTACTATGAACCTTATCATTGTATACACCCCAATCTTTCCACCATTTAGTGCTCTATGGAACAAGTGAGTATAGCACACCTGAATCTGGAAGAAATAGACTGAAGGCAGGTGGGACCTACAATGTGTTGTCTTGTGGGTTGCAAATGTCTAGGACAGTGGTGGAGAACCTATGGCATGGGTGCCAGAGGTGGCACTCAGAGCCCTCTCCGTGTGCGCTGTCACCCCAGTCCTAGGCCTTCAACTGGGTTTTATAAAACCTTTTCGCTTTAGGCCTCTGCCGCCGTGTGCAAAAAAAAAAAAAAAGGTTCATTTAATCAGTCAATTTCAACTTCTTGCGGGGGAAAAAAAAATTTTTAGTCCCAGTCTGCCGTTACCACCACAGCCAAGCCCACCCAATGGGCCACACCCAGCCAATAGGCCACACCTAGCCAATGGGCCACACCTACCCGGCACCCGACGATGCGTGAGTTTTGGGTTGCAGTTTGGACACTCGGTCTCTAAAAGGTTAGCCATACTGGTCTAGGATTCTACCTCCTATCCATTCTCCCCCTCCATTCCCAGGGCAAGCCAGCAGTGATAGCTGCTGGGAAAGCTCATTAACCAGACTTCTTAATATTCTTCCCAATATTAATATATTACTTGAAAGTCCCCTGAAACCTATTGATTCTGCCCTCTTGAGTGGAGCTGCTGCTTGGAGTTCATAAGCAATGGTAACTGCAGAAAAAAAATCTCAACATTATTCTGGGTTTTTTTTCTGATTTCCAGAATCAGAGCAACCAATTTCAAAGTAATCCCACTTCAAACTGAACTTCTCAAAAAACAAATGACTTAAGGACCCTGCTATGCTTTTTTTTTCTAGCTGGTTCAAAAATAGGTCAGCTCAATAAGAGTATTTATCCATTTATGAAACCGAAGAACTTTTAAGTGTTTTACATTTCTTCAGTATGCTGGACAGTGAGGGAGGAGCCAAACTCAGTTGCTGGTTTCCTTCCTTTTTTGTAATATATGCATGGCCTAAAGAAATGAGGAACATACGAGTAAAAAGTTCCACAAGGTAACGGTGCCAAGACAATTTAAAAAAGCTTCTGCTGTTAGAAAATAAAGTTTGATCATGTTGGTAACATTGAAAGTGCAATCCTATAAATCTGTCATTTCAAATTTCAGCTTGATACATTTTGTGGCTTCTAACCACACATTTTAAACAGTAGCAATGCTTTTCTGTAAGAATATGTATGTTATTGTCATGAGTTATTATTAATATGGCTTCTCATATGGAACAGGAATTGAGCACAGCTCATATGAACACCTGAAAAGCAACTTTGAAGTAAACTGGAAAAATGTAATTCTACACAACCTTTGTTCTTGCTACACATCAGCAAACAAATTGCTTTTTCCATCTGTGTATCTATGAGTGCTTTTACAATATGACAGAACCATATGGAAAAGGGGAATTCACCTTAGTATCCTTCTTGAAATCATAATGTTAAGAGCAGTCTTCACCTTTGTGATTGAATTATTTTCCTATTTTTTGTAAAGAAATCATTTTTTCTGTACTTTGAAACAAAAAATGTAAGGGCAACAATCTGATGATGGCATATATCATGCCCAGTAAATCTGAATAAACATGGCAGTTCTACAGCAAACAATTTCAGCACAAGCAAGCAATGTCCCAAATTGCTTGATTGTGCTGAAATTAATTTAACGATTGCACCTTGGGAAACTGATTTTTAGCCAAGTCTGCAAAGTAGAGATGAAACAAATGATCTTTCATTTTGAAACAAAACTGTATTTTTACTGAACCTGATGCAACTTTAAGCCACAGTATGGGCTACGGTTCAATCATAACTTAATGCTTGGAATCTAGAAAGGCTGGTCTTCCTGTCAAGATATAACTTTTCCCTGTTTTAATAGATAAGCACTGTTAAGGTAAAGGTATTATTGATCCATTCATTATAATCCGTCCTATTGCGTTTGTCGCAGAATGCAAAGAGAAATACCGATTATTTCCTGGCTGAGTAGACATACCAAAAGCTTCGCTTTAGGTATCATAGAGGAAGCTTTTGAGCAGCTCGGGCGGTCTTCAATTCAGTTTTCCCTCTCTACTCCGTTTCTTTGCCTTACTTACACCGATGCACAGCTGTTAATCTGATTGAATGCAGTAAGGACGAAGAAACCCCGCCCAGGATAACAGGTTGCATCTATCAGCGCATGAAACAAAAGAGCGCATGCGTACTTAGGATAGGAATTTGTCAGAAGAGAGGAGGAGTTACAACAGCGGGAACCAAAGGACCGGCGGTAAGCGGAAGTGGGAGGGGGAGAAAGAAATGTGTGGGTTGGGGGAGTTTAGAAATACATTGTTTGGTTTGTTAAGTTAACCGCAGCATGAGCATTATCGAGTGTGTATCTGGATTGGCAGAGAAGTTCGATGGAGTTGAATAGGCTTTCTCGGTTCGCGCGGTACTTTATTGTAATATTTCTTCAATTTCGCGCGAAACAGTCCCATTCGGTCTGTCAGAAAGGCTCTAGTCCGGGGACGTTCCAATCTTGGCCACTTTGAGACTTGTGGACTTCAACTCCCATAATTCCTCAGCAAGCATGGCTGGCCCGGGAGTTGTGGGAGTTGAAGTCCACAGGCCTAAAAATGGCCAAGTTTGGATGCCCCTTCTCCAGCTCAAGAGAAAACTGGCTGAGGGTGTCTCCTGTTTTCTACAGCTGTTGACATTCTTTCTGAAAACGCAT
Organism: Crotalus tigris; assembly: GCF_016545835.1. Lineage (NCBI taxonomy): Eukaryota > Metazoa > Chordata > Lepidosauria > Squamata > Viperidae > Crotalus > Crotalus tigris. The sequence goes on along the minus strand of NW_024097531.1, from coordinate 146,923 downwards.
AAAATTATCTGTCTTTCTTATCCTTTTTCTTTGAAAAGAGACCTTCCTGAGGTCAAGCCTCCTAGCTATTCATGCTGAATCACATTTGATCTTAAGGCTTCCTTAAGTGATTGTGGTTACTTAAAAGTAGTGTTTAACATGCATTTCTCATTCTCCATGATGAAAGAGGGAGAAGCCAAAGGATGCTCCTGTTTGGAAGTTCATGGAAAGAAAAAACAGTATACCAAATACTATAGCTACTTGTGTTATTCTCCCCACCTCCATCTCTTTGGGTTCCTGTGTTCAATATTTTAGTGAAATCTATATCTTAGACCTTTTTATATAATATTTGATAAATGTTATCTTTAGTTTGACAGGTGAGAGATGGAAAGTTCATTTATGGATGATGAAGAGGATTGCCCTGAATTGATCCCCATAAGGGAACCAGCAATAAAGGATAATGTAGAAGACATTCAATCTAGCAACAATTTTAAGATTCCTGTTACTATAATCTCAGGATATTTAGGTAATAAATGGTAGATTCACTCTGATTTGTCACAGTTCTTGGTTTTTAATGAAGAATTATTTTACTTGAACTTTTTTTGTCATAATAATAAATGGATAGCAATTTTGGGAAGGCATCTTGTGGCCATGCAGAAAATTTTGCATCTCTGCATGTGCCTTCTACTCCTAGGTGGCAGAATATATAAAACAGAATTTACAGAATAATTTGGGGGTTAAATGAGCTCCATTGGGTATATTCCTTTCTGTGAGCTTATTTCTTGATGTGATGTGATGAGAGGACAAGCGTACTCCAACTGTCAAGGCATTATGTCTTCCTGGACACAAACAATAAGTAGGAGCCTTGTACAGATGCTCAGGTCCTGAGAAAGGAAGCAACCCTAATTTTGCCAACCCCAATGTTATCAGCTTCGTGCTGGAAGTTATTTATTTTATATTATGAATATACCCAGGAGTCACATTTTTACAGACATTATCAACCATATATATATGTGTGTGTGTGTGTGTGTGTGTGTTCTGATGTTTTCGCAGGTGTTTGTAGGTTTGTGGTTATTCGGGTTTTCTCCCACGTAAAATTGGAAGTGTCTTGGCGACGTTTCGACGAAGTCCCATTCGTCATCTTCAGGCTAGTGTTTTCAGCTTCGTGCTTCTAGGAGCAATATATATATATATATATAAACTTATGACCACCAGGAGAATCCAAGTAGGAAAATACTTTAATAAAACCGAGCTTTCGTTGGGAACTTCCAACATCGTCAGGGTTAAAAGCCAGTTAGTGGAAACCCTTAAATAAGGTTAGCTAACGCGCCCGGCTTCTAGACCGCGTCATCAGTCCTAACCGGTTAATCTGTGTTCTAATCGTTTCTATGATGTCTGCACCCAGCCCTCTATCACTTTTTTGGACACTCTTACTTGTTCTCTCAATGCTAGTTCTTAGATTTGTTAGAATCCTTTCATCATCCTCCTCTTGGGTGATACTTGCTTCCGTAGCAGAGAACAAGTAAGAGTGTCCAAAAGAGTGATAGAGGAGGGCTGGGTGCAGACATCATAGAAACAATTAGAACACAGATTAACCGGTTAGGATCGATGACGCGGTCTAAGAGCCGGGCACAAGCGTTAGCTAACCTTATTTAAGGCGTTTCCATTAACTGGCTTTTAACCCTGACGATGTTGGAAGTTCCCAACAAAAGCTCGGTTTTATTAAAGTATTTTCTTACTTGGATTCTCCTGGTGGTCGTAAGTTATTTATTTTATATTATGAATATACCCAGGAGTCACATTTTTACAGACATTATCAACTATATATATATATATATATATATATATATATATATATATATATATATATGTTTTCTGATGTTTTCGCTGTTTTCTGATGTTTTCGCAGGTGTTTGTATGTAGGTCTGTAGTTATTTGGGTTTTCTCCCACGTAAAATTGGAAGTATCTTGGCGACGTTTCGACAAAGTCCCATTTGTCATCTTCAGGCTAGTGTTTTCAGCTTCGTGCTTCTAGGAGCACAAAGCCGAAAACACCAGCCTGAAGTTGACGAATGGGACTTCGTCAAAATGTCGCCAAGACACTTCCAATTTTACACAGGAGAAAACCCAAATAACCACAGACCTACATATATATATATATGTACGTATGTATGTATTTGAAATATTTGGGTAAGAAGACTTAAAAGATTGCTCCCGTGTTCTAGAACATTACAATGTAGTTGATATTCCTTAACCTTGGCATCTTGAAGATGTGGACTTCAGCTCCCAGAATTCTGCAGTCAGCATGTATGGAAACTGAAATCCATATATCTTCAGTTGCTAAAGTTTGAGAAACACTGATTTGACACTGATATAGCACATTCCTTGAGAACCTTTTGGGAGCTGGTTAGTGGATAGTTACGACTGGCTACAGATGGCCACAACAGCAAACCTCTTCTACTTTTCCTTCACCATGGTTATAGTGATTATAGTAGTTCCTGGGAGGGGCCTGCTAGTCTGATTTGGCCAAGTTTAGATTCAACAGCTCAAGTCCAGAATTCTTAAGTTAGTTGCACTTACATTATACTAATTGATTATGGCTAATTCAAGACAAAATTATTTTTATGGTTTAATACAAAGGTTTTCAAGGTGGGGTGTGCAACTCTCCAGGAGATAACACAAATTTGACTGAAGCAGTTTGCATGTTTTGCCAGGCTTGTTCATGCAAAGCAAAGAATGCTAATAACATTTGCCCTTACCTTGCCAGCAACAAATTAATTTTTTTTATAGTTTTGGTAGTAAACTGCAAATATAAGTGATAAGTGAGTGGCTGTCCCAAAAATAGAAATGGAATTCCAAAGAATTTCAGCTTCCTCAGAATTATGCAAAATTAAGTAAGTCATTCTCATTAAAACATAGTTTTAAAATAGATGTTTAATGTCTTCCAAAGAAAAGGTTTTTAATTTGTATCATAATTAGGTGATTGTGGCATTTCAGATTTTGACAATCCAGGCTTAGTGGTTCATGTAAACTCATTCACTATTAGTATTAGCTGGGAGTTTCTCAACAGACCTATTTCTGCGCCCAGTTTCTTTTTTTTCCCTCTCTACTACAATCTGATGCTTCCAAGTAATAGTTGAAAGAACATAGAACTTGTTGATAATGGCACCAGCTCAGACCATAAACATCTAAGGAAAATATATAAATCTAAAATTCCATTTTGAAATTGTATTAAATAGAAGTTTAAGAATGTACAAAGGATGTTAAAATTCATTTCAATATTGTAATGTTTCTGAGGGTTTCTGGTGTTTTATTTTCATCTTTTGTAGTTTAAAAGGAGGGAAATCTTACAAAATGTTAAAACTGTTACAATACAGTTGCATTTACTTTGTAGTGTTCATGGACATTTCTATTTTTATTATTATGGTCTCTGGATAGAGTTCCAAATACACAATCAAATTCTGTTTTTTCAAGTATAGGAGATTGCTGACTTTAAAAGCTAGAGGGATTAGAAAACTTTTAAAAACATTATCAGAATGACATCTCAAAATATCTCCTTAGTATAAAGAATGGGACATCAGTGTTCCTTTTTAGTCTAATGAAATTTGTTCTGCTTTCTTTAGGTGCTGGAAAAACTACTCTTCTTAATTATATTTTGACTGAACAACATAGCAAGAGAATAGCAGTTATTTTAAATGAATTTGGTGAAGGTATGTGAAAATGCAAGTGTGAGTGGAAAACAAAGTTTCATGTTGAAGCCTAACTGTTTACTTTCAAAAATGTAAAATATTTTCTTCAATTTATGTTCACATATTTTAAGAGTTGTGATGCAAAATTTGCTTTCCAAGTAATATTATGCACTCTTGCTGTAATCTAAAGACTGTGCTTTAAAGTTTGTGCTTTTGAATAAGGACATTAGGATACATGAAGTATAGCAACTGAGAAAGTTATTTCCATTTACTAAAGATTGATGCTGCAGGAAAATTAGGGCATGGCCTAATTTTCTGGTTCCTTTCGTATTCCTTTCTCAACAAACCTAACAAAGCCGAGTCTTTTGTGTACTGGAAGTCAAGATACTTTTCCCATCCAAACCCTGAAATGGATTATTCTTTCACTGTTTTATTTTCTTTCAATAAAAGTACTATTTTTATTATAGCTTTTCTTGTTTTCTCAGGCAGTGCGTTGGAAAAATCCTTGGCTATAAGTCAAGGTGGAGAACTCTATGAAGAATGGCTGGAGCTCAGAAATGGCTGCCTTTGCTGCTCAGTAAAGTAAGGATTTTTTATTTGGTAAAAATGCCAGTTCTAACGTTGAGGATTTCAAACTATAGTCTGCGTTTCTCGTGATGAAAAGGTCCATTATGCTAGGGAAGATCTAGTATTGTAATACAGGTAGTTCTTGACTTACAACCACAATTGGGGCAGAATTTCCATTGCTAAGCAATGAAGTTATTAAGTGAATTGCACCCAGTTTTATGATCTGTTTGCCCTGGTCGTTAAGCAAATCCATGCAGTTGTTAAGTGAATCATGGAGTTGTTAAGCAAATCCAACTTCTCTCATTGACTTGACTTGTTAAAAGCCAGATAGGAAGATCGCAAATGGCTATCACATGACCTTGGGCTGCTGTAACTGCCTGATCTATATGTTTTAGTAAATTTAACAAATCATAATAAAATTAAGTTCTTAAAATTAAGGTTAAAGAGTCAACTGTATTGCAAACTGCATCTATTTTAAGAAAAAGAGTATTGATAAGTTGCTTCCTTTTCGACAGTTTCATCTAAAGTACCGTAATGAATAATTTAGAGAAGATATAAGAGAACGGACAGCGTGCAGAAACGTAGATATATAGAAACAGACTTTTAAAATTAACATGGGTCTATACATTAATTGTAATTATTTACAAATTAATTATAAGAAGGTTTGCAATTAGTTTGTAAACTTATTTAATAAATACATTTTCTATATTTCTGATAGATTCGTGATTGGGAGATAATATTTTATACGCAACATATAGAATTTGACATAAATGTAACAGAAAAAAATAATGCTCTTTGTTTGATTTTCTCATTAGAGACAATGGTTTGAAAGCAATTGAAAATTTGATGCAGAAGAAAGGGAAGTTTGATTACATTTTGCTAGAGACAACAGGATTGGCAGATCCAGGTATACAGGGAAATGGGAATGATTGTGAAACTCTTTTTTTTTTGGAAAATCTATTACGTGTGGTAAAATTAAAGATATATGGTTAGAAGTTTCAGTGCGCTTCTGCTTTATAATATGTACTATTAATCTAGCTAGGATAAAGGTCATAATTAGAATAGCCACAGAACAAAGATAGGCAAAGTCAGTTAATTTGGATTGTTTCTCTCACAACAGAATCTAGTGGGGCAGGCCACAGAAGGACTATATTTATTTATTAGATTTTTATCCTGCCTTTATTACTTTATAAGTAACTCAAAGAGATGAACATATATAATACTCCTTCTTCCTCCTATTTCGCACAACAACAACCCTGTGAGATGGGTCGGGCTGGATGAGAGTGACTGGTCCAAAGTCACCCAGCCGGCTTTCAGGTCTAAGGCAGGGCTAGAATACACTGTCTCCTGGTTGGTAGCCCAGCACCTTCACCACTACACCAAACTGGCACTCTTCTATAACAAACCACCTATCTTCACCCACATAATACTACTGATAAGCAGCACTATCTGTCCAGCTAATCTTGAAAATGCTGACAGTATATGATAAATGGTACATGAGTAACTCCTGATTAAAGTCCACTTTCCCTGCTTCATCTAGCACAGTGATTCTCAACCTTTCTAATGCCGTGACCCCATAATACAGTTCCCCATGTTGTGGTGACCCCCAAGTGGGTATGGCCACCAATAAGAGGGAGTAGGACAGCTAGGGAAAAGGGAAAAAAATGGCGGACAGCATGGTTTGGTGACCCCCGTGAAATGGTCATTCAATCCCAAATGGGGTCCCGACCCACAGGTTGAGAACCACTGATCTAGCAGGATTAAGTCTTACTCAACATAATTTCAACAGCCAAGTTTTTAGTCTATTGTAACTAAAATTTGAAAATACATTAGAGCCAGAATAGAGAATATTTGACCCTATAGATATCGATGATGTCAACTTCTGTCACATCTTGCCATTTCTATACAGCTAATGGGAATTTGAGACCAACAACATCAGGAAGGCTGCAAGTGGCGTCCTCTTAGTCTTCATCCGTTAGTTCTGTTAGAAAGTCAGTAGTAACGTGCACAAAATAGGGTTGCACAAATTCTGTTTACTTCCTGAGAATTTTGGAACTGAATTTCAGGATTGTTTTAGGGACATTAACCAACTCACGCATCAAATTAACACTGGACCTCACCAGAACTCAGTTTTATTAAAAAGTAAGTAATTTTCGCTATTAATATCCATACATGATCACCTATAAAACAGAAGAGGCTATTGTTCAGAAAATGGTGAATTTCTTCAAAAGTGAGGCATTTACAATACACACATGGCCTCAAATGTATTGTCTTAATGTTGGACATCTTAGGATTTATTTTGCTACGATTTGCTATCGTAATTCTTTTGTACCTTTCAGCAAATCTTTTAGCTTATAGGCAACCAGCCATTGTCCTGTAGACTTCAGTGTTCCCATTGTCTTTCTCCTGGCAGACTAGATACTTGCTGAATACTTGTCATGCTTTCACCTGGCTTGATTTTACCCTGCAGCTTTACAACTTCACTATTTTCAAATCCTGGCTCAGGAATTCTGGGAGTTGAATTCCATGAGTCATAAAAGAATCAAGATTGCCTACCCCTGCTCTAGAGTGTCATGTTGTGTTTAAGATACCCAAACATAATCATTACTTTTAATGAATATAGATAATTTGGTAAACAGCAGATACCTGTTTTTATAAGAATTTGCATAAACCAAGTAGCCACATAAGCCACTTTGTGATTCATCATCGTATTCCCCAAGTAACTAAATTACTTCCACATGTAACCAGATATTAGCATAACATATGAATATAAAGCTGGTTGCACTGTGTAGCATTTTTTGCTCTTCTGATCCTGTTGTCTACATTTGTCTACATTTACTAGAATACATAGAGGAGAATATGAGTTCCAGTCCTGTCTTAGGCACACAGCTAGTTGGTTGACCTTGGGCCAGTCCCTCTCTCTCAGCCCTAGGAAGAACGCAACAGCACACCACTACCAAAAATTGCAAGAACCAATCTAGGCAGTTGCCAGATGTCAACATGTCTCAAAGGCACACACCACACAAAATAGGACATTGATTCGGCTCTTGTTGTAAACAAATCTTATTTCAGTTAAGTTGGAAACCATTAGGCATTTGAAGAAAACAATCAATAGATACCTGGAAACTATTAGATGTTAAGGCCTTGGCTATATCTTGCCTGAGTGATTACTGTAAACGGTTGACAGGCACTTCAGTTTTGACACCAGGGAAGCTTGGCAGATCACATCTTACCAATTTAGATGGACAGCTTCAGATATTGAAACAGCTTCAGATACCGTTGTTTTAGGCATGCCTGCTTCATTTTTTAAGACAGCCTTGACATCCGCTAGATTTGAGAGCTTTTGACAATACTTGTAATTGTTGTCAAATTCTCACAGCCTTCATGTTGTAGCATTTGAGTGTGTATTGAATCAGGTCACATCAAAGTAAATTGATTTTTTATTTTTCAAAAACTATCATTTTTCAACACCATCATCAGTTTTCACTGCTCGGTAACTGGCACACTGTTTTCATTGCTTTATAATAGTAATGTGTTCGTTCTGAGACACAATATTGCTCAATTTCATTTCATAGTTTTGCTGGATTGTTCTTTACAGCTAAAATCTATGTAAATAGCCGTTTAGATTCTAGCATGCTTTGAGCATTATAACAATATTTTTATTACTGATACTGCTATAGAGTAAGTCCAAAAATTGGTTTGTTTCACACTGATAAAAATAAAGTATATCTATACAGAAGTGTTAATTCTAAATAAACAAAAAACAATTGTAGGAATTCTGTTGTAGAAAATAGAATTCATATCTGATATTCTATTGTTTAATCCTTACTCTTAAAATTCTACTAAACTATCATGGAGTTAAATATGTTAATTGGAAATACATCCCATTATGATTTCTGTTGATAAAAGAAAATGTCTGTAAATTAAGCTGAGCATGAATTTTAAATATACAGAAAAGGAAAGAAAAGAAGTAAATAAATTAATGTTTGAGAACTTTATAGTATATAATTAATGTTTATTAATATGTATCTTGAAAATGGAGCACCGTAGGTTGACCAAGTTTTCTGTAAATGATATTTTAAGTGTAGTAATACGGTAGTCATTGACTTACAACCACAATTGACCCCAAAATTCCTGTTGCTAACCAAGATAGTTGTTAAATGAATTTTGCCCCATTTTACAACTTCTTCCCACAGTTGTTAAGTGAATCACTGCAGTTATTAAGATCATAACAGTTGTTTAGTGACTCTGGGTTTTCATTGACTTGCTTGTCAGAAGGTCAAAAGGTGATCACATGATCCTGGGACACTGCAGCTGTCAAATACATGCCAGTTGCCAAATGTCGGAATTTTGATCACGTGACCACGGGAATGCTGCAGTAGTTGTAAGTTTGGAAAATGGTCATAAGTCACTTTTTAAAGTGCCGTTGTAACTTCGAACGGTCATTAAATGAATGGTTGTGAGGGCTATCTGTACATCCCTAAGCTACCGCTGAAGGTTTTTTTATACCTAAAGGTAAAATCAAATGTTGCATATGTTTTAGAAGTATTCCTTCTCGTAAAAATGTGATCAAAACATATTTGTTTTTTAAACAAATAATAATATTAAATAAAATAATATTTTATTTTATAAAAATATAATAATTTATAAGCATTTTATCATTTTGCTTGCTCTTTTATTTTTTCCCTCTTTTTGGACTATAACAAATGGAAATATTTGTTATATTGGCATATTCTACATCTTTTATTTGCTAGGTTCTGTGGCCTCCATGTTTTGGGTGGATGCTGAATTAGGAAGTGACATTTATCTTGATGGTAAGAAAATTAATAGTTGAAAATCTAGCATATGTGTGTGGGTAGAAAGAGAGAACTTGAGATTAAATGAAACACAATTGCATTCAAAACAATTTAGTTAAATGGGGTCTTTATTAAGATATGTTTGGATTTTTGAGAACATGTTATGCATATTATCATAAAATGACTATGAGGCATAGGAAATACACTGTCACAAAATGTCAAAAGATATTAAACTAATAAATTTTAAATGTAGATTTTGCTCCTTTCCATCAACAGTACTTATTTCACATCTCAGAGGACAAAGCAATTGGCCTCTTATTAAAGTTTTATAACTTAATTCTACAAGTAAGAAAATTTTCTCAAATTGCTTTCTTTCTTTCACACAAACAAAACATACACAAACCACATTGCCAGCATGTGGTTTGATTCAGATTTTCCCTCTTATCTCCTCTAAACAAGGATTGGCTCTCTTCCTGTGGAACAGCCCAACTCAGTCCATTCAAATATGCAACTAACCACTTCATTCATTATAGAAACATATTCAATCCTTCTCTCTTCTCCTTAGTTGCAGTAGCTTCTTACTTTGGGGGGGCTTCTTTAATTGAAGGGAACAAAAATGATTGTTTTGAAGCTTATTGCGATCTTCTCATTTCTTTCTGGAAAATGTTCAGGATTTCTTTAGAGTCACAAGACATGTAGGAAGAGGAAAAGGCAAGACTTTTCTACTTTGCAAAAGTTCAAATTAAAATCATTTTTAATATTCCTGAACGTGCCTACAATATTTTTTAATTAACAGCATCTAAGGAAATGTTTTTTTCTTAATTCCATGTAAATATGTAAAACATCTGTGTCTTCTATTGGTATTCTTCAAATCAAGATTCTTCCTCCCTTTTTTAGGTATTGTATCTGTTGTTGATGCAAAGCATGGGCTACAGGTAACGTAAGATGGTTATTGTCAATTACATAGCAAAGAAAACAATGAGTTTTATATGCCTAATAAACTAGGATGCTTGACTACGTATGTCTCTTAAATTAACACTGCAATTGAGCTGGGAATTAGGGTTGTAAGTTATAGCTAAGTTGGTCACCATGTCATCACACCTGATTTTATGACCTTTTTTGCAGCAGTAGTTAAGCAAAAGCTGCGGTCATTAAGTGGATTTGTTTTTCCCCAGTGGATGCTTTTTATTGGAAACTGGAGATAAATGGCAGAAACTGACCAAAACAATTGGCAAAAATCACAGTCCCATGCAAATGGTCACTGCAAATGGATGTAAATGCAAGCTGGTGCCCAAAACACGATCATGAGATTGTGGAGGAGGGGTTGTTGTGGCCAGAACTTTGAAAATGAATCATAAGTCCTTCTGTGGACATCTAAAGGATCACTAACACAGGACAAATTTGCCCAAATCTGAGCAGTTAATTACATACATTTATTTATACCATTATTTGCCATACCACAATGGGTTTTAAATTCATGCAACATAAATAAATAGTCTGGCTTTTTCTGTGACAATAAATATACTTAGATTAATTATTTTATATACTGTATAGAGAAGTATTTTTATAGTTAACATTTAAAAAAAACTTGCAAAAGTTTTTGAAGTAATAAATGGATAATATTTGATATCTTTGGAATGCAATATGCCTTGCGTTATTCAATCAGTAAACGCGTAAAAAGCTAGACACATTGCCAGCGAGACGGGCAGCCTTTACATTTTCTCAGTCATATGCCAGATAAATAACATTTGCTTTGTGTAGGGAATTTGCGAACCTGTCCAATTCCTGTGGTTTCAAAGCCTGACCTTTGCTTTGGCACATGATTAAAAACTGTCTGGAGGCTATACAAGTGATGACACTGGGATAATAGGTAGCAATTTAGAAATGTCATGCTTCGTGGATCCAACCTAGTCCGTGTGAAGCTGAGAAATTGTACCCTGTGGCCAGCAAGCCAAATTGAAACTGAAATAGTAATTGATATCATGGACTATCTCTCTAATGGGATTGTCGCCTAGGAATCTGAAATATTCATGTTTTAATCTAAAGGCAAATGATTGGACAGCTTGCAATGACGGGTCATAACACTGAGGACCTAAAGCAGGGATGCTGTTCTTTTTAAATGTACAAAACTTGGCAGCAGTGTTTTTTATAGAAAAGAATCAGTGAAAAGAAAAAAGGTCAAAAGAGAGTTCTTCTGTTGTTATTATTATTGACATCTTTTTCAATATATTTAATCAGAAAATACTATTGAAACAATTTTTTTTTCAAATTTGCAATGCGGTTTAAAAATATTTGCAGCTGCACTTTAGTCACTTCTCAATCTTTTGGCCAAGATCAAGTCTATGAAAAGAACCTTTCCATTGCATATTTCTTCTTCTTTTCCTTGAAATAATGTATCCAACTGGCAGCATTTATATTGCCAGGGTAATATAGGATTAAGGTGAACTAAGACTGGGCAGAGTGAGGTTCAAAACCAGGCTTAGCCGTGGTGTCACTTTGAGCCAGCAGTTCTTCAGCACAACCTACCTCAGTGATTTCTTTGTAGATCAAGTGAAGGGAGATCCCTGTCTAAGTCATCCAGAGTTCTTTGAAGGAAAAGGATATAAATTTAACAAACAAATATTCAAACTAAGTGTTGAAATACTGTGGCAGTGACTAACATGAATATAGGTAGTCCTCAACTTACAACAGTTGGTTTATTTATTTATTTATTTAATTTTATTTATATGCCGCCCAATCCCAAAGGACTCAGGGCGGCGTACAAAATTAAAACAATCATCAACAAAACAATAAAATAATACAATCATACTGCGAGTCCGATCATATCCCGCCCCCCCCCCCGGGGACATCAGCCCCAGGCCTGCCGGAACAGGAGAGTTTTAACGGCTTTCTTAAAGGCCGGCAGGGTGGGAGTAGTTTGAACCTCGGGGGGAAGTTGATTCCACCAGGTCGGAGCCACCACAGAAAAGGCCCTTCCCCGAGGGCCCGCCAGCCGACATTGTCTGGCCGACGGGACCTGAAGGAGGCCCAATCTATGGGACCTCACCGGTCTCTGGGAACTGTGCGGCAGTATGCAGTCCTGGTTTAGGGACCATTCAAAGTTACAACAGCACTGAAAAAACTTGACTTATGACCGGATTTTACATTTACGACCGTTGTAGCATCCCCATGGTCACATGATCAAAATTTGGGCCCTTGCCAACTGGCATGTATTTATGACAGTTGCACTGTCCCAGGTCATGTGGTCATCATTTGTAACCTTCCCAGCTGACAAACGACATCAATGGGGAAAGCCAGATTTGCTTAATAATTGTGTGGTTCACTTAACAACTGCAATGACTTGCTTAAGAACCGTGGCAAAAAAAGTCCTAAAATGAGACACCATTCACTTAACAACTGCCTTGCTTAGCAAACAGACATTTTGAGTTCAATTTTGGTTGTAAGTTGAGGATTTCCTGTAATTGTGAAGTACTAGTGGCTGTTTTACTCCTAGTTTTAGTCCAGGAACTTTGACAACTAAGTGAATGGATGATGACAGACTAACACAGAGGTAGGGAACCTTGGCTCTTTTATGAGTCGTGGACTTCAACTCCCAGAATTCCTGAGCCAGCATAAAAGAGCCAAGGTTCCCTACCCCTGGAACAGAATGTATCTCAAGCAGATAAAACAATGAAATATAGGTACCTTTATTAGGTTTTTTTGTGAACACTCAGAACTTTTCCTTTCAGAAAGCACCCTCAGAATTTTTGCTGTAAAATTTTTAAAAAGATCAAAGTTATTAAAACACAAGTTAAAATATTATAATTATAGAGAGAATTAGCAACATCAGTCTCTCTTCATTTGAACCGAGTATAAATATCTCTCAGGGCAACTGACATATAGAAGCAGATCTAAGACAGCTATTTTAAATATCTTTATATATCTGGTTGTGAGTTTTTCTCTTTCAGCTTTTCTTCACTTGATATTCTGAGACTGAAACATGAAAAACAGTTAATGATATTCTAGGTATTTGCTGCATAATGTGTACTCAGTTTACAACACAAAATATTCCTCTCTATAATGGTGTTTTTGAATCTTTTTTCCAGCATCTGAAAGAAGAAAAGCCCACGGGCCTTATTAATGAAGCTGCTAGGTATTGGTATATTGCAGGTTTTTTTTAAATCGAGATCTTATAGTTTGTTTAATGGGAAGTGCATAAACAGTAAACAGGTTTGGATCATTTAGGAACATTACTAATTGAAAGTTCAATTGGTGGATCCAATTCACTTGCTCTGTTATTTGTTTCCTGAATGCCTCTGCTCAATTGTTCCTCTGTGGTATACCATAGAAGTAAAAGCTATTTCCTGAATTTAATGTATTTATTTTTATTTGTTCAATTCACATAACTGTCCATCTCACATACATGGTTCTGGATGGCTCAGAGTTAAAACAAAAAACAAAACCCATAGAAATAAATAGCTAAAAACAATGGTAGCAATTAAAACAATCATAAAATGCAGGAGAGTGCCAACCAGTAGCTTACAAACGATACAGCCATCTTACAGGCTCCATACCTCCATGGGATCTCAAGACCTGATGGCAAAGCCATGTCTTCAGGGTTTTCCAAAAGGCCAATAAGGTTGGGGCCAATCTAACCTTACAGGAAACAATGTTTCAAAGGGCAGATACCACTGGGGCCATAAGGTCCTCCTCTTGGGGTCCCATTAGATCAGTGGTTCTCAACCTTTTTAATGCCGTGACCCCCAACCGGTCGTAAGTCGAGGACTAAACCGGTCGTAGGTCGAGGACTACCCAACCAATCATAAGTCGAGGACTTTCCCTGCCCAGGAGCGCTGCACATGCGTGGTGCCACCCCCTGCGCCGGCCGAGGCGTAGCTGGCAAGCGGCAGAGACAGAGCAGGCCGACCACCGGCTGGGCCACCAGCTGGCCCAGCCCAAGGGAGGTAAGGCACCGGCCGGAAAAGGGGAAAAAAATGGCGGACAGCCTTGCTTGGCGACCCTGTGAAATGGTCGATCGACCCCAAATGGGTTCGTGACCCATAGGTTGAGAACCGCTGCATTAGATAAAACTCCTTAGCAAACAGGACCCATCACATGCCATCCTACTGAACCTGCTGGGACAAGTAAATGTAACCAAGAAAAAGTGGTCCCTCAAATCACCTGACCTCATAACCAAAAAAAATGAATTGAACCCAGATGCGTTTGAATGAAAAATGAGTGGGTTCACAGATGGTGGTTAGCTTAATTACTGACTTAATTATAGTTAAATAATTAACTATAATCAGTGGTGGGATTCAAATATGTGAACAACCGGTTCTCTGTGTGGATGCCACTTCCGAAAGTCCATTCTGGGCCTGGGCAACAAAAAATTAGCTACCAGTTCTGCCGAAGTGGTACAAACCGGCTGAATCCCACTACTAACTATAATCCATAATTGACTGGATATCCTCAACCCAATAAGTTACATTAACAAAAGGCAACCCAAATTACAAGCAACTTAAGTTAATAGAGTGTGGGAGGAAATGATCTTTTTTAATGTTCTGGAAATTTTTAGATTTCTGCTCAGTGTATTCCATCAGAATAAGTGACTAAGTCTGTGCTACTTTTAAATAACTTCTTAGTTCAACATTTTACTTTTTCCGGTACTTCAGTTTCTTTTTATTGTAATGAGAGTGACAAAGAATCTTAAAGTCTGATTATTCCTTTTATTAAAAAAGTACATTTTAAGTATAATTGTTTAGAAGTAAGTTCCACAGTTTTCAACAGTGCATTTAGGAAACAATTTACAGCCTTGGTGTTTTGAAATCATGTAAGTGATTATTAGTTAAATTTGCAATAGAATTTGATTTTATTTTGCATGAGCATTATAATGTAATCCTCCTGAAAGATAAAGGTGATACTTGTGTTAGTAAGCACACGAGTACTTTGTGTTTACTTATTTTACTTATTTTCCATTTATTCATTTTTCTTTAGGCAAGTTGCCTTAGCAGATCTTATAATCATCAATAAGGTAGACTTGGTTTCACAAGCTGAACTGATGAAATTAAGAACAGCTGTTAGGTAAGCATACATTTATTTCCAATATCTATATATTTAAAACATTTTTGTACTGTCCTTTTACTTAAAAAAATGCCTTAGAAATCAAAACAAATACGATTAAAACAAGTTTAGAGGTGTACATTGCATTTCAACTACCTAGTCATTTAGGTTAGTGTTTCCCAACCTTGTAAACTTTAAAGACATGTGGACTTCAACTGATATGCTGACTGGAGAATTTGGGGAGTTGAAGTCCACATATCTTAAAGTTGACAAGGTTGGGAAAGACCAATTTAAGTGAACCATGCAAAAGAAGTAGAAAAATAGGCAGCTTTTCACCAGAGAGAAAGAGGGTTGGTCTTCAGGCACTAATGAGTTCAGCAGGATAAAGTAGCTCCTAGGGCAGGGGTAGGCAACCTTGGCTCTTTTATGACTCATGGACTTCAGCTCCCAGAATTCCTGAGCCAGCCATGCACGAGTCATAAAAGAGCCAAGGTTGCCTACCCCTGTCCTAGGGAATTTGGTTGAAATATTTATTGTTGTTTTCCTATGACTGTCGCAGCTGGAACAGTAGATTACATGGGATCAAAAGAATACATTTGATTTAATTATTTAATTGTCAGGTGTTTATTTAAATACCTTCTCTCTAAAAGATTTACAACTCG
Source organism: Crotalus tigris (assembly GCF_016545835.1). Classification (NCBI taxonomy): domain Eukaryota; kingdom Metazoa; phylum Chordata; class Lepidosauria; order Squamata; family Viperidae; genus Crotalus; species Crotalus tigris. Next base: position 131,191 of record NW_024097531.1, on the reverse strand, counting down.
GTGTACTTGCTGTAGGCTTGGCATTTTGTATGAAGTGAAATTGTCAGAACAGAGATTAGTTGTAATCTCCGCTAGAGTTTGATGAAGTCCGGAAGCTTTTCACTAAGGCAGATTTACAACCACGATCATTAATCATTACTGCTTTGGCAGTAGAGTTGGATTCCGAAGTGTATGGATTCTGTATACTGTAGCTGAAATCCTGTGTTTCATTTATAAGCCACCTAAAGTGGCGTTATCGGTGAGATGGACGTATAAATTTAATAAATAAATAAATAGTGTCCGGGTTAAGGGCATAAAGTGGATTAGTTGCTTAGTTGCACTGCTATGACCAATGTGGTAACTTTAACATTTGGGGTAAAATATGATTTCAGAAGTTCTCTGACTGGAAATTAAGTGGGCAGACTCATGCTACACTTCCAGCATCCATTTTTTCTCACTCAGAGCACATCTGGATCTCCCTTTTTTGCCCTTAATCCTACAACTGCCACCAACACACAAAGGCTCACCCATTTTCAACATTACCGTGACATCATCAAGCCCTTCCACAACTTTCAGAAGCCAAACAGTCTTATAAATCATGAAGCATAGTTCTTGAGTCCAAAAGAAGTTATCCAACTCTGAGCTGAGAGGTTATATGAAACTGTAGGATTCCCATTTTCTAATTTTCTTTTCAAACAGCAGGTTTCTGTTAACATTCAGACAGTTAAAGAAATCAGAAAATTGGATAGAAAAAAAACTTCATTGTGCCTATAAGCACCAGTATGCCTGCAAATACTTTTTGATAGCCATCAGTCTCCCTGCTATGCCAGGCCTATAGATCCTCCTCTGTCTTATTTAGCTATGAATCCAATTTAATCAGAAAAAGAAGCAAGAAATCTGTAGAAAAGGGATCCACTGAATAACAGTTGAATTGAGATTTGAGCCCTAGTCTCATCAGCCCAGGTTCAAGAGTTAATCATTGTATTACACTGGCTCAATATATATGATCATCTTGGAGGATTTAGGCAATGATGACATTTTTCTATGAATTTCTAAATCATCATATGAGGCAGCTGATCTGCCTCTTTGAGGGTTCTTCTTGCAGGAACTTGCAATCAAGCATTGCCTGTAGCTATTTCATTTCTTTGGAAAGTCCTCCCTGCTGAATTTCAGGAGCATTTGAAAACAACACCCTTTAAGTTAGGTGTTCCTGTTGAACTTTGTAAATTAATATTTAATGTTTTAGAAGTTGCAGTTTTATATTTTAATTAAACTTCCAGAAAACCTTGTTAATTCATAATATGTAAAGTCTTATTATTATTGTTTCTGCAGGGATCAGATTAAACACAGGAATCTAAATTTTGTCAAGTGGATTGTAAATTATTTCTGATCATGAGTATTCTATCTTTCTTTCTTCTCTTCTTCAATAATGTTAGTGCAATAAATGGAGTTGCCAAGATTTTAGAAACTCAGCGCTCAAGGTAATTAAAACAATGCTAAATTAACTATTTTTTTTCCTACTATCATGAATAATATACATTAATCTGAAAAGTATATTTTATTCAGGAAGTCAGCTACACAGGCAGTGTCCAATCAGTTTATATTTTAATTTGACACCTATCCCTGACTGCTCCAGTGGCTTGGGGAAAAAAAACAGTTGCTTGGTGTCAGTGGATTTTGGATGCAGTGGACAAAATCTGAATTCAGACTGCTCTGGTAAACAATAGACATGTCCACTGTTTAGCAAATCACTTTGGACAATATTTACATTCTTTATGCAAGATGTGAACATTTTAGTAAATTGTTTGCATAATTTTATAGAATTACATGCTTTTTATTTGATATACATTTGACTACACATACTCCCATCTGGTCCAAAAAATAGAGGTTTTACTGCATCAGGATGGTAGAATGTATTAGTGTGGTTTGCCATTTCCTCCTTCTTAGGGCTCAGAGAGAAGCGGCTGACCCAAAGTCACAACTGTCTGTGTTCCTAAGGCAGGACTAGAACTCAGAGTCTCCTGTTTCTAACCTAATGAGAATATATGATTAGATATAACATAATCAGTGGTGGGATTCAGTCGGTTCGTGCCACTTCGGCAGAACCGGTAACTAATTTTTTGTTGTCCAGGCCCAGAATGGACTTCCGGAAGCAGCATCCACGCAGAAAACCGGTTGTTCACATATTTGAATCCCACCACTGAACATAATGCATTATTTAGTCCAAGCCTTAGCTGGCCATTCAATCCCCACCAGATTGTTCAAAACATTGTTACTGCACCCTTAGACAACCAGGTACATTTATAATTAAACTGTAGCAAAGCAAATAGGATTATACATTTATAGAATGTATCTCAAGTAATTAAGTAATCTTACTGTTTTTCATGCTTAATTGATTTAAATTTAATTTTACTAAATTGATTAAAGCTGAAGTGTATAAATTTTATTACTCAGTTTGGAAAAAAGTTCATCAATAAGAAAATAGTATATCAAACACTAAAGAGCCTTTCTTTTTATTCTCAACCTCTAACTAGCAACTGATATAAGCAAACCTTAAACACTTCCAAAAACAAAAATGCAATTGATAAAGAGCTCTAATGAAGTTATCATTACATTCTGAATTCCTATAATACAGTATTTCAAAATTTGCTAACAATTAAATATAGCATGGGTAGTCCTCAACCTATGACCACAATGGAACCCAAAATTTCTGTTGCTAAACAAGACAGTTGTGAGTTTTGTCCCATTTTGCAACCTTTTTGCCATAGTTGTTAAGTGAATCCTTGCAGTTGTCAAGGGAATCATACAGTTTTTAAGCCAATCTGGCTTATCCCATTGACTTTGCATGTCTGAAACCACTTGGGAAGGTTGCAAATGGGGATCACATGACCCCAGGACAGAGCCATAAATACATGCCAAGGGCCCAAATTTTGATCATGTAACAGTGGGGATGCTACAATGGCTGTAAGTGTGAAAACTGATCATCAGTCTTTTTTTTTCAGTGCCATTGTAACTTAATGTTCAGTCACTAAAACAAATGGTTGTAATTCAAGGACTACCTGTATATTGCTGGATAGGTCATTTAGATATTGCTGGTTAATAATAGAAGTTGTAAACATCAATGTTTGCATAGTACTGATTCAGCAAGGAACAGAGCACAACAGATGTCAACAGAAGAATGTAGGGGACATCACATAAATGTTTATTTAGTCTAATAAAAATACAGTTCTTGTGTAATTTTTTTATCTAAAGACGCTGGAAGGCATATGATCTAAGCCTATATTGACTTAGATCTATCAGAAATGGATTATTACATTCATTTTCCCCCTATATATCTTGTTCTAGAAAATATTTTTCCAAACAGTATCTACAAATTTATAACAGAAATATCGTTAGACAACAGGTTGCAAAGAGCCTTGTAGATACCACTTATGAATTCACCCATATTTTGCCTGACAGCGAAACTAAAATGTCATGCAACATTTTTTTTTTGTTACTTACTCACCAGCTGAATGCTGCACGTCCAAACATTTTAATCCCGTTAACAGATCCATTGATATAATTTAATTAGAAATTCAGATCTGCTCCAGACTGGAAGATTTATGTCCTGCTGCTTAACAGTTGCTTTATGAAAATTCTTTTCTGTAGTGACTGTCAGGTTGGCTTATATGGATTACAGTCTTTGTCATTCTTTCTTTTGTTGAAAGAATAGTGAAAAATAGTTTCAGCAACTTAACATTCTAACTCAGTGTTTCTCAACCTTGACAATTTTAAGGCATGTGGACTTCAACTCCCAGAATTCCACAGCCAGCAATGCTGGCTGTGGAATTCTGGGAGTTGAAGTCCACATGCCTTAAAATTGTCAAGGTTGAGAAACACTGCAAGTCTAACTCAATGTTTCTCAACCTTGGCAAGTTGAAGATGGGTGGCCTTCAACTCCCAGAATTCTGGAAGTTGAAGTCCATCCATCAACTTTCCAAGGTTGAGAAACACTGTTCCAACATAACATTCTCTAACTTAAAGCTCTGAATAAGTACTGTAGCTTTTCTTGGTGCCCTATTGCCTGTTTATCAATCATAATTATTCTCAGCGTGACATATTGTAAAGTGCACTAGTATTAGATTTAGATTTTTAAAAAGGTCTCTAATTCAAAACTAGAATTAGAAATTTGGGGGGGATGACGAACCATTCTTAAGTTCTAAAGATATTGTTAAAGTGTTCACAGTGAAGGTCATTATTAAAACACTCTTTGCAATTTCTCATTGAGCAATACCATTTCTAATTGTGCACCATAAAGCAAAATAATTTAAGGAGTTGTTTTCAAGACTTTGCTTTTTTTCAAGTCCAAAGTTAATCTAGATATTTCTGAACAAATTTTGGAAGAAGAGAAGTGTCAGCCTTGTAATAACTATGCTGTGTGAATTTCCTGATAACAAAGAATTGTTGAGGGCTCTGTGAAGTCTCTTACATCCCTACAAATTTAAGACTTAAAGTAAGCCATTTCGGCAGTGCTAGAGAAACTGAAAGAATGTTGACTGTTCTATGTAATTAATAAAGGAACTCATATTTTCAGTGAGAATGACTAGAACAAGCCTCAGATCTGTACTGCTCTGCTCTAACAGCAATGAATAAAAGCATTCTTTGTTAACTTTTGAATGGAATATTTTTTCCTGGGGTGCCTTAAGTAAAAAACCAACCACACAAAATTGGTTGGATTAAATCAGGGTTACTGAAATTGTAAGGCTCAAATTGTAGTTTTCAAATCCTAATTTATTCTCAGATCATCACACTTCCCTAACTTTGCTCATCGCATGCCATTGAGATTCCGTGTGAATGTTTGGCTTTCCATATTAGCACAAAAGTAAATGGGGAGAAGATGTGAAGCCTGAAATAGCTCTTTCTTATATAAAATTCCATCCATTTACATTATGACTGGATTTTTCCTCTGCACTAAATAACATTGCTTTGGAGATTTGCTAGCTTTAGATGGGATCCTAGTTAGTATTGCTTATTCAATAAAGAGAGGCTAACATTTTCTGCCAAATGGATACATACACATCTGTTCACTTCCAAAAGTTTTTCAAGAATTCTCCAAGCATTCAGAGAGGCTGACCAGAAAAAAATAAAGAGCTACAGAGGAGAGAGGGAATCATAGGAAAACACCATTGAACAAGAGGTCGTCTTAATACATCAATTAAGTGTTTTTTAAAAGACATAATTTTATTTTTTACCCTAGAGTTGAGATCTCTAATGTGTTAGACCTGCATGCTTTTGACAGTGTATCAGGAAAAAGGTAAGATTACAAGTTGTTTTTTGTTTTTGAATTCAACTTGTATTTCTGTTACACCCCGATATTAACAATTGTTCAAATTATGTTTTGTGTTTGCAATGCTATGGTGTTAAATGTATTGTCCTTATAAGTTTGCAGCAGAAACTTCACCTTGAAGAAGAACCTCGTCCACATCTAGATAAGGTGAGCAGTAAGTTTGCACTAAGTATGACTGGTTAAACATTTGTTAATTGTATGTGCCTTTTTATTTTCCTTTCCGTTCAACATTGTGCCAGCTCCATGAGGTAAACCAGATCCAAAAATCAACCCCAAAGGAAGACTAGAACTGTGCTTTATTGGTTAACTATAATAACCGAATTTTGCAAATCTCTGCTTTTCCTCCTCTCTATGCATTATCAGTCATCAAGGGATGCAAGAAAGAATGCTATAAGATTCAAGTAATAATGAGATGGGAAATAAAAAAGTAAGAGATTAGATTTTGGATTTTCAAATTTTGAATACTTTATAACAGATTCAGCCCCACCTCTGCCTGGATGAACTGGATGACAGGTCAGAAAAAAAGAAAAAAAAAACAACTCAGCCCTCAGTACTAGTCTTAACTTTCTGATATGTTTAATTTCTCCATGCAAGATGATTCTTGGGCAAGAGAGAGGCAAGCTTTCCTGTTTTGCCTTCAGGGAATGTTTTTGGCTGTGCAGGCAGTGTTACCTGTTAGCTGCCTTTTTTATTGGGGAATGTGTGAGGTAGCCTATCTTTAGCCATTCTTTGCAACCACTCTTAGTGGAATGCTTACAAGAGTTGGGATGGATTCAGTCTCCCTTCCCTCTTGTTAGATAATCTCATTAAGCATGGGATGTGAACAGAGAAGCTAGATTCCCTCCCAAAATCTATGTGAATCTAATCCTTGATTGTCTTCCCTTGTGACTCAGCCTATGCTAAATAGGTACAGTAGGTACCACCTGGAAGACATGGGATCAAGCCATCCCAGTGTAAATTTTTCTTGTGGGAATCTACTCCCAGCCTTCTGAGAACACCACTGGGGAAACTTGCTTTTTCTCAAAATGGCTGGCCAGGAACAAAAATCAGTGTTTGCTCTGGAAACCTAGGGAATTGTCTTTTAAGTATTGACAAAGATCAGGTCAGTATAGACTTAGCCCTTAAAATTAGCCTTTTGTTGGTTTGACCCCTCTGTGCTCAGTTCCCTAATAAATGTACTGGATTGGAAAGTGGATTAAATTAGGCCTAATGTGTAATCTGGGGAATGGTCCTACGCACATGGAAGACTGCAAGATACTTGTATGTATTTGTTTTTTAAAGAGAATAAAGTCCAAAGTCTTCAAGTTGCCAAGAGTGGACACACCTGCTCTAATTTTAGTCATTTCACAAGCTAAAATTAGCCTTTTAAAGGAAGATTAGGACCATGTTCCTTGTGCAAGGCCAAGTTCCTGATAATCTTTTACAGTTTTATGACAAATAGATAATGTTTAGGGCTTACAGTAATAATACATATATATACCCTTTTAAAATTGATCTCTGTTTCAAAAATTTAGCTTTTTTAAAGATGTCTAAATAATGTTAATCTGAATCTTGTTTTATGAGGCTCCTCTTATTTAGGATAATTGAAAGAAAATTCTTTATTTCTCACAAAAGCAGGGTCTACGTGGATTAAATGGAAAGTGGTATAAAAAAGGATGATTTAAATCTCAATATGTTATGCTACTAAATGAGATTCTTTGGTAGCACCATGACTTAGAACTGTATCAATACAATTGTGTTTTGTAATGGTGAAAATGAGAGACAACATTAGAAGATGGCTCCATTAAAGCTATATACAGGCATGCACTGAAAATATGTGTGCATTTAGTTATTGCATAGGATTTTAAATGGTTCCAACTTATTATGGAAATAAATATATATGATCATCAAATGTATAGTTCAGGAAAAAATATGTAATGTTTTTAATGTAACATTACATTACATACAGTACATTGCATCACATTGCATTGAATTACATTACATTAATTTGCAGATTCTATGAATTGCTAATATAGAATTTTTATCATTAAAGTGTATTTTGCTTTTACTAAAAATTGAAATATAGCAATTTTTCTGTATCAATTTTCAGAGTATTGTTACATCCACTTTTGAAGTACTAGGAAATACAACTGAAGAAGACCTAAATGTGTTTATTCAAGTAAGTGCTGTATTAGTTGCATGAAAAATCCAAATTACTTCTTTCCTATTTTCTTTACATAGTAACACATCTTTCACTTTGAGAAATAAACATGATTTGAAAGAACTTTCCTTTCCCCCTCCCAAGAAGATTATTTTATTATGAATGTATAATTCTTCCAATCATTTTTATATCTCTTTTAGAATCTGTTGTGGGAGAAAAATGTAAAAGACAAGAAAGGTAACCCCATGGAAGTAATAAGACTAAAGGTTCAGTACTCAGTATTAACATTATTATTTTCAAAACCATTACTGTTTTTATTGGGATGCAGAAAGTGGCTGAATATGGAAAGAAGGGGATATGCTAATTTGGAATCATCATGTGTTGCTCAAACACCGAAGGGTTAAAATTTCTAAAATTTTGCTCTGTATTACAGCTATATGTGGTTCTTTTTAATCAAATTTTAATATCAAAAGATCTGTATTTGCAACTTCTGGAATAGTGGTGGCGAACCTATGGCACGAGTGCCAGAGGCGGCACTCAGAGCCCTCTCTGTGGGCACGCACACCGTCGCCCCAGTCCTAGGCCTTCAGCTGGGTTTTATAAAACCTTTTCACTTTAGGCTTCTGCTGCCGTGTGCAAAAAAAAAAAAAAAAAAGGTTCAATCAGTCAATTTCAACTTCTCACGGGAAAAAAAAGATCTTGCAAAGTTGGAATTGATTGATTGAACTTTTTAGCCCCACCCAGTCTGCCATTACCACCACAGCCACGCCCACCCACTGGGCCATGCCCACCCAATGGGCCACACCCATCTGGCACTCGACGACGCATAAGTGGGTTTTGGGTTGCAGTTTGGGCACTCGGACTCTAAAAGGTTCACCATTACTGTTCTGGAAGAAATGTTTAATATAGTTCCTTCATGCACAGACATTACACTAATGATAATAAGAGAAGAAACTCTTTCATGATCTTTGGAACTACAGATAGTCCTTGATTAATGACCAATTGCTTAGCACCCATTTGAAGTTGCAAAAGACCATGCCAGGGGCACATTTCAGGTGCTCAGCAACTGATCTGCATTTATGACTGTTTGCAATATCCTGCAGTCAGTGATCACGTTTTTGCTAAAACAGCATGTACTTCTGGTTTTTGACAAAAGTGGTCCGTAGCAAACAATTTTTTTGCTTAGCGATTCATCAAAAAAGGTCATAAAATTGGTGACCCACATGCAACTGTCATGACTTATAACCATAATGGGCAATTGTAAGTTGTTGATATTATAGATATTATGAAGTTTTTACCACAGCAGACATTTACTTACTTGCATTTGCTCTGCCATCCTATCCTATGTTAGGCAGTGAAGAATATTTATATACATGTAGGCCTCCCTTTAGGGTTACTATAGCATCCATTTATTTATAACATTTATAGGCTGCCCATCTTATCTCAAGATAACTCTGTCCATCACTGAAAGCAATCGATTCCTTTCACCCAAGGATGTTGGAATATGCTTTATTTATAGATTCTGTATAAAGAATTTCTAAACTTTATATTCAATTTATAGAAGCTTTCACTAGCCACTTTGCTAATTTTATTTTATTTTCTAATCAGGGATTGGTGTCCATCAAAGATAAATCTCATCAGGTGATAGTTCAGGGTGTTTATGAGCTCTACGATCTAGAGGAAACAACTGTGAAATGGAAAGAGGATGAACGAATTAATCGAATAGTCTTAATAGGTAAGAATACGTGCATTACATATGCTGGTTGTATAAAACTATTAATTCTACAAAAATGGAAACATTATCAGTATAATCGTTCTTGATACAATCCTACAGAAAATGAATTAAAACCTAATTTCTAAGAAGATATCCTGAAATTTGACAGTACTAAACTTTGCATTTCATTGACATAAATTTCCCTGTGACAATGGATGTTCCCACTCTGACAACTGAGGAAATTACAGCCATTTTTACACTGCTTTCAGCTTGCTTTTTCTGCTGTTTAGAGATCAGATGTAGGAGGAGGATGGGATGAATGCTTGAGCTCAGGTAGCCATAATAATAATGCAGCTTCATGGGCACTCAAGGACACAAACCAACCAATAACGTTTTGGTGGGCTGAGGAGCTGGAGAGGGAGCCTGCGCTTCAGTCTAATTGGAGAATGTGATTTATGACTGCTTCATGGGGGTAGGGAATTGCAACTTGTTACTTTATATCTGGAGGAAGGGAATTTAGTTTTGGGTTCAACTATGTAGTGCCGATGTTTTGTTTCCTGAATAAAATGTTCTTTAAGGAAGAATTCTTGCCTTGAAGTTCTTTAATGGGATTCATCTATCGGAACCATGGCAAGTTGATTCTGCATCTGAATTGGTTTGCTTCCATTTTATTGTTATTATAATCTGTAATCAGAGCAGTTTCTGAATAGTATATTGCAGTCTTGGGCAGTTCTTGCCCAGTCTAAGAATAATTGGAAGCAAAATCATATTTCAGATTTTTTTCATTCTCATATAAAGCTTTTGTATATTTTAAAAGGTGTGGTTTTCAACCAACCAAGTTTCAATTACTATGTTATCTGTATGAATTACTGATCATTTCTTAGGATTACAGTGGTATATAAATATAATAATAAGTAATAAATAAATGAAGCCAAGAATAGAATGCAACTGTTTATTTATCATGTAAATTTCTAATGCAACTACACTCAACAAAGAACAGAAGGGACATGCAAAGAAGGGATGCTGAGTTACCCTCCAATCTATGTCTTAACCTAGATATACACTTTATCCAATAATTAGTTTTACTGGTTTTTAGTAGGGCTACATGCATTTCAGAATGACTTGGAAGAAATTATTTGGACCTCATTCAGCACATCCCTGTTAGCCATTAGAGCAGCCAACTTTATTCAGAAACCTGCATCGTCCTGAAGAAAGCTATAGTTTCTAACACTAAAAATATGCAGAATTAAGAAAAAGCCACCAAAAGGACAGGTTGCTGAAAAGCAAATAACCTCTGTCTTGTTTTAACGTTGATAAATAATGATTTAGTCAAGATTTTGGCACTGAGCTAAAACAATCATACTTCTTTCTTATATTATAAAAGCAAATGAAAGTATTTTGCTTGGGATGGTTTTTCCTTTTATTAACTGAGCATTAATTGTATAAGGTCAGCAATTCTTTATCCCTTTCTTGATACTCCCTTTTTTTAAAGTAAACCTTTATTTCATTATATTAATAAAAACAAAAGGGAAATGGTACAGTATTCTCAGCTGTATGACACTTGTTGTTAACTCTGCTCCACTTTTTAAATGATTAATACAACTTGCATTGCCATAGTCTACATATAGTTCAAGACTAAGAGTTGAGTCAAATTCCCAATCTGTAATACTTTGTTGATGCTCATTGCATAGTAGCCTTGTTGATTAGGCACAGTACTTCTTAGAGAAATAAAACATCGCCAGGAGGTTAAGGTCTGCAGTTATTCCTGGATTTCCACAGAGTTTGCGGCTGAGGTAGCTCTGGAGAATTTGTACAGAGGAATAAGTCAAAAGCATGACAGCTTTTCCTTCAATAATTTACTAAAAATTTAGATAAAAGGCAGATGTTCCCACAGTACAAACTGGGAGAAGGAATATTAGAACTCGAGCTAAGCCAGCCTTCCTTGGAATAAGGAACGTGACAAAATGAAGCGATGGGAGTTGCATTTGATGGACATAACTATTCATCCAAGCAATTACCCGAGCATAGTCAGGACAACAAGCAGATCTGAGCAGTCTTGTCTGTGCAAGAAAGTAACTGAAATAGGCTACATGAGAAGAGATGGATCCACACTGACTTGCTGGGGCTGTTCTTTATCATCTGGTTTTAATTTTTTCGGTAAGCATTGGTTGTATTTCAGGAAACGGTGAAATAGTTTTTCCTTAATGCAAACTATTGTAAGATATTAAAAATGTTTTCCATTTTATGTTATTTGTCCCTAGGAAGGAACCTGGATAGTGATATCCTTAAAGACCTCTTCATAGCAACTGTGACCAAAAGAGGGAGAAATAGTTGATGCCAGAAAAGTGCTTTTTAGCTCTGCATTTTTACCAGTGGATTATTAAAATATCCTGGACCTGTTTTTCTTTTTTAATAGTGGAGCTTTATAAAACTGTTGCTCACATATAGAATATTAAGCCTGAATTTATCCAGAATGAGGAATTAATTCTTAATAAAGTAAATACGTGTATGTTCTTGAAACGTCACTTCTCCGGTCTTTGTTCAGATAGGTTCCATTAAAAAAAAAAAAAAAACCACGGGTCCCCAACTCCCTGTCCGTGGCATGACAGCAACCAGGCCATGCAAACAAGCAAAGCTTCATCCGCAGGATACAGGGAGCATGCAAAACCATGCCCCTTCTGTTCCATGGAAAAGTGTCTCTCCACGGAACCGGTCTCAAAAGGTTGGGGGGCTGCTGCTCTATGAATATTGAAAATTGTTTCTCTAGAGCAGGGGGCAACTTTAAGACCTGTGGAGTTAAACTCCCAGAATTCCTCAACCGACATGAATTCCCAGTTCTGAGAGCTGAAGTCTAGAAGTCTTAAAAGTTGCCAGGCTTGGATACCCCTGTAGTGAAACCACAGCTCAAATGTGAATAGATTTCTTTAGTTTTAATACACTTCTGTTTTTAAAGAATCGGGCTGCCTTATCAAACAAATGGGGATGACAACTTTACTTTAAGTGTGAGCTGGTGGAGAGCATGACTGGTTCTTTAAAGAGAGAGAAAAATCTTGGCCACTCTTCTAATAGATCAGATTTCATATAAATCTTAATAAGGGTTTCGATCTACTTATCAACTATATCTGATTTTCTCAGCCTCAGGGTAATTATTATTTTGTAAGTATTTCAGTGGATACTTTGTAGTAGAACCCTTTGTAGGTCTACTCAGAAGGAAGTCCCATGGGTTCAATAGGATTTACTCTTAAATAAGTAGCTACACATAGATTATTATAGAGGGTATTATGGCCTTCTGAAACTGCTTTGGAGGATTAAAAAAAATACAAATACAGGCAGTCTTGAAATAATATTGCTCCTGAAAATAATCTTGCTTATTTTAGAAAATGATGGCAAGTGGAAGTGGCTGATAGACTTTGAGTGACCTTGAAAAGTTAAAATCAGACTTGTTCTTAAACTGAAATTCTAAACGTTTAGTAAAGAGTAAGATCCATTGGTATAATTGCAGTAAGATTGCATAAGATCAGGTGCCCAGTACTTCTAATCCAGAAATTTGAAATATTTCAAAACAAGGATGTTTTTAGCATGATAGGAAAATAATACATTTTGGTGCATTTGATAAGTAGGTTATTTCTTCAGTTTGACTATTTTTAAAAAAAAAAATATTGGATAACTGCTTTAATACGTTCTGCTATTTCTAGACAGCTTTAAATCTTGGTAATTTTTGTAATTCAGTCCATTATAAATGAACACACTACAGATTGAAATTAAACATTCAACAGTATATCTCAATAAGTAATAGATTATCAGAAAGATTCTGAAATTTAAATATATTTGTCAAATATATGAGTGATGTTACAAGACAGTAGATGTCTTATTTTAATATATTTTGACAATTTCATTTACTACATGGGCAGTTGACAAGAATTTTATTTTTTGTGTGGGTGGGTTGTCTAAGGATAAGGGTGTTTTTTTTCCTCTTTTTTAAATTAAAAACGGTTCTTTTTCTGTATCTGTAAAGTGCTGTCCCTCCATGATTTGGGGAAAAAACCCTACTACTGTAACCATAGCATGCTTGTTTCTTCGTCCATCATTTCTTTCCTCTCAACCTCACTCCACACCTTATATAACCTGAAATACTTGCCCAGTTTATTTTTCCCACTTCAAGAATAAGCCATGCTTTCTTTCCATGAGTGTCCAATTTGCCTTGGTTTACAAAAATTTCCATTGCTTGGAGGCTCTTTTCCAGAATACGATTTCGGGACAGTAAGCCGCTAGAAAGTAGGATAGGCTTTCAAGAAGGCATGCGTCTTTCAGCCAACATTAATTTACCCAAAAAATGGAGCAAAAACCCTATGAGAATTCTGAGCCCAAGAATTTGCTTTAAGACCGTTCCTACTTCTTTCATACAAATGTTGCAGCTCTCTTTATTTCAGCCATCTAATGGGCTGGTTGGCTTAAGTTTTCTGGACCACAGCTTCTGTCACCTGTCACCATTAACCATGTTATCAACGGTTGATGGACTAGATAGTGTTTGGAGAGCCATGCCATGCCCATCTTTTAAGACCCATTCACACGGGACACCTGGATAGGATTTCTGAGTTCACCTTCCTATCTGGCAATGCCTATCAGAGGCAGAGAGGAGGGGGGGTCCCCTCCGAAGCGCTCCCCCCTTCCCCAGAGATCGGAGCATGCCAATGGAAAAGGAGACCCTCCCTCTTCAGATGCCGAGGGGGGGGAACAGGGCGATAAAAGACCCCACAGTCCCGAAGCTGGGTAATTCGGTTGCACCAGCTGCAGGTCCCCCTCGCCCCTTTTCGTGGCTGCTTGGATCTTCCCTTCCTATGAGCCATTCCGGCGAGGAAGCCCTTTCGGACCATCTCCGAGGTCGGACTTCAGATGAGGAAGAAAGTCCCGGCGTCTTGGGCGAAAGCACACGGGGACGCTGGCCCCGTCCCAAGGAGTCCCGGAGCGGTGCCGCCGGGAGTAGCCAGCCCACAGGAGCAGCGGGGAGAGGGGCTCCCGGCGCGGAGGTAGCTGCAGCGGCGGAGGCACCCGAGGGGCTGGCCAAGCCCCCTTACTCGTACATCGCGCTGATCACCATGGCCATCCTGCAGAGCCCGCAGCAGCAGCTGCCTCTGAGCGGGATCTGCGCCTTCATCCGCCGGCGCTTCGCCTACTACAGCCAGCGCTTCCCCGCCTGGCAGAACTCCATCCGCCACAACCTCTCGCTCAACGACTGCTTCGTCAAGGTCCCCCGCGAGCCCGGCAGCCCCGGCAAAGGCCACCTGTGGCGCCTCCACCCGGCCTCGCAGGGTATGTTTCACAACGGCAGCTTCCTCCGGCGCAGGCAGCGCTTCAAGCGGCCCGCGCCCTCCGCCGCCGGGATCTTGCTCTTCCCGCCTTCCCCTAGCCCTCTGCTGCCTCCGGCGGTCGGGCCTCTGCCCGCTTGCGCCTCGCCGGCGGCGCCGGAAAGAAGAGCGGGGGCGGTCCGAGGGCCCTTGCAAGCGGGAAACGGACGCCAGGGTCCCGGGGAGGAAGAAAAGCCGCCCCTGGGGGAGATCGGCCTGCAGGGCGGCGACAGCAGCAGGTGCTCCTTCAGCATCGACAGCATTATGAAGACGGCGCCTGCCCTGGTGCAGCTGAGCGCTTGGATCCCCTCCCCTGCCACCTGCAACCCCAGCGCGGCTCTGCTCTCCCACCCGGAGCGCTTCGTAGCCTCGTGGAGGACCTTGCTGACTCCCCGCACCGGTCAGGGTCCCGCAGCGCTGTTGGCGGGTCACTCAGAGTTGATCCTTAGCGTAGAAAGCCCCTCTCCTGCCTTCTAGATCCGCGCTCCCGATTCTCTTACTGAACCTGGCCAATTGCTTGCAGACGGCAGTTTCAAGGACGTGAAGCGATCAGGGTGGTGGGGTGAAGCACAGCATCCTACATAACGAAAATGTCATCCTTCTTTCTGGCAGCAACTGGGCAAAGTCTACATGTGCCCCACATCTAAGGATCCGTGTAATGCAGTGTTCTAATATCTAATCAGAATTGCATTGGAGCTCAATTCACACCAATGGACTGCTTATTAATCGTCAACATTTTAAATACATAAAAACAGAAATAGATGACTCCGATGAAAGGGCTGAATTGATAAAGAAGTTCCATTTTATTAACAGAATGAGACCCTTTGATTTCCAGGTTTTGCAATTACCTCCTTATGGCAACATATGTTTGTGTTTCCTTCCAGCTCAACTGAATACTCATTCCTCTTTTTTCTTCCCCAAATATTGTGGGTTATTCTGGATATAGTATTACTCTAGTCCTTTTCATCTGCCCTCCCATGCTACCAATATAATGCTGCATTTCTTAGTCATGATTGTAACCACTCACATTAATGTTATATAAATCTTAACATCCAAACATGCAAGTTGATCCAAAGACAGACAAGCTCCAGACAGAGTCTTCCATTAGTTTTGTTTGTCAAACATCAACAGGTTACTTAGAGCAACTAAAAATCGTAACTCTTTTTGCTATTCCTTATGTTCTACTTTCAACTTATTTCAACATTACTCCTAATTCTCAACAACTATAATTCATTTTGAACTGAAAAGATTTCAGTTTGTATTTCTACTTTATATACATCTCCCATCCCTTAGTTTATTCTTGCTATCAAGCATCAAAAACGTATCTTGAACTACAGGTACACAATTGCCTGTGGCACAGGTGTCAAATATATGTATTTCTCATATGAACGGATTGCCCTTCTTGGAGGATAAATCAGTATGTATTATGCAATCTGTCCTAGGCCTCAAAAAGTATCTTATTTAATTTAGTTCAGTAATATATCCCACTGCAAAAATTTCAGGGGTCAGCTATTAATACAATCAATTTCTATTCCTGGAATTGAGGGATCTCATTTTATTATTTGCTTCAGACAACAAAATACAGTAGTTTGGGATTATTTTTTTCTTCGATTCAATAAGAGAAAAAAGTTCACAGACAGCAGACAGACAGACAGTTCATCTGCTGGGATAGGTGGAAAATTAAGCATCCTATTTCATCTGCTTGCTTTTTAATATCTATTTCCATCCTATGTTTTACATATGAACCTGGGAGATTTTACCAAAACAGTTATTATCTCTGCGAGACTTATGTAAAGAAAAACTATGTGTTACACAGAATCAAATAATAGATTAAGATAGCAAAAAAACCAAAAACATTTTTGTGAAATTTAGAAAGTTATCTTTTTAACGTTCTTCTCATATAAAAATTCCTCATTTGTAATGAAGTAGTAGATCAGAGAAGGAGCCATGTTAATTTTTTTGTGGTTTTTGTGTGTGTGAGTTATACTGTATGTAGGATTTTTTTTCCAATGTGGGGATAATTTTAAAAAATAATACAAATAATCACTGAGTAAGATTTTCTTTCATTCTCTTCTTGAGTGAACTGGTTATTTACTAACCTGAAACTGGTTAAGTATGTATTTAAGCCAATCATTATCTCTTAGCCCCAGACTGGGAAATCAAAAAAACATCTATATACTATCCCCGGGTAAGGCAAAATACAATCCATAACTTTCAGTGAAGAGGTTTTCATTACTCTGCAGTGGAATGATTTCAGCTGACAAACCAATCTTTTCCTGTCAGATTGCATTATATTAAGCATTTGCAGCCCCATGCTTTTTATGCAACTTCAACTTCTGTACGGCTTTTGCATTTAACATCAAGCTTCCTAATCATACATCAACACAGTTTGTAACTTACACAAGGTGTTAACTGTAAATGGCAAAACATGTCAAAGCAGTTGGAAAGTAGCTGAAAAAGGCACTTCATCCTGCAGTGGATTGACTTGGGCTAATAATGAAATCTATTATCTCTCTAACATCCATCTAAACATATACATATGCACTCACATATACCTATGACTTAACTTCATTTGGAAGTTTGTCTTGATAGCAGGCATAGAATTCATGCTCCTGAATTTATGCTAATAGTCGTTAACAAACAACTTTTTTTCAAGGTTATCACAAGTTATATTTTTATACAGTTAAACACTGTTCCAATTAAATTTGTATATATAGTACAATTCCAGTTAAGGTTATATAGAACTTGAAAAAATGTAGTATACAATGAAGATTTTTCACTCCAGGTGGTGCTATTCAACCACTTTCTCAGACATATTTTAAAAGTTTAAAGTACATACAGGCACCAAGCATCTGTTTTGGATTTCTGTTGTCAGAATACTTTTCGTGCTTGCTTTTTGAATTTTTAAATAAATCTTATTTTGATTTTTTATTACTGTGTTTTAGGATTGGTGGCATTATTGTGGATGATTTATTTAGTTTTCTCTAAGAAGAAAAGTAGCATTATTTTCTGAACATGCTGCCCAGATGCTGGTAATTAGTATGATGTTTAAAGGGAGGGAAGGGGAGAAAAAGGGTATGCAGTAGTGAGATTAACATTATGAATTTTATCTGGAATATTTGCTACAATTTTTGCAGACTTTGCAAGAAAATATCTTGGGCTGAAAATGTTTGCATTTCTACAGTACCTTTAGTTCTCTAAAACAGTAATACTTATCCTGAATATTAAGAAAACCTTAAAATTATACATATCTAATATCTGATTAATGCAATCTCAGATCAATATCATGAGATTAAAATACATATGCATGTCTTAGCATTTGTGACTGTTTTTAAAGTAATTACAAGCAGTGAATATTTTTCTGATGATTCACAAGAAATATTTTATTTTTTTCCATAGCCTTAATTCCCAGGAGCATATTGTAACATTTCACAAAGATTATTGGCAGTTATTCAACACCTAGCCTTTTTTATACACAACATTCATGCAGCTAAATTAAGAAAGAACTCAATACAGCAGTGAAATAAACAGAAGATATCCACATGTAAGATAACACAATGATGTAATGGTCATAATTGTTTGATTTTTCATTATGTGTACATGTTAAGCAATTGTTAATATAGCTCAGGACAAAATATCAGTGTTCATAATAAAAATACAGCAATAGAATTGATAAAGCTTTTCACTTGGAAGCTGGATGAAGTAGAAAATCTGGCAGATGCTAAGTAAGTTTATCTTTTAATACTTTTTGGTCCTCAGGAATAGTGCTATTTACCTTTGGTTTAAATAGAAAATTGGAAGCAGGTAAGTGTGCATTCTGAACTTACAAACACGCCTTTTCTTCTTACATGGTGAAAGGAAAAAAAGAAGCATTATTCCAGAAATTTTCTTGGCCTCTTTGTAAATCCCAAATAGTTTTCCAAAGCTTGCTTCAGAATAATTAAGTTTGGCAACAACTTTTATAAAGGACGAAAATGCACAGTAACCTTTTGCTGTGTCTCCCCACTTGCATAAATATAATGGAAAGTAAGCTTAAACTAAAAGCATTTGCTAAACCTGCCAAGAGTAGAAATTGAGCAATCTGATACCTTAGTTTTCAAACATGATTTATGCATTGTGGCAGTTCCAATGCTCCATATGAACTGACTGAACATCCTAGAATTTGTTTCAGAGTTTTTTCCAGTATGCAAGACTTACATTACAAATACGGTAATGCATTGCCCTACCCTTTGCTGGATTTAGTGTTAGATTTAGTGCTGGTGGTTTATCTGAAAGTGACGAATTGCTCATTTCCCGAAGATATTGTACCCATTCAGGTTAGCTGTCTTATAGCTTCTTCATGTTTTGTCATCATACTTATAGCATATACTTACTTGTAATTTCCATTTGGTATTTTTCTCCAAATACTGGTAGTCCTTATTAACTGAACTGCCTTGTTATCAGTTACAACTGTGACGAAAAGTAATTTTACTACCAATCCTTGCATTCACTACCTCGACAGGTCTGTAAAGCAAAGGAAAGCTGAAATTACATTGTAAGCACAGTTGCAGCTTCACTTAGCAGCTGCTTCACTTAACTCTGAGTTATCAATCTAAGTGTGGTCGCTAAATGAGGACTTCCTGTAAGCATAGTGGTGTACATAAGTTTAAGATCAAGTATTTCAGCCAAACAAAGCTGTTAAGCAAACTGCAAATAAATAATTCCTATTTCTTGACTAACCGTTAAAAAGGTCAAATTGGTCTATACAACAGTTTTTCAAGGTCCTTTACCCCCTTTCCCTTCTTGTAAGCAAAGGCACCCACTGAGTCAAGAGATTTCACCGGTGATTAAATGTATATCACAATGTACATTAAGCTCATCCTTTACATAAGTACATACAAAACATTAGATATATACAAAAATAGTGGGGACATCACAATCCTTTCCAGTATTTGCTCCCTTTGTGTGCATCCATGTTCTAACAGACATGCAGTGTTTCATAACAGTATCCACACTACTCCGTTCCACAAACTAGCATATAATATGAAACTGGATTAACTAAACCATGAGGTTAACCGTGGATAAGTATGGTGCACAAATACCACTCCAGCCTGTGACTTTATATGGAGTAAACCTGGTGAATTCCCTCCTGCAGTGTCTACAATCAACAGCTGACTGACCAAAGCTTGCTGGTTAGAATTCCTGAGGTATATGTTTATCCCATTTAAATATACAGTAGAAATACTTATAGTATTTAGGAACATACATAGAACAATATGCTTATCTTCCCTTAGCATGATGAGAAACATTGTTTTATGTCAATGTGTTCTTATTGTGACGTATTTTTTTCTTCCATATTCCCTTCCAGCCAGTCTTGTCCCCAACTGTCTTTAGCATCATTAGACAGAGTAATGGATCCAAAATAGCACAGTGAGGAAGCAGTATATTATTTATTGGGTAACTTTAGATTCTGGACTTAATGGTCTTCCTGCTCTTTGGATGGTAAATTGTATTAAGCTTGGAATATGTTCTAGTTTAGACAGGGCTATCCCAATTTGGGGCTATAGTCTGAGCAGGCTGCCAGCATTAAAAAAAAAAGTCCTTATCTAAGGCTTGAAAATATTATTATAATGTAGTACAATCCTGTTGATTTGGTGAATGGAGCCCTAGGCTTTAATCTCAAAGGAGAAAGAGGAAAAAGTGATTCCTTCTTCTAAAATAAGCCATTATGGAATGGCTTCCATTCTCTGGCTGGATTTCTGATCCAAGGGAGAAAGAAGAAACAAATTCATAAAAAGAAAGTAAAAAGAACAGAAAGAGCAACAATAACAGGTGGGGTTGGCGAAGGAACAGGACAGCCATGAACAGGACAACCCATAAGAACAAGAGATGCAACACGAACCGGAATAAAATTCTGTGAAAATTAAGTATATTTTTGCTATCAGTCTTTTTTCTTCCACCTTTCTCTCCTTTCTTTGTGTCTTACACAGTGCTAACCTGAGGGTGGGGCCTGTAAAATTATTGATTTTAAAGAACCGTTGTAGGAATTTTACTTGACTGAAGAACTAAGGAGAAAATATTTAATTAATTACCATTTAGAGACTTTTTGTTTTCTAACACATAGGAGCCGCCTACAGTATTAGAAAAAGAAAACCCTTAACATTGTTGTTACAACATTTTTCAAAAATGCTGACTTGAAAACCCACCTGATATCAAGGCCCAAAGTAAGGAAAAAATGGTTACTAAACCAAATCCAAGTTATAAAAGGAACCCAGCTACACTGTCACCGCTGATGTGTCATGCGATTGCTTGGAAATACATAACCTTTCATCCTGGTGGATCCCACTGTCCTAACAGAACACTGTCCTAATGCTTTTAGCTTAGGATCATGTGGCAGTGGGTCTATGAGCAAGCCCCCTTTTACACGGGTATGGGCTGCGATTCCCGCCCAGAGCTCTCTTTTAGCTGATCCTAACGAGCAATCCCAACCAGCAAGGCGAGAAGCGCGCCAGGCTGATCTATCTATAAAGGGCTGGGGCGGCTTTGTGCAAAATAGAAAGCTGGAGGACTGACAGGATGTGATCCTCTGGAACAAATGTCTTTTACACACAGAGAGAGAGAGAGACGCCCCAGCCTCTAGTTACATCTCTGGCAGCGCCCAACAACTCTCAGCTTCGCTTACCGGAGTTATTACTGGCCGAGGCGGCCGCCTGCAAAGAGGCTTTGGCAGCCCCCTCGTGTCCTTCTTCGAAAAGGGCAGCTGGCTCGTCCCGGAGGACATTGCAGAGTGGGAGAGCGCGGGCAGGGCGGCTGCGAGCGCTCCGGGCGGGAAGAAGCCTCGGCTTTTCGTTTTCCTGAAGCGAATTTGCTCTCGGCATCATGCACAGCTACAGGACGGCGAAGCAGAACCAGGATTAAGGCGGGAAAAGAGGCGCGGTGGGGTGGCTGGGCAGGGCGGGGCGGCGCTGGGAACTCATCCTTCTCCCGAAGGGAGAGCCCCGGGCAGAAGCATCGCCACGCCGACCGAAGGAAGCTCCTAGCCGAGATCCCGTGCGGGCTAGAAGCCGAGCGCCATGGAGGGGAGTCCGATCCCGGTACTCACGGTGCAGACGGTCCCGTACGAGGACCAGAAGCCGACGGGCGGCGGAGGGCTGAGGAGACCCACCGCGATCTTCGAGGGGCAGCGCAATTACTTGCCCAACTTCATCCAGAGCCTGCTCTCCTCCATCGACCTGCGCGACCGTCAGGGCTGCACCATGGTGGTGGGCAGCGACGGCAGGTACTTCAGCAAGACGGCCATCGAGGTGGTGGTGCAGATGGCGGCAGCTAATGGGGTAAGGGCGGCGGCTCCTCGTCCCTAGGCTCCTCCGGAGCTTCGTTTGAAGGCGGACTTTCTCCAGCGGGATATTTGGGGGATGTTTCCCCCATACTTCTAACTCGGGATGAGGATGAGGATGGAATTAGGGCAATATGTCCTTCTAATCTATTTTGGGGAATTCTGAATTCAAAAAGAGTTTGGATCCAGTTGATCTTGTAAACCAATTTATAAGGTCAATTGGATCCGGTTTCCTTTTGAATCTTAAAGTTGCCATTATCCTAATGGATACCGGATTGGATCCATAGGGTAATAGATCTGCAGCCCATGATTTATTCTATCACATCCTATTACACTTGGGTATGATATATTTTCTGTCACATCCCATCTGCCCTATTATCTATGGCTTCTATGCAGTTTATTTATATGTATAATGCCCCATCCTTTCCTCTGTAGAACGGTTTGCTAGCCTGCCCTTCATTGCCCCATCTGTGTAAGTTCATGATTGTTGCAATGATAAAATTGTGCTACAGGGCTTGGTCTACTGACTCGTTTGTTGTGAGTGTTAGAGAACAGCTAATTGATAGTTTACAGTTTACTGGGCTCTATTTTGGAAGCTCACTGTGTTTGACATATTGAGTTGAGTTTGACATATTTACTCCAATACTTTATGAAAAAAATGCAGTGGTTTTTCACTGGGTTGTCTTGCCATCCACCACATCTATCAGATTGTTCCAAAGTCTTTGTCTTAATTTCCCCCTCTAGTTCAGTGACCCATTGCTTTTATTATTTACTCCATCTGCCTGATCATATAGTTTGCATATTGCATGCTTTCCTCTGTACTGCCTTTTCATGATTTAACGAACTACAGTACAAGACCATCAAAAATTTAGCTTAGCATATTGTGCAAACTCAGTCTGTATGGTTAGTTCAGTGTGTTGTATGAAACCAGGAAGTTGTGTTAATTAAGCAAAGTATGTGGTGAAATACATATAAGCATATTGTGTGAATTCAGCCAGGAATCACTCTTGTAATTTATTTATATTTCTTTAATTTCATAGAATAAGATGGATTTGAAATCTGTGAGGTGAAAAGTTACAGTTTCTCAAGCGTGGTTACCTACATTCCTTTAGTTTAAAAGTAGTTCCATCATACCAGTAAATCTATTTAGGAAGAAATGTGTGCACTTAGACATAATTAAGGCCGATTTACAAGTTTAAAACACATAATAATTTCAATATGCAAAGGATATGTTTAATATCCAAGCTATACGTCTCACATTATTGCATTTTTGAAGGCCATGTAATATATTTCTGAGTCAGTGACATCTGCCTGACCTTTTTCTTGGCTTGCAGAGAATAAGGAATCTCCCTCTGAAGAGACAATAGTAGACTTGCTGTGGGAAAGTATTGTAGGCAAATCTGCCTTGGAAGGAAATTAGAACATTGAGCCAAATCCTCTGCAAACATCTTTCATGCTTTTACTGAAGAATTTTAACATGGTCCTGGTTATGCTCTTAACAAAGAGACAGATAATCTAAAAAGGAGTGCCCACCATTTGTATTTTCTACTGATAATAAGAAACTGGATTTGACGGTGCACCTCTTGGCACCTCAGTAGATTGCTCACTTCCAAAATTACAAAAAAAAAAAGTTTATGTTTACAGAATAGTCTATATAAACCAGATATAAACTTGAATGGAGTAATCTGAAGCTAGTGGATTGTAAAGAGCAAAGCACAAATTGGAAATAAAGGAGATTAAAAGCTAAAACAAGCAAGACCAAACAGGCTGATAATTAGTGATTTCCAAGGCTAAACCCGATCTTATCTGTAGGATTTTATCAGAGGAGTTGGAAATGCAAATCCTGATGTCTCTTTCTCTTTTGCTCCTGATTAAGACACAAACATGCCCCACCCCAATGTTTTTTTCTGTCATGTTTTTATGTTAATTTTTCACTGCTAGCCTCATTCCCAGCTCCCAGTTATGCTTTTTTCTGGCTGGTTGCTGAGTTTGGTCCTCTGTGTCCAATTTGGCCTGGGCTTCAGAGTCATCCCCTTGATAATGCCTGACTGGTGCTTTGCATAGAACTTGTCAGGTCTTGCATGGGTTCCTCGTACAGTAAATAAAGAACAAATCCTTGTTGCACGGAAGAGTTAGAACCCATTGGTCTAAGCTATTGTCTATACTCATTTCGCCCACTTAGACAGAGTGATTGATGGCCCACAAGTAACACTTGGAGGAATGAGAATCCATACATCCTTTGCCTTAACCTGGTACATAATAAATAAGGATAGGGCAATCCAGTGACATTGTTTTATGGTAGAATGGGGATCTGAATGGGGCCAGTCAACATTGTGCTGACATATTGTTTTGCTGACTGAAAAACTGCTGGAGAGCATATTAATTCAGCAGTGAGGAAGAGCCCCGATTGGAATAGTTCCTGAAAAATATTTTAGCTAGCCTAAGATATAGCTGATCACCCACACAGGGTATAGTTGTTCCAGTAGAGTCTTTCTTTATCCCTTCCAATTACTTGGATATTTTGTCATATTGTACAGTATCAGCACTATATGCTGTGCATTTTGGTGCCTCCAGGTTAAATATTCCAAATTGTTGACATTAAAAAACATCTAACCTTTTTCTCCGTTGTATCACATCAGACTTAACCTTCCCCACAAGATATATTATGTGGACAGATCAGAAGACTGTATTGTAATAATCAGTGCTGTTTTCTAAAAAAAAAAAAAAAAAGGTGCCGGAACTCACACACATCATACAACCCACCTTGCCTACCCTACAAGGTTCCATCCCAAAAAGGTGCCAGAACTCCGTTCTGGGCGTTCTATGAGAAAAAAAACCCTGGTAGTAGTAGTAGTAGTAGTAGTAGTAGTAGTAATAATAATAATAATAATAATAATAATAATAATAATAATAATAATAATAATACTTTCCTTGTGATTATTTTCTCATAACTGCAGGTTATAGTGCTGCTATTTTGATATCACAGTAACTTGGCTTCACAACCATTTCCTTATCAAATGCCATCATAATTTAGAATTAGATAAATGTTTGTTATATTCTTGAAAAATATGTCTTGTCGTGAATGCTGAGACTTTTTTCTTTTAATCTAATCTTGTTAAATTTGTTGAGGAAAAAATATAAGTGAGGGAAACAATCTGTTCTTAGTTGTGGAATGTGGGAAAGGGCTGAAAAACATGCTTTGTATGGGAAAAAAATTCCATGTTTGATTCAGAATCATGAAAACATGCCTCTTATTTGACTATTTGCCAGTAATGACAGTTATGAGCCAGAAGTTTCAAAAATACAGTATTATTTTTTATAAGACAGCTTACTTTCAGTTTCAGTGCACTACAGTATTTGATTATAATGGAAAAACATTAGCTGGTTCATACATTGCATTAAGCAGTGTTTCTCTGAATTATGGATTATTGATTAAATTACAGTAGGCCAGTTTCACACAGTGAGGTAAGCCAGGAACACTAGTTCAGAAACCAAAATGGATAATATCTATGGAGATTCTCAATCCAGATCATGGTTGTCCCAAAAGGCAACTGAATTTGGGGTTTTTTTTTTTTGAAAACATTTTGCTTCTCATCCAAGAAGCTTCTTTAAACAAGCCACATTAAGTGATATGAACTTGGCCGTTATGAAAAATATATAAGGAATACAAAAACAAAAATTTGGTAGCATCTGAGATGTAATCTTTTTGTCTATGTATGTATCAAAGTTAATTTATTGATTAAAATGTATGACAATTATGAAACAGGTTGGTTGAAGAAGCAACTCTTAGACTTTTCCTGAACAAGTCATTCATATAGAATTTTATGTGACTATGTGTTTTATATTTTTCAAATAATATATGTGATATTACAATTCTGATAATAGTGCTTTGACTGAATACTGTAAACAGAAATATTTTTAAATTCCACTGAAATGTATTAAAAGTCAAGGCATTTTAAGAGTTAGCCTTTTTTTAAATAAACTATGTCACTTTAATTTTAAGGCAAGACACAGAGAATTTAAAAAAATGGTTTATTTGAATGTATAGGGTTTGTGAGCTCACACATTATAGGCATTCTGGTCAAGTATGCCTTAAACAATTTCGCCTATATGTCCCAGTCTCTTCAGCTCATTTTTATTTTTGTTAAAAGAAAAAAATATAGCCCTTTGAGAAATATGCTTCTACAATTTGTGAAAAGGAATTGCATATTTAAGAGCTCCTTTGCACATTAAAAAATCCTCACAGCTAGACTGTAAATGTCTGTTCACCAGTGTGTTTAAAATCTATACATTTTTGTTATTTTAAGAATGTTTTCAAAAGTTGAAATTAGTAGAACAATATTTAAGAACAGGTTGTGCTTCATGATATTCTACAAAATTGTCCAATCAAAATGCACACTCTTGTCAGATCTTTCAACAGATGGCTAGTCTTTCAGATCCTGTCTGTGTTCAAAGCCCATAAACCAGCAAGACACTTTTTTTAAAATTGAGGATGCCGTCCTGATCATACAGTACATAACGTAAGGGATAGTTATTTTAATAGCCAAAGGGATCCATGTGAAGAAAGTTGAATATGTTCATGGCTTAAATGCTTCTAATACTTAGAAGTACAAAACATTTGAGTAGTCACATTCTCAAGGGATAAACGCTTGGGGTTTTTTAATAGAATAAAACAACTGATTATATAGCAGTTGTAAAGTTAGTAGTACAGTATGATAGAACAGTTAATTAACATCTACTGCATGTTAAGCCTTCCAGGTTTAGCCAATTTTTTCCTGCTTCTATTAAGATAAGGATAGAAAATTGTATTTTGTATAGAATGTTATATTCTTGGAAGCTCTAGTGGGGATAGGAATGTTCAACAATCTCATTGTGAAGTTGTCTTCCTTCAGTTTTAGATTATGTTTTCACTTTGCATCTTCAGCCAGTGCCTCCACTATGACCTCGGTTCACCAGATAGAGAGGCATTCAACCCAGTTTGAAAATTGCCTGTTCTATATATTAATACGTATCTGAAATACATTAGAACTTTTCTGATTCTGACCAAAAGTCTGAATGTTCCATCCATTCCCATTCTTTAAGTGCAGGACCTATTTGATTTTCCCCATAGTCTCCTTACCTTCAAACATTCTTCCCACATATGTATTCATGGCTGTACTCTCCACTGCATTTCTGGCTTCCTTCTACCGCTGAACTCACCTCTGGTGCATTTCCCACATCCTTTGCTTCTTCTATCTGCCAGCCTCTCTATTCCTCATTGCCTTTCCATCCTTGTGCTTAGGTCTACTGTCTTTTGTTAGCAAAAGGTTTGTGATGTTGCAAAAAAGAGTTTTATTTCTGTTTATTAAATTTATATGCCGCCCATCTCACGATTCGAGGCGACTCGAGTCTTGAGGTCATAGTGTCCTATTAGCTGCAATTTTGGTAGTTTAGTTTTGGTATTCCAAACTCACCGCTAACAAAACAAAACAAAAATGAAAATATTAGCTTAAGTTAAAATAAAAGCATTAACTGTAGCTGCATGCCCTTTGGATGGTGACTCTATTCTCTTTTGGACTAGGAGATTTGATTTGCTGCACAAAGCTTGAAACAGCAGTCAGATTCTGCTGATACATTCTTATATTAAAGGAAATATTGTCTAGGGTATTGTCATTCCAATCCAGACATTGATTGATTGATTGATTGATTGTGTGTGTGTGTACAGATACAATATCTCCTGTCTTTATTTACAAATAACTCAATATTCAGCATACCTTCTCCTCCTATTTTGCCCATGACAACCCTGTGAAATGAGTTGTTGAGGTAAAGTGATTGTCCAAAGGATATCCAGCTGGCTTTCATGGCTAAGATGGAACTAGAATTCATGGCTGTCCATGTTGTAGCCTAGTGCCTTAACCTTAGGCCAGGGGTAGGCAACCTTGGCTCTTTTATGACTCGTGGACTTCAACTCCCAGAATTCCTGAGCCAGTTTGGCTCAGGAATTCTGGGAGTTAAAGTCCACAAGTCATAAAAGAGCCAAGGTTGCCTACCTCTGCCCTAGGCCAAACTGGCTCATTGTTATTTATTTGTTATGTATAGATTATCAGTAGTATTGTTTGAAGAGTGGTATAAGAAAAAAAAACATAAAATCTGTACAAAATGTTGATGCATTTGAGGTACATATAGTCTTGTGCAGATATGTGCAGTCTATTGCATGGTTTCTGTGCCTGTCATTTGGCAACATCACTACAGTGTAAATTTTAACAATCTGCATTGCTTTCTGGCTACTTAGGTCTGAACTGGATTGTTAACTATGTTTATGTGTAAAACACGACACACAATGCCATGTAATGTTTTTCTGTACATTGTATAAATGAAAAAAGTTATTCCACAGTGCACTTTAAATAACAAATCTAATTTACAAATGTATTTGCAATTCGCAGTAAAAATATATGATAGTGGCTGATTCTAATGGTTATTCAGTATTTATTTTGTATTTTTATTTCACCTTTCCTTAACAATATTTAAGCCAAGATGATTGACTTTCTCTCATTCTCTATTCTTTTCAACTCTTACATTTTTATTAACTTAGCAAAAATATATGACCTGTCATTTTATCAATTGCTTGAATGTTTTTAAGCAGATTGGATCAAAAGTTGAATTTGTATATATGTGCAGTGTAAATATGTTTTGTTCTACAGGACATGTTCATAAACCAAAACTGGAAAGATTGACCAAGAGTTTGTGGCAATCTGTTCCCATCTTTTTAGCATTGGCACTTCCCCTTGGCAGAAAAGGCTGAGTGAAGAGAAGTCCACAATATCAACTAGAAATAAGAGGCAAGATTTCAAAACCACCTTCACAAACTGAAAGAAGTCTTTAAAAGGATGAAAAATACTCCCAAATGATTGTGCATATAATTTTATTTTAAGTCAAATTTTGAGAGACTTAGAATGGCCTGAGAAGTTTAATTTTAAAAAGTTCTACTAATTTGGCCTACTCGCACAGACTTCTAGAGACTTGAAAAAGTTTGTATCAGAGAAAGAGTTTCTCCCCTGTTCTCTGATTAGAGCAGTGGTTCTCAACCTTTTTAATTCCGCGACCCCCAACCGGTCGTAAGTCGAGGACTACTCAACCGGTCGTAAGTCGAGGACTACTCAACTGGTGCAGCACCATTTGCAGAATGGGACTTTTGGCGGGCTCAGCAGGGCAGAGACAGCCTGGACAATTCCTATTGGCTTTTGAAAGCCAATAGAATTAGACTCTATTCAAGAGAGTCTATTCTATTGGCTTTCAAAAGCCAATAGAATAAAAGGGAGTAGCACAGCTAAGGAAAAGGGGAAAAAAATGGCAGACTGCGTTGTTTGGCGACCCCCGTGAAATGGTCGTTCGACCCCAAATGGGGTCCCAACCCACAGGTTGAGAACCACTGGGTTAGAGTTAGACGCTGACAAAGTAGAAGAACGTTTTGTTAGTCTTCCTTATCCATTTCAATTCCATTTAAACAGTAGCAGAGGTGATGGCAGCCTCATAAAGACAAGAAATACAATTTCCTTCCTTCCTTGAATTGCTAGTAATTGAAGTCCCAATGGTATTTTGTTTCTCGGTTCCATCAGGCTGGAATAGTTCCACATCGTCTAATAAGTAAAATTTAAAAAGGAACATTTGGAAGAACAAAGTGACTTAAAGGGAATTTGGAAAATCTCAACTGTTTCTAATAAGGTAGAAATGACAAGTCTTCTTTGCAAAGCAGGCTGCTAAGCCATAAGAGGCTTATCTCTCACTAAAAACTATACATATTTACTGTTACATTAATACCATCTTTTAAAAATGAAATATTATTATTTTTAGTTTAGCTCTTTCTCAAGGAGATGTATGGTTTTCATTTTATGCATGACTGTTTAAGCAAGGGGGAAAAAATGAACTCACTTTTCAGAGAAAAGAGTCTGAAGCTGCACTTGCTTTGTATTTCATTCCAAAATATTCATACAGTTTATTATGCTTTTGCAGCACTTCATTTAACTCATTCCAGCTTGATTATGGCAGTCTTCCTTAATTTGGTGTCCCCACTGTAGTCTTAAATGCACTACAGATGATCCTCGACTTACGACCACAATTAGAATCACAGTTTCTGTCGCTAATCAAGGTTGTTGTTAAAGAAGTTTGTACACAATTTTGCAAAGTTTTTGCACAGTTGTTAAATGAATCACGGTCATTAAGTGAATCCCGCTTTTTCCACTGACTGCTTGTCAGAAACCAACTGGGAAGGTCACAAATGGTGGATTGCATGACCTCATGATGATGCAGCAGTCGTAAATACATGCTGGTTATCAAGTACCCAGATTTTGATCACATGAACATGGGGATGCTAGGATGGTCGTAAGTGCAAGAACTGGTCATAAGTCACTTTTTCCAATGCCATTGTAACTTTGAACAGTTGCTAAACAAATGGTGGTAAGTCAAAGGAATCTGTACATATATACATATGTACATATTATTCTTATCCTCAGCCAGCCCTTCTTGCATTTGAAATTGTGCTTCAACACATGTGGGAGGCATCAGGCTCAATAAGTGATAAATTTATTATCAATTAAATATAAATGTTTTACATATTTACATATTTATTTTTCTATCTTTTATCTTTATGTTTCTTATTGGTAATCACTTGAAAATCTGTTCTTATCTAGTGTATTAAGAATGTTTGATGGGTCCTTTTTTCTGAGTGAGCTTAAAAAATAATCTATATAAGTTGCATTCAGATAATTAAAAAAAAAAGAAAGCAAGGGAGGAAGGAAGAAATTGCCCTTCTGCATTTGGACTTTCTGCCATTGGTGATGACCTTACTTTCCCTAATATTTTTTGTATGATTTTTTTATATAATATTTTCCCAAGAATTGTGAAATTCTTGGGAAAATATTATATTTCACCTAACAACTTTGTGAGGTAAAGCAAGGGTCCCCAACCCCTGGTCCGTGGGCCGGTACCGGGCTACGGCATGCCAGCAACCAGTCCACACAAACAAGCAAAGCCTCATCCGTAGGATGCAGGCAGCACACAATATCACACACTGTCCAATCTGTAGAAAAACCTCTCTCCACAGAACCGGTCCCTGGTGCCCAAAAGGTTGGGGACCTCTGAGGTAAAGTATAGATTAAGACATGCAAAATCACTCAGTGAGTTTAATGACTAAATGAAGGTTTTTATAAGCTGGATGTGTTGATGAATTTTAGGTGATCATGATTCAGTGCTTTGTCTGTGGCTTATGCTACATCAAGGAAATGCACCACAGTATCTCTCATAAACCTCTTTTGAATTTCTAGTTGATGAGAGGCTCTCTTCTACATTTTTTGGTGGATAAAATATCACATAGGCACAGAGATGAGCATCACCCATCTCCCTCCGACAAGCAAAGAATTCTCAGTTTGTGCGCAACAAGCACCAATTTAAAATTAATTATAGGCACCCCATCCACATACATGTTTGGATGTGCAAAGGGAATGCAGATCACTCTTTTTTTTTTTTAGCTGTAGCACTGGGAGGAAACCTCAGGGTCACGTCACTCATCAAAATCTGCTAAGTTCTCACTATGTTAAGGGCATTGGGCCACATTCTTGAATCCATATATGGTGATGCTGTTGTTTCGCACACCATACGAAGACTGGTATCATGACAAAATTATTATCTCTGAAGGCTTGATTACATACCAGTTAGGGGTAAAAGGAATCCCAGAGTTGGTTTTAAAAATCAGAGAGAGCTGTAAGTAGAATTTCTTAGCTGGTTTGATATTCAACATAGTAGATTACTTGGATTTTAGTAACTAAAAAAGAAAAACCATGGTTGACTCTTTAATATGCATATATGCTCTATTCTTCAATAATATCCCAATAACATGCTTTCCTCTTTCAAAAAATAAATCATTTAAATTCAAGTTTCTTATTTTTCAGACAGCTAGGCAGTTCTACAATAAATGCTAGGAATGGATCAGAAAATGTTTCAGTTGAAGAACAAGCATGCTTTACAACTGGACATTCAGTATTAGATCATGTTCTTATTTTGCAACATCTACAATAGATGAAAATATACTTTTAAGTTAGGATCCGCACAATATGCAACTTTTAACTATTTCAGAATCACTTTTCTACTTATTGCTACACATAGTGCAAACTTAAGATTAATAGATGCCTGCTTCTTCTGATATAAAACTTTGTGACAATTCTAGTTTAACAGTTAGGTAGATGCTGTTATCTTAGATACCAATTGGTCTAAGCAAACTTTATATAGTTTAGCTGCATATTGCAAGATAGAAGCACTCAACATTAATTATGCAAAACCTAAAATATTGGTACAATAGAAAAGAATATGTTGGTGTATATACAGAATATAATATAAGCGCCCTAAAATATATGCTTATCCAATTTAAGAAGTTTAGTTCTTTACATATATAGGAATAGTGTTTCGTGCATGGCACACTTAGAGTACATTGTCTCTAGCAACAGAAGTCAGCAACAGTTCTGCAGTCCTTGTATTACTCCAGCAGTGCATTATTCATACTTATTTTCAGCTAGAGTGCAACACTTTTGTTCAGAGCCCAGTTGAGACCATATAGGTCCTTCACTTCCTTTAGAGATTTTTAAAGAATATATTTCAGATCCTATGCAGGGGTGTCAAACCCAATCGCATCGTGGGACATATCGGGACTTGGTTGCCCTTGCAGAGCTGTAATGGGTGTGGCCTGTGTGGGGCGCATCCGGTCCTCGGACCCCGTGTTTGACATGGCTTTGTATTCCCAACATGGACTTAAACCATGAGGCTGATGTGGCCAAAATTAAAACTAACATTTGGTCATGCATCTTTTTTACTGGTTAAAATTACTTTTTAAAAAATTATTTTTTTTTTCACATTTTACATCAGGGGATTGATGCCTCTGATTTTCATGTCTGATTTTAAGTGATGACTTGGTTTCATCTACGACAGCGCACACGAAACTGAAGTGCTGTGGTTTCTTCCTTAAAGCAATCCTGAGGTATGTGAACATGCAGTGGCTGCCTTTAAATAGCGTGCCAAGGAACTGGCTATCGAAGATGTTTTCATTTTTCAAGCCAACTAAATACTTAAGTCAAATATGGTTCCTAATTTCAGAAGAGCTCTGACCTGAGAAGAGTTATGTAATGTTCTCCCAACAGCTGTTTTTGAGGGGAAAATTTGGGCTATCCTGGGATATCTGAACAAAAACGTTGCCTCTGTGATGAAAGAGACTTTGACCTATTAAACCACATTTTATTATATTTATTATTGCTCTCATGGTAAAGATGCCTAGCTGAAGCTAATGATACCACATTTAAGCAGACTTCCAATTCACCTGGATTTATTTTATTTACAATTGTTATTATCTAGTCACTATAATTTTATTTCTTTTAGCAAGATTTTGTTTTACTATTTATTAAATATACCATACTTCAACCAATTTCAATATCATAATTATTGTCTTTTACTGCATTTTTTATTTCCTGTCTCACAATTCTTGCTTCTGCATTTGAGCTGGTCTTTAATTGTGATGAAGTACTTCTACTAACTTTACTCTTGTCAATTTATATTATAGTGCCAAATGGCAAATAGGATATTTGCCTCTGAAGTTACTCCTATATTAAACTCAAATAATATTAGAATAACGCTATGAAAGTACAGAAAGCCAGTTTGATGTATTCAATAAGGCATAAGGCAAAAAAACTGGGAGACTGTGAGTTCTAGTCCCACCTTAGGCAAAAAGCTGGCTGGATGACTATGGGCCAGTCCGACTTTGTCAGCTCTAGGAAGGAGGCAATGGCAAACCACTTCTGAAAAACCTTGCCAAGAAAACTGCAGGGACTTGTCCAAGGAGTCTCTGAGAATTGGGCATAATTGAAAGGAAGAAAAAAAAAGTATAGTTCAATTAATGGCCGCTTTCTTATGTTAAACACAGTGAGCAAATTATTATTAACTGCATACCCAAAATTATGTCATCCTGTAAGAATGGCATGGGGTTTACTTTTTGATTCACACTAATTTTGGCAAGTACCACACAGCAAGCCAAAGTGTTCGGAAATGCACTGTATTTTTGGCCTTTATTTTTAACACAGAAATATGACTCTGGGGAAAGCTACAGGTCCTAGCTATCAATCATTCTTTGATCCTGCTAAAGGCTCCCATGAATGACAGTTGCTGTCTTTTCTCATGCCTATTAAAGGTCTAAGCCTACAGTTGTACCCACATGTTTCAGATTCCTGCATATTGATGAAGACTAGTTGATTTCTAATGACTTCCATTGACAAAATTACAGACTCCAGCTTTGATTATCATGTGTGACCAATTCTGTTTTTCCCAAACTTTAGTGAAGCTATACCACTGACTGTCTTTATTAAGATATTCTTCTTAATAAAAACAAATTCTTAGTCATCAATCTGTATTTTGTAACATGATATAAATAATTGTTCTAACATTTCTGTATTCTATGTGGCATACTGATGAATGTGCATTATGGATATAGGTTATAATGAAAGGTTTCTCATATTGTTATAATTTTATTTATTTGACTTTAATTTATGACACCATTTGATGGCACATAGAGTAATCTTGTTGTAGACCAGTGTTTCTCAACCTTGACAATTTTAAGGCATGTGGACTTCAACTCCCAGAATTCCACAGCCAGCAGTGCTGGCTGTGGAATTCTGGGAGTTGAAGTCCACATGCCTTAAAATTGTCAAGGTTGAGAAACACTGTTGTAGACTAAGATATAAAGGAGCAAGAAGGCAAGTGAACACTATAGAATAGATGCAGATGTATAGCAGCAATCCATGGATAAAACTTACATGTACGTGTTCTTTATTCATCAGTACAATCAGAGCAGTGGTGGGATTCAAATATGTGAACAACCGGTTCTCTGTGTGGATCCACTCCTGGAAGTCCATTCTGGGTCTGGGCAACAAAAAATTAGCTACTGGTTCTGCCGAAGTGGTGCGAACTGGCTGAATCCCACCACTGAATCAGAGTTGAAAATCCTTGTTGTTTTATCATGATCAATGGCTCAAAATATTGGCTGTGCAGTTTGGATGTCAACCAGTATGATTATGTTTGGAACTAAGCTCTCCCTTTTTACAAATAGAGATAATCTTCAATAAATGAATCATGTACCTTCAAGCACCTCTGACATTGTTTTTTTTACTGGCATTTAGATCGGAAGATTGATTATTGGGCAAAATGGCATTTTATCTACTCCTGCTGTGTCCTGCACTATCAGAAAGGTCAAAGCTGCTGGGGGGATTATTCTCACAGCTAGTCACTGTCCTGGAGGACCTGGAGGAGAATTCGGAGTAAAGTTTAACATTGCCAATGGAGGTAAGAGTTGTTGTGATGCATCTTATTACAAACTCTGGGGATTTTTTTAAGAAAAAAACCTAACGTCTGAAAAGAAAATTGCCTATTACATTCACCATCTATAATCATATAAAAATTTAAAAATAATGTCTGTCTATATTTGTCTATCCAGAGATCCAGCAATCCAGCTACCCATCTTAAGACATCTTAGATTTAAATACAGTATATTTAAACAATGTTTAAAAGGCTTGTAGACTTTTCCAACTATTTGTGTTTTGGAATTAAAATCTTTGAATATACATGTTTTCATCTCTCTTGGTTCCAGGCATGAGATCAGAGATAAGTAGTCTGATATAGTAGTCACAGATACCTCTGTTGACATCTGCACAGCTTCCTGTCTCATTAGATTTCATTTATCTAAGATATTCTTTTAATTATAAATAAATAGGAATCTGATATACTACTGCAGCCCCGTTTGGAAACGTACCCATCTTCTCTTCCAAAAGTTAATAGATGATAACTGGTAGAATGAATCCTGTATGAAAAAAAAGAATGACAAGAAATATTCTCACCAGTTTTTCCTATGGTAAATTAAATATGCTATTCTCCACATAGGACACGGTAGCCATTTTGTGAGAATATTGCAGATTCTCAAAATTCTAATATGCCCATTGGCTGCAAAATTTTGTACACACCAATAATAGCAATAGTAACAGCACTTACTTATTATCGCTTCACAGTGCTTTATAGTCTTCTCTATGCGGTTTACAGAGTCAGCATATGGTCCCCAACAATCTGGGCCCAATAATTGAACTAGATTGAAAAAAATTCCTACTAATTAATATTTGCTGAGACATTAAACCCAAGGAGTTTAATTTGATTTTTCAGAAGAGTCAACATCAGACATTCAGATCAGCTTTAATCTGAAGATTTCAGAGACCATAAAAACCTCTAATAAAATACGCATGCACTGCTAAAATAGTATGTTAATTTAAACTATATAAATAATATTTATTTTGTATTTAAGAGCATTTAAACCTTGTTTTGAGGCAATATTCAAGAATTGATACAGCTTATGTTTGTATTATATTTTCAGGTCCAGCTCCAGATGTTGTTTCTGATAAAATTTATCAGATCAGCAAAACCCTTGAAGAATATGCCATTTGCCCTGATTTGAGAATTGATTTGTCTCGGTTGGGAAGACAAGAGTTTGATCTGGAGAATAAATTCAAGCCTTTCCGGGGTATTGAATCCTTTTCCATAGTGGGGAAAAATTGCAATTAAAACTTAAAAGTTAGTCCTTTAAAAAGTTTTTGGCATGGTAATATTTTAGAACTGAAATAGGAAATCCACAATGGAAATGTGGCTTTTCTCTTGTTACCCAACTGTTTAAGTTTCACATAAATTTTAATACTATAAACGCAGTACCATATTGATAATGATCTTATTCCAGCTGTGAAATTCAAACCAACATCTAACTTTATGTTTCCCTGGTTCTTGTTAGATATTCCCATGCTATATATTTTTCTTCGGGCATTTTACTTATAAATTTAAAGCACAAGTTGAAATTTCAGCTTCTCATTCTGCAGCCTTTATTTTACTTTGCTAAATTGATTATGGATTTTTCTGGTCATTGTGTTACTGAGCCACATACTGTAGTCATTTTGTAGAGCTTTTTTTAAATACATTGTTTTATTCTAGACTTTTTGATATCTTGTTGATATTTTGTTTTATTCTATTGCATGCCAACAGTTCTGGAAGCAATATAGTAAGTTTTAGAAGTTATAAATCTATCTTTGCTTGTGCTTTTATCAGTCTGACATTATGACCACCGTCTGAGGGAGATAGGCGGTTAAGAAACATGAAATATAAATAAATAAATTAAGCATGTCTTAAGTTATTCTCTTGTTTACTCCTAGAATATCCCCAAAAGCTAACTATAGTAGAATATACAGAATTGATAGAATCAGATAGAAATTATGACTGAGAAAAAAAATATTAAGTGGGACATTTTGTGAAGTAAACTTTTAAGTAAAAAAACCTTTAAAGTAACTTTCTGAGGTAAGAGTGAAACATTGTATTCTTGAAAGTGAAACACTCCCAAGGACCTTACTATGTTACCCGAACATGCATGTAAATGTGCACGAACAGAATGCACAGAAGCTGATTTTGCTGCTGAAATGTTATGCAACTTTGTCCTTTGAATAGTTCAAACAACCCTAGAAAGAATGCTGTGGCCATTGCATTGCCAAATTAAGTGGTGATCTTTGATAAAGGTGCTGGGTTAATTCCCAAAGTGTTTATGGCATAGATTTTCACTTATTCAGTGATAAAAAATTTTGTAGTAATATTTTTCCATTTGATGTGTACTTAACGCCTAAGCACAGTATCCTGACTTACATTCTTTGTTTGATCTTTTGTGCACAGTTGAGATAATAGACTCTGTGGAGGTTTACCTTAATCTTCTGCGGACCATCTTTGATTTCAGTTCTATTCGAGGCTTGCTAACCGGGCCCAACCAACTTAAGATCAGAATTGATGCCATGAATGGAGGTAAAGAGCACCATTTTTAATGCAGTATGTAAATCACTGATTTTTAAAATACTGAAAATAAGATTTAAAACTCATACAGTAATTAATTACTATAGATTTATAACAGGCTATAATTCCAAATACATTTGCTAGAGAGTGATCCTTAATGGATGCAGAGAAATGCACATGATTATGTTGTTAAGTATAGTATTCAAAATGTCTCCCATATCTTATGCTCTTAAGGTGAGAGTGGGGCAGCGTCAAAGAGGTGCCTTAGATTTCCTGCTGACTTAATTTTGGAGATGAGAGTGAAGGGAAAAAACCCTTTCTTCAGCTGAAAACCAAAATATTAGTTGGCTCTGAGAAAAAGCAGTTCTTGAACATTCAGGACACTTTTTGTTTCAGTTAACTCATGAAAAGTATTTATAGCTTTGTTCTTTTTGAATCAAAAGGACATCAACTATATATATAGAAATCTAGCTCCCAAGCCCTTAAGATATGAACTATTTTCAGTAGCTCCACATAGACAGTGCTACTTCTGTGCCGAGACAATTTATTCTTAATAGTGATATAGTTACTTGGTATGACAGATGCATTTAATGGATTATATGTCGAAGAATTCGTAGAAACCCAAATTTTTCAAATGTGGCAAAAGTAACTGAGACAAAGGTGACAGATTAAAAAATATATTATTATATTTTTAAGTGTATACACTTTTGCCCACAAACTGGTTTCTTCAGTTTATTAAAACCTTCAATAATAGGTTTTAAAATAATTAATTATTATCATCCTGAGAAAATTTAAATATGCCAAGAGTGTTTATACCACAAATAAATTGTTGAAATGCATCCTTCTATTAAATTCTTATACACAAAGTGATATCACATTTCAACCACTGCCTGTTTTCCATTTGTATTTAAGAAAAATGCTGTTCAATTTTTCTTCTTCCCACAAAAATGCAGATACTATAATTGAGTTTAGATATATTACCTCATACCAGCTATTTCCCTCAGCAATTGGCTAAAGGAGATACTTTCAAAGAGCCACAAAATTCTTTGCAGAAGTGGAAGAAAATCTGTCTCTTTCTTTAATTATGTTTGATGTTGGTGTTTAAGTAGAACAACATTCTTTTTTTAAAAAAAATCAGTTTCCTTTCATTTCCTGAGGCCATTCTTTCCCCTGCTGAAATACAAAACTCTTTCAATGTGACTATTGCTATAAAATGTCCACTAGTAGAATATTTGATTTGTATCTGATATTATACAGCTATTTCTCAAGCATTCTCGTGGGTTTTTTCCAAATGAAGTTTGTTATTTATTAATATATACCAGGTGGTATATATTGCTGCCCTGTGTTCTCACTACTTTTATAAAATAGCTGGATTTTCACTTGGGAATTTCCAGAGTACAAATTAATCCAGAATCAATCTGCCTTTAAATTAATCACCATGCTAATATGTTTGACTTTGACTGAGGCTTTTTATCATACAAATGACATATGCAGCCGAACTGGGGTGGGCAGTTATGCATCTGGGCCACCACCCTCCATTTGTGGCCCTAGTGGGTCACCAAATTGTGTGGCTTAAAAAGTGGACAAACTGCCAATTTAGTTTTGCTACAGGTGGCCCTCAATTTATAACCACAATTGAGTCCAAAATTTCCATTGCTAAGCAAGGGAGTTTTTAAGTGATTTTTGCGCCATTTTACAACCTTTTTTGCCACAATTATTAAGCAAATCATTGCAGTTGCTAAGTGAATCTTGATATCATCATTGGGCTTCCCCCACTGACTTTGCTCGTCAGAATCCAGCTGGGAAAGTTACAAATGGTGATCACATGACCCCTGGACAGTTAGTACATGCCAGTTGCCACGTGCCCAAATTTTGATCATGTGATCATGGGGATGCTGCTACAGTCCTAAGTGTGAAAACTGGTTATAAGTCACTTTTTCTAATGCGGTGTAACTTTGAACAGTCACCAAATGAATGATTGTAAATCACTTCTATAGCAGCATAAAGAACAAAATAAGTGCAATAAATAACTGAGGCATCGGACATTTGTTTCACTTCCCCAAAGTGCCCTAAAAATAAACCAAACATGGCTCTTACCCAGGAGTCTTCAAACTTGGCCCTTTTATGACTTGTGGACTTCAACTCCCAGAATTCCTCAGCCAGGCACACTGGCTGAGGAGTTCTGGGAGTTGAAGTCCACAAGTCATAAAAGGGCCAAGTTTGAAGACCCCTGTTCTTATCACTTAGTGAAATTACTGTATTCCTTCTGCAGTAGCTGTAGAACAAAAAAAATAAAATAAAGAGGTGCCTATTCCATGTGCTTAACTCTTCTATTTTCATTGATTTATTTATTATAGTTTGGTTTTACTATTGTTTTACTATAATTTGCTGATGCACTTTAATTTACTGATGCAGTCTGCACTATGTATATATATATGTATATAATACCTAAATTATTTGGTAATCAACAGATCTTTCATAGCCTTCATCTTTTCAAAGGAGGTTAGTTTGGTCAGCTGCAGATGACCCAATATGCATATAAGTACACAGGCATTTTTGTAGAAAATTGCAGGATGTCTTGCTTAATAGAGAGTTATATAATACCCCGTTTAATGCAAATTGGTTCCATTTTTTAAATACACAAAGGTGTTCATTCTGAATATTTATCTGAAAATGATCTTTAAATTGAAGGCAAATCCCTTTTGCAGTGATGGGCCCCTATGTCCGGAGAATCCTGTGTGATGAATTGGGAGCTCCAGCTAATTCTGCGGTTGATTGTGTCCCTCTGGAAGATTTTGGTGGCCAGTACCCTGATCCAAACTTAACATATGCAACTTCCTTGTTGGAAGCAATGAAAGGAGGAGAGTACGGATTTGGAGCTGCATTTGATGCTGATGGGGTAGGTTTGGGGAAGCTAAATTCATAGCTGAAAGTGACTAACGACTGTCAGAGGATTTCTGTCTTTTACATAGATATTAGGCTTTCATCTAAGCGCAGGTGAAATTAATAGTTCAGTTATGCGCTCCCTCACTATTATGAACGATTCAGTGGTTCCGCGATGTTCAGTGCTAAAATATTTAGCGTTCCAAAATATATCATTTAGTTGCTTAACACAGGATCAACTATAGATTTTTCAAGTTCATAACATGTATTGGAGTATACATTTCAAGTTCATAATGTATATAATGGATTTTCCAGACAGATGCTTGCATCTCTTTGATAGTATTGGAAGTGCTTTGGCAGTTAGAATTGGAAATCTGATTTTCCTATGCCGCACCTCACTTCTAATTTTTTTTTCATTTTTCATTATTCATAGTCATTACCAAAATAATTTCCAGTTCCTTCTAGAACAATGAAAGGGGTTTTTTTCTGATTTAATCAGTAAGCAACAGATGAAGAAATCAGTGCAAAAGATACTTTGGAGGCACATTTTTAACTCCTTTGTTTTAGGGCACAAAAAACTTTCTACCAAGTATTGTGTGACCATTTTAGGAAGTTTAGTAGTACATTTGATGTTTCCAGTTAAATTCAATTCTTTATCTCATCCTAACATATAGTTATTTATCCTTCCTTTTCTGAAAAGATTGTTGTAGTACAATTCCTGCCTAGTATTATAGAGCATAATTACTGGAAATCTTCACAGTTCAATTAAAGAAAACCATTGATAACATTGTACTTTGTTATAAGATACAAATAAGAATTAAATTTTAAAATTGATTTTGCAGTTCCCAATGAAGGAGTATTGATAAAAGATATCCCCTTTCTTCCTTCCTCCTCCCTCCCTCCCCCCTTCCTTCCTTCCTTACTCCCTCCCTCTCACTTCCTCTCCCTCCCTCCCTCCCTCTCTCACTCCTTCCTTCCTTCCTTCCTTCCTTCCTTCCTTCCTTCCTTCCTTCCTTCCTTCCTTCCTTCCTTCCTTCCTGTTCCTGTTTAATCAAGCTTAATGTAAGAGAAAACTTACTATTCTTCAAGATATAATGTGCTTCCAGGAAAAAAAGAAGCTATATGAAATTTTGGAGTAAAAACTATTATATTTTTTTTCCTAATCTATTCAAGCAAACTAAAGTTCTCCATGTTCTCCAAGTTTTCCATGCAGCAGTGTGCTGCAGCTGCCAAAAAAGCCAACACAGTGGTAGGCTGCATTAACAGAGGGATAGAATCAAGATCACGTAAAGTGTTAATACCACTTTACAATGCCTTGGTAAGGCCACACCTGGAATACTGCATCCAGTTTTGGTTACCATGATGTAAAAAAGATGTTGAGACTCTAGAAAGAGTACAGAGAAGAGCAACAAAGATAATCAGGGGGCTGGAGGCTAAAACATATAAAGAATGGTTGCTGGAATTGGGTATGTCTAGTTTAATGAAGAGAAGGACGAGGGGAGGCATGATAGCAGTGTTCCAATATCTCAGGGGTTGCCACAAAGAAGAGGGAGTCAAGCTATTTTCCAAAGTGCCTGAGGGCAGGACAAGAAGCAACGGATGGAAACTAACCAAAAGGAGAAGCAATCTAGAACTAAGAAGAAATTTCCTGACAGAACAATTAACAATTAACCTGCCTCCAGAAGCTGTGAATGCTCCAATACTGGAAGTTTTTAAGAAGAGACTGGACAGCCATTTGTCTGAAATGGTATAGGGTTCCCTGCCTGAGCAGGGGGTTGGACTAGATGACCTCCAGGGTCCCTTCCAACTTTATTGTTGTTGTTGTTGTTAGTGACTTTAGATCAAGCCATGTATCTGAGTACTATGAAACAGATTAAAGCCAAATAATAACCTGTCCTTGGGTCTCCCTCTTGCTAGACTGCAAATTGAAAAAAGGGAGAATCCAGCTATTCTCTTTTACTTACTCATTTCTCGTTTCCTTACCCATTATATTTTATTTTCTCTTTCAGGACCGTTACATGATTCTAGGTCAAAATGGATTTTTTGTTAACCCTTCAGATTCCCTGGCCATTATTGCAGCAAATCTCCATTGCATTCCATATTTTCGTCAGATGGCTGTGCGAGGGTTTGGTAGGAGTATGCCTACCAGCACTGCCTTGGACAGGTAGGAGACAAGTTTTATTGGTATCATTATAAATCTGGAGATGGATAAGGAATTGACTGCTATATTCAACTTCCAACACCTTGATTGCACTTCCTACAACCATCAGAAATTCTGCAACTAAATTTCATCAGCAAACCACCAAGAGATGATTTCCTTCATGTTTTATTTCCATCCTAGTTTAGGGCATTCATAAAACAATGGTTACATAAATAGTTGTGTAAATGCACCCAAATTATAGTAAAATGTTCTTTCAATCTACAATATGTCTCAAAATAGCTCCAGCCATTGGTTTTGGAGGGAGGGGTGTTACTATCTTGGATTTTCCAGATATTTTTATTTTTCCAGATATGTATCTCTGAAATTCAACTTCAGCTTCTCACACTATTAAACTTTCTGATTGGGACTGCTAGGAACTTTATTTCATTATCATGTGGAGGACCACAAATTGACCATTTCTGAGTTAAATATATAAAGTGTGCAGTTAATTGCAGAGACACTGACCTCATGAACCAGAATAATCTCTATTAAACCCTTGTGTATTTCAGAATCATTTTCCAGAGAGCTATACAAACCGGAGCTATTGTTGTTGTGTAGTGCATGTGTGTGCAGTTCCACATAATAGAAAGTAGAAACTATGAACAAAACACCTTTGTTTCAGAAAGGTTGCTACCAAATTACAAATCTTTGTTGAAATGCTTGAATTTTCTAGCTGTTTTTCCACGTCACTCACTCTTCTTGATTTGACAAAGCCATGGGCACGATGTTTCAAACACCAATTACTGCTTTTGATACCTTTATCAAGTTGTTTAAAATAGTCAAAAAATTTAATATAAATGAAATAAAGTTGAATTTAGTAGGTGACCTTGAATTATTAACTACTGTTTTGGACTGGCAGATCATTCAAAAACCAAGCATAGCTCTCAGCTAGAAAAGACTGTGTCACTGAGCATGTTGTGTGAGCCTAGCTGTGGTGCTTTATAAGCTTTCATTGTTGGCTTAGCCTGTTCAATTAAACCAACCAATTTTGACTACAGGTAGTCCTCAATGTATGACCACAAGTGAGTCCAAAATTTCTGTTGCTAAGTGAGACATTTGTTAAGTGAGTTTTGTCCCATTTTACGACTTTTCTTGCCACCATTGTTAAGTGAATCAGTGCAGTTGATAAGTTAGTAACCCAGTTGTTAAGTGAACCTGGCTTTCCTATTGACTTTGCTTATCAGAAGGCCGTAAATGGGGATCGCGTGACTTTGGGACACAGCAACCGTCGTAAGTATGAACCGGTTGCCAAGCATCTGAATTTTGATCATGTGACCATGGGGATGCTGCAAAGGTCATGACTGTGAAAAATGGCCATAAGTCACATTTTTCAGCGCCGTTGCAGCTTTGAATGGTCACTAAACGAACGGTTGTAAGTTGAGGACTACCTATAGTAGGCGACAAAGCATAGTTAAACCAAATCATAACTATGTGATGTTTGAATTCAGTCTAAATAGACACAAACATCTGATCTGCTGATAAACATGAGGGTTGAAATCAGGGGTTTTCAAGCTTGGCCCTTTTTTGACTTGTGGACTTCAACTCCCGGAATTCCTCAGCCAGGCACGCTGACTGAGGAATTCTGGGAGTTGAAGCCCACAAGTCATAAAAGGGCCAAGTTTGAAGACCCCTGGTTTGAAGAGTCCTCGTGGCTATATACAGGT
Source organism: Crotalus tigris (assembly GCF_016545835.1). Classification (NCBI taxonomy): domain Eukaryota; kingdom Metazoa; phylum Chordata; class Lepidosauria; order Squamata; family Viperidae; genus Crotalus; species Crotalus tigris. The sequence goes on along the minus strand of NW_024097531.1, from coordinate 86,755 downwards.
AGTCCTTGGCTTACAACCAAATCAGATCCCCATTTTATGCCCTAGTTTGCCATGATGGTTAAGTGAATCACTGCATTTTTTAGTGAATCATGCTGTCATTATGTGCATCTAGCCTCCCCCATTGACCTTGCTTTTCAGAAGCCAGCTAGGACGACTACAGATGGAGGTCACATGACAGTGCAATGGTCATAAATATGTTACTAAGTGCCAAAATTTTGATTATGTAGACATGGGGAAGCGCATGGGTTGTAAGTGTAAAAACTGATCATAAGTCACCTTTTTCAATGCCATTGTAACTTCAAAAGGTCATTAAATGAATAGTTTTAAGTCAAGGACTACCTGTAATCTATTATTCCAGGAGTCCTCAACCTTGGCAAATTTAAGACTTGTGGACTTCAGCTCCCAGAATTCTTCAACTATTGAGCTTAGTCTTCAGAATTTCTGAAGAACTTTAGATAACTCAAAGTTATTTTTTCCTTTCTTCTAAGGGTAAAATATTTTCCATCCACCACCAAAATGAAAGTTTATATGTTATCATTATTTACACAGACATGTCTAACTTGGCACTGCTTTTTTCCTCCCAGTATCCTTTCTTTTTGTTTAGATATGGCAAAATTGTTTTGAAATGAATATTTTTAGTGACTTTCCCCAAAAACTAATCAAAGGGCTTTGTAAACAACAAGGTCCATTTTGTTATTAACTCCAGAATATTCAGAGCAGTTTTTATTCAGTAACCTTCCTCTAAGACCTGGGCCTCTTTTCATTTCCTTCATGTCCTAGATTAGAACCTTTGACACTGAAAAGCGGAAGGAAGGAAGGAAGGAAGGAAGGAAGGAAGGAAGGAAGGAAGGAAGGAAGGAAGGAAAAGATGTGTTTAACCCACTTCCTGTTGTAGGAGATCTAACATAGGGCTATGGTCTGAAAATACTGCTTTTAATCCCCTAAAGATAACACAGTTTAATAGCTTAATTTTAGCTTAATGATTATACAAACCTGGACAATATATTAAGCCTAATGTTTATATTTTTTTAGTATAGTGAATGCAACAAGCTATATTAGGCTTAGGATGAGGGGATAGAGTTGGATAAATTGTGTTCAGCAGGTTGCAAGAATCTATTGATTGCATGGCTTGTGAACCAGATAATTACATTAAACCATAATGTAGCTTACTGCAGTGTTCTTAAATTGTGGGTAATTACACTCGGAGTAATTTGGGCATATCCTGGGAGTAATGGAGAAATTTGTAGTTGGTCATTTGTGAGTCAAGGATCTAGTTTAGGACTGCCACTTCTAAGAGGTTTATGTAAAACAACAGTCTTGTTGTTTGTTTTTAGAAGTAGTGACTTTGAGTAACTTTGAACCAGTGAGGATCGAACCCTTGGCAGTCAGCAGAATTAGCCTGCAATACTGCACTGTAACATTACCTGATTGCTTTGTAAGATAACAATTGCAAATGGAAAAATTAGAGGAGGATAAGTTTGTTGAGTGTGCATGGGAAGTTGTATGGCACACTTCTGACTGAAACGGTATGAGTGATATCAGTGAGCAAAATTTGGAAAGTATAGTTCAACTTTATGCTTTGCAGAGAATGTGCACACCTGGTTTTTTGATCTTCAGCAAGACATTGAAAAGTGTTTAAATGTGAACAATATTCTCCTTTTTTTTAGAGAAAGTGTTTGATAAAGTGATAGGCTTGAATTATGGAATGTTGCACCCAAATACAGAGTTGAAGGTGATTGATGAATGTGATAAGAGCAATATATGATGAAAGTAAAGCACCCAAGAGGCCAAACCAAATTTTTAATGTCCTGAGCAGTGAGTAGCTGCATAACACCCCTTGGTAATTAAAATATTTATGGAAAATACATAAGGAATGGCTGTGGTGAGATTTCAGATACGTATATCTGCTGGGAATGTGAATGCATTAATTTTTTTTTAGGTATTATAAATATCTACCATCTTGTAGGGTTAGAACTTCAGTATTTTGCAGCAAATGTTAGATTGTATGTTACCAAAGAGTAATGCTTTGAAAAATAATATATCAAAGACTAAGGTAATTATGTTTAATAGGAAAAATGATGTAAATGATTGTGAGTTATACGTAAGTGGCAAAAAAACCTCCTAAAACAAACAAGGAATCTGTGTACCCTATTAGATGAAAAAGTGGATGAATAAATGTTAATATAGGCAAATGTAGGTAGAAAGAATGTATGGAGAGGTATAATAACTATGTTGACATAATTAGATTCAGCAATGTATTTTTTTCTATTTACATACTTTTAGTTTCTTTTGCTTATTATTTTGTACTCCATTACTTTACTTTGCACAATGTTATTTATTCCAAAAGAAAGTTGTGTGATGGGTATATGTTTTTGCTTCAATATTTCATGTGCAAAAACAATCTGAATTGAATTAGAGAGAATACACTGTATGAATGTTGCCTTGGCACAGTTGTAAATTTCCATGACTTCAGGGACTGAATTGAAGGAATATGTCTGAAATTATTCCAGGAACTAGCCAAATGAAGTATTCTGAAAATACATTATTAGCAAGCAATAAATACTTCAGGGAATCCCCAGAAAAGCTAGTTGAAACGGTAACAGTTCATTGTTAACATAGATTTAATTGGCTAGGGGAAAAAAAGAACCACAAGGGTGGAGCGAATTCAGTTTTAAATGTAGATGGGTCCGGGAAGAGGGGAATAGAAGTATTCTCCTTCCTTGCAGTCCCTTCCCCCAAATGCTTTTCTTTCAGTTCTGTTGTTGGAAGTTTCCTACAACTGGGGGGGGGGGGAAATATCTGGAAAAAGGGAGGTGCATCTTTTCTTTCTAAAAGATCAGTTCCTTTTGTTCCACATGGCACTGGGAGACAGAAGTAATTTATTAATTTCCAGGAGTACAGAGCTTCTCGTTCTTCTCATCCTCTATGACTGGTGGCATCTCAGGATGTGGGGAACGTTTCCATTCTTGGTTGGTCATCTAGAAAGTGGAAGAATCAATGAGCTCATGAAATTCTGTGGGAACACTAGATTTACAAATAATCAACAAAACCCAGGTGTCAGCAAAGATCTGCAGGTAGCAAAGTTGTAACAGATTGGTTTCAAACTGCTTGTGAATGGTTAGGTTTTTGTACTATTCAGCAGTGCACTTTATTCAACCATAATGGGTTTGTGTTGAACTAAAATGTACTGGTGGTCGCCTATAAAGATATGGAGCCAAGATACTTGAAGGACTGCCTCTGTCCAGTTGCTGTTACCTGCCCTATTATATCTGGCAGCAATGGTGTGCTTCAGTTCCCGTCAATTAAATTAAATGATGTATTGCAGGATGCAGGAAGTGTTTCTTTTCTGTTATGACATCTGCCCTCTGGAACACCTTGCCACCCAAGATCAGAATAGCCCTTATCTGCTGGCTTTCAGAAAGCCTTCAAGACCTGGCAGTGCTCTGGTATGGAAGTTGGAAAATAAGTGGAGCCCCTGGGATTTATTATTATTCTGAGGTTTTAGTTTTGATTATATGTTGCATGTTCTTACAATTATTTATTTCACTTTTTAAATTGTTGAAATATTTTGCCACCCAGGGTTGCTTTGGTGAGACAAATGGGGCATATGTATGAAATAAAATAAAGAAATACTTATAGAAATACACTAGAAGTCAGGGAATCCTTTCAAAATACTGAATATTTTAATTGAACAAATAGATTTATTTGCAGTGTCATGAATTCAATTTATAAAATAAGGTAAGATTTCTTTAATTTGAAGTAATGGATACGCTACATTAAAAATGTATAGATTATCCGTTCTGGGCTCTGAAAATCCAGCCAACCATTAAATGGCAACAAAAATAAAGAGGAAAAAAAAAATCCTTGCCTTCTAACCATCATTCAGATTTCTACAGCCCATGTCTGGTTGTCCTAAACAATATCAAACTAGGATTCTACAGATTAGCATGTGGCTTAGTTTACAAGTAAGTATGAATTAGCTGAGCCACAATTAGGCACGTGAGAAGGATATTGGAGAGGCAATGTGTTACTGAATTCCCTTCCAGTTCTGAAATATTTTATCAAAAGCATCCTTTTTATCTGTTTGCTGGGTCAAAGCTGCAGTTCCTAAGTTTTTTTTATTTTTTATTTTGCACATAAATCTAAAATAATGGGAATAGCAGCTGCAGTGCTTACCATATATGGGATATTGGCAGTTGCTTGGTTCTGCTCTTGGTGTATACACTTGATGCCTTTTAAGGGAACTTGGTGCCTGCAGAGTGAAAATAACCAGAAACCAAACATGTATTTCATAGACCTGCCACTTTTGTACTCTTAGGAGCATAGGAAAACTACAAGCTCCAGGGATTAACTTCAAACTTGAATAGAAAAGAAAAGAGTTTTTTTAAATTCAGAAATCTTAGATAAGGTCTCCAGAATAACAGATAAAATTATAGTCCGAGTTCTTCATACAAGATAGTACTGTTGTGGCTTGTCTCTTGGCTTACACATTACTGCAAAGTTTGACAAAATAAACTGTTGTCTTTGCATATATTTTGAGGTAAAAACTCCACTGAATTCAATACTAATGTAGTAACTTTTGAAGTATTTTCTATTAAAAAAAATATGCAGGCTACAAAAAATGTCGAATGCCGTATCATGGTCCTGTGCTGCTCTCACAGATGTTCTTGGTTATATTCCCATTCCGTTCATGGAATACATCACATAAAACTCTCTTAAATCTTCTGTATTACACTCCTTTTGACTGAAGATGAAACAGTTGAAACTTTGTGGGTTAAGTACATTTGAAGATAAGGACATTTCTTTGACTAAACTGTTTTTAACATTTTCCATTTCTTGGCCCAGTAAAATTAGCTGGCTTTTTCTTTCAAATCATTTTTTAATTTCACAGGTATTCTTATATATTTATCTACAGTGCTTTTTTTGTTAAAAAAAAAAAGGTGCTGGAACTCACACACGTCATACAACCCTCCTTGCCTACCCTACAAGGTTCCATCCAAAAAAGGTGCCGGAACTCCATTCTGGGCGTTTTATGACAAAAAAAAGCCCTGTTTATCTATATACTACTAAAACCCTCATTGTGATCTTTAACTGGGTAAAATAGTGCATCATACGGCAACAAGGTGCCTCAAATGGGCTCATGTACAGAATAAGAAGAGAGGGAAGAAAAGGGGAAGAGGGAGGAATGGAAAAAAGGAAAGGGGGAATAGGGAAGGAAAGAGGAACATGGAACATGGTGGCCTAGGACACCCCTGTACAGTTCCCCAATTCACCCCCTCCCCGTGTACCTTCCTCAACCATGTAGTACATCTTGCGCATCCTCACATATCTTCCCTGACCCTCACCATCCCTTGTGTACTCCCGTGTACAATTGATGAGCCACACCCCAATGTGCCTCCTTTCTCCCCCTTGCTCCCTCCTTTCTCATCTTGCTGATTTTCCCATTGGTTTTCTCCCTACAAGCTTACCGCAGACAAAGTAAATGGAGAAGCCAGCAGGAATTCTAAGGAGGAAGGGAAAGAGGGCGGAAGAAAGGAAAATAGGAAGGATGCAGAAGGAAGGAAGGAAAGAAGTAGGATTGCTAATCCTCTAAAGGAGGATATCTAATAACCATGAAGGTGCAAAAAAGCAACTTCCAACTTCCACAAGGAAACTCAGTGGGGAAGCCTGTAAGAAGTTGGGCATTGCTTCCATATCCAGTGCCTTTTTGTACTCTCGTGGTCATTTTATTTCTCTGTTTAGTCAAGGAAATATTTCTGAAAGGATGACCTAACAGGGCACAGGTTGTTTAATATGCCACAAAAGATGATAATATTAGTGTACAGTTTTAATTTGGTATTTTATACTGCAACAGCTACTTGTCTGGCTGAGTAGTTTGACAAATCATAGTTAATTAGATGAACCATCACATTCTATCCATGAAAAAACTCAGACAATATATTTCGCTCTGTAGTTCCAGAGATCTTATCTAGAAGAATTTCTGAATTAAAAAATGTGTTCCCATCTGTTCAAAAGGATAATACACAATACAGTGAAGAGTGGGAATGTTAGATGTTTTCTGTCACAAATTTTAAATGCCACACTGGCTTGGTTCCCTCAAACATAATGTATAGGTAGTCCTCAACTTACAATAGTTCATTTAGTGACTGTTCGAAGTTACAAAGGCACTGAAAAAGCGACTTACGGCCGTTTCTCATACTTACAACCATTGCAGCATTCCCATCGTCATGTGATCAAAACCCAGATCTTGGCAACTGAGTCATATTTATGACAGTCGGAGTATCCTGGAATCTTGTAATCACCTTTTGCAGACTTCCAACAAGCAAAGTCAATGGGGAAGCCAGATTCACTTAACAACCATGTTACTAACTTAACAACTCTGGCAAGAAGAGTCATAAAATAGACAAAACTCAATGGACAAAACTCACTTAACAAATGTTTCACATAGTAACACAAATTTTGGGCTCAATTGTGGTCGTAAGTTGAGGACTAGTTGAAGTTAATTTTTTGCTAATGTGCGAACATATTGCTATAGACATACTCAACCAACAGAGATTTGAAAACTGGCATAGTACTGTATGGCAGGTTTATAATATTTATTTTGATTAGATACTACTTTCATGTTTCACTCTGGTGCCTTTTGTATTAACTTTTTGAATTACTGTTTGGGGGGAAGGGTATTTATTTAAGCCGGTTTGGGGGGGGGGATATTCTGTGACTGCCGTCTCCTTTTCAGATTTAGGGAATTAAATGCCAAGACTTTGGAAAGCTGCAACAGTTTGAAAATTTATTTCTGTAGGAATAGAATAGAATAGAATAGAATAGAATAGAATAGAATAGAATAGAATAGAATAGAATAGAATAGAATAGAAATGGAAGGGACCTTGGAGGTCTTCTAGTCCAGCCTCCTGCTTAAGTAAGAGATAAAGCAAATTCATTCTATAGTATTTTCTTTATTACTATGATATCAGGCTGCAAAAATTTGACAACCATCATTTCAGCAGCAGAGAGTTATTGTAAACTGTTTTGGCAATATTTAGTGGTCAATTAGATTATTGTAACCCAGATATGGTAGCACTTGTGAAATTTATACTAATGTTTTTGCATTGCATTGTAAACACACTGTGAAAAGTTACAAAGTAAAGACAAATAATTTTTTTAAAAAATACAACAAGCTATTTGCTTTATTCAGCAAGATAAAATATACTCTTCTGTAACTACAGTATGTGAATTTTTCTATACATATGTAAGAAGCAATTATAGCTATTTTAGTCTATGAAAAACATCTAAAAGTGGCAATTATTGGGTATTATTGGCACCAAAAATGGTACACTTTGTCTTATATTGATTTTGAAGACAACCCTCTGGATTGAAATAGCTAGCTAATATTTTGAACTTCAAGTTGCACTAAATCAGTGATCATAATTTTCTCTCACAATACAGATCTCATACCAGAGCTAATTGTGCATAAATTAACCTATCGTATTTAAAATTAAAATATTTGTACTTATTCCAAATAATACTTTGGCCAATATACACGCAATCTACAGTTTACCTTTTTGGATATATTTTATTATATCCTGATTTCTAAGATGTAGAGCAGTGTTTTTCAATTAGTGTCCATTGAAACTCTAGGTCATGATTTAAAATAAAACCCTGCTTTTTGAAATGCTAGTACTTGCAGTGACACAACCTGGATTGCTGATGTTGTAGACATTGTAAATCATAAATTGTGTAAATTAGAAATGAATTGTATTGTGAAGTATTTGTATTTTTTGCCAGAGTTTCCTGATAGCTGAAAATTATTTCAAGGATTCCTCCAGTAAAAGAATTAGGAAAATATACTAGAGATATTGATTATAATAAAAAGAGATATGAAGCTGGCTGGCATTTCAGTTATTCTGTGTATCTGTATGTTAAAGGTGTGTCTGCAAGAGAGAGAGGGAGGGGGGGGAGGGAATAAAAAAGTTAGATTTAATTGTGTTTGCTTATTCTCATTTAATGCAATTGAAAGCCTGGAAATTACTACTATGAAATAAAATAATTAAAATACTATTTGATCCAGTTGTTGCTGTAACTGATTTGCAAATTGTAATCCACCTTGCAGTGTTTAGGATTCCAAAGGTTTGTCCAACTGATCTTTGCTTCTTTTTTGAAGACTGCATCCTCTCTTTGTACATTTGACAATTGTTGATTTTTAGGGCAAATGGTAAGAGGTGAATAAAGGGAAATGGTCCTTTGCACATTGATCCTATGTCTGTTTCTTGCCTTGACAATTCTTAGTTGACTAATGTCATTATGTTGGAGGGATATTCTTATCTTTAATGTTTTGTTGATCTTATTATCATTTCTTTGTTTGATTGTTTTTTGTTTTAATTATTGCAAATTATTTTATTCTTTTTTATTATATTGCCATAGATCTTGATATATTATACATTATATTATTTCAATACAATAATGTTTATTGGAGATTATTAGCTTTCTATTATTTAGGTAATTTAGGGTGTTGAGAATAGAGAAAGGAAGAACAAATATGCTATCAATATTAATTACGATTTAGAGTATCAATGTTACTTACATGCATAGAATTATTTGACTTTTTCATCCAAATTTGCATATGACATTGAAACAAGAACAAGAAGTGGCATGTGATAGGTTGTTGTGAATCCAGTTTTTAATCCACGGCTTTACTTAAAATGAATGCATTTAAATAATGCTATATCCATATATTCAGAAAACTATAGTATAGTTATAAGGTGTATTGTGTAATGCCTTTTTTTAGGGTCGCAAAATCAATGAAAGTACCGGTGTATGAAACACCGACAGGATGGAGGTTCTTCTCAAATCTGATGGATTCTGGTCGATGCTCCCTGTGTGGAGAAGAAAGTTTTGGCACTGGTAAGATTAATACTCTGAAAGTATTTCGTAATATTGTTAAACTACAGCACCTACTCCATTTTACAACTCTAAAAAGATTATTAAATAAATTTCTGCTGAATATATTAAACTTAGAGTCAGGTCTCCTATGTTACCCAAATCTCTATACATCAGATTAGTTTCTGTTAATTCTGAACTTTTTGATCAAAAGCAAATACAGGATGTCTAGAAGACTTCTTTGATGCAGCAGAAAAAGATTTTGTTCCTATATTAGCAGCATATTGGCATTTACCCAAACAATAAAAACATGCTAAATTATATATAAAACATTTGGGAGGTTAGGAAGAACATTATACATACAAATACATACAAAAACAGCAAATAAAGTAGTTAGTTCACCTGGAGAGGACATCATGGGATTCCATACTGTATGAGGTATATACAAAAAGAGGAGAAGGTCAAAGAACGTGAGGCAGACCCAGAAAAAGATGGATAAACATCAAAGATACACTACAACAACATCAACTAACAATGGTTGAGGGTGCCAGAAAAGCAAGAGCTAGAATTTTGTATCTCTCACGACACCCAAAGCGGTAAAAGAGGAAGTGAAGAAGAAGAGAAGAACAATAATGCATAAGGAAGCACTTAATGATCTCCAAACCATTTTAATGCCAAAGTGAAGGTACATGGAGGATGCCATCAGTGGCCAAAGCTGCCATTACATACCATGTTTTCCCCAAAATAAGATCGGGTCTTATTTTGGGGGGTATGGCTTATATTAGGCCCACCCCTAAAAATCAAGCTAGGGCTTATTTTCGGGGTAGGCCTTACTTTCGGGAAAGCACGGCACTTGCGTCTCAGCATCTTATGCAAATATATAAGTTGTAGCATTTGTGTGATGAAGTTACACATGTTTCTTTATTTTGCCCTCCACTGAATAAGCTAATGCCAGTCACTATGTACCATGAAAACTTCTATAAAGAAAAATAGCGAATTCAATTTTGAGTTGGACTGTAGGATTGCTAAATGATTTCTCTCTTGCCCTCTCAGTCTACTTAAAATGTGAATCAGAGCAGCAACTTAACCATATATGAACATGAATTTCTAATGTGTGCTTTCTGCTTGAAATGTATATGTGTTTTCAGTAGAAATTTAACGATGAACTCTTCCAAAGTATATTGGCACGATCAGTATTTATCTATAAAAGATTCTACTTTATATTTCATCCATTATACTTAGTATCTTTGGTATGTAAGCTTTATCTTTTATTTTAAAAAATACCGTTTAAAGAATAGAATAAATAGCTATATAAAAGGAAAAATGTGTGAAAAGACCTGGTCAATAAATTATTACAATTATCATAAAATTTAAAATTCATTATTTCATTAATTAAATGCATAGAACTAGATTCACAGTATCATCTTAAGAAATAATTAAAAATCTATATACATTTCTAAATAGTAATATTGACATTGGTATTAATGATACCATTTGTCATGGTGCCCAGAATAAATGCACATAATCACGTAAAGTAAAAGAAAAGAAGAAAAATCAGAAGAGAAAAGAAGTAGAAAAATCAGTAAAAACAACATTAAATTCTAAATTTCTTCCCAACCTGACTTATGATTGCATCAAGATACTTATAAACAGTGCAATTACTTCTGTCTGTAAATTCATTATTTCCCTTGATCATATTCTTAATGTCTGAGTTTGCCTTGTATGATATAGGATATATGGGAACCATTCTTGCTTATATTTAGTAAAACTCTTTTTTTTTTTTTCATTTTTGGTGCTTCTAGTTAGTGTTGATTTCTGACAACTGCCTGGATTAGTCCCTGCAGTTTTCTTGGAAGTTTTTCAGAGATTATTTGCTTTTGTCTTCTTCCTATGGTAGAATTAAAAGAAAATATCTTGCCCAAAATTATCCAGCTAGTTTTCTTCTTAAGGCATTCCCAGTCTCCCAGTTTCTACCCCATTGCCTTTAACCATTATATTAAACTGGCTCTTTCTGGTTGTGTACTATTAATTGATAAAGTGTTCTGTCTCTTAAATGCTGGAATTTTAAAAAATGCAGTCAATAAATGTAATTAGGAACGGGGACAGTCTGGAGAAGTTGAAATATGTTGTTTTATGTATGTTGCATAAGCAAAAATTATCAATTGCCCAAATACTAGTCAATGACCTCCAAGGTCCCTTCCAACTTTATTACTATTACTATTACTTTTAATATAGTAAGAATATTCTGACATATTTGGGAAGTGCAGTAATTCACTGAATAGCAGTATCTCTGTTTCCAATCCAATTGAGATTATCTCTTAGCATATAACATGTCTACTATTTTTCCCATAGGATCTGACCACATCCGAGAGAAAGATGGACTTTGGGCTGTTTTAATTTGGCTCTCAATCATGGCAGCTCGAAAGCAGGGTGTGGAGGAAATTGTTAGAGATCATTGGACAAAATTTGGCCGCCACTACTTTTGCAGGTGAAGAGTTATCAGCAGATTAATAGCCATTCTAATTCAGGTTTTTATATCATATGTTTTATGCCTTTGAGAAATAATGATAAAAGTAACTACAATTATGAGTGTGGATGTGGGCAATAACTACAATATTGGTTTGTACTGGAGCAAGGAGAAGTGATAATCATTGTAAAGTGAACTCCTGCATTCAGATAGAGTTTGACTGCTATTAATTTATATAGCCAAGATATGGAGTTTCATTTGCAGACATTTTAAAAATGAATAACGGCATACCCCAAAAAATTCAAAACCAGGTATTCTAAAGCTAAAGAAGTATTAAGAATGTTGAAGATGTTTTATCCATGTATTATTTAATTTCACTGAACTTTTATTTGCATTTTATTATAAAAGGAAAATAATGAAATAGATAAACATTGTCCCATAATTATAATATTAAAGCTGTAGTAGTGTGGTTTATACCAGGGGTGTCGTCCAATCTTGGCAATTTTAAGAGTGTGGATTTCAACTCCCAGAATTGTATGTGTGGCTGAGGAATTCTGGGAGCTGAAGTCCACAAATCTTAAAGTTTGCCAAGGTTGGACACCCCTAGTTTATGCCATCATATTTGGAACCATAGGTCTGGCGAATTGGCGAGATGCATTAGCTGACAGTATAAAAATAACATATGGATATGGATTTTCCATTCTTTTCCAAATTAGCAAAACTTTTATTTCTCTGTTCCCAGCTAGATAAGGATTTTAAATTTGTATCACATTTTCCCAATCGAATAAGCTGTATTTCTAAATTAGTTTTCTCCCAACTGTTGCCCTGTAGAAGAATGGATTATGTTTCCTACAATTCCCACACATGGTAAACTGCTTGCAGAAAGATTTTCTTCCAGTATTAACTTAGAGAGTTCTATCATGCAGAATGAAAACTTCCTATTTAACCTTGTTCATTTCCTTGGCAAGCTCATAACATAGCAAACCAGTGACAATGTGTTAAAGGAGTTATAAGTTCCTTCTCTGGGAAATTTGCCCCCCCTCCCCCGTTCCACCATCCAGAGATATAAATGAACAGACTTGAGTGTTTATAGATTGGAAGACTGCTTGCCTCTTTAACCACTGTCTTGCTCATAACTTCTAAGGCACTCTAGATGAGATGATGAAGGAGAAAAAGGAAGGCATGTTTCCTTAGCAGGTTGTAATACGGCAAAATGTAGCATATCCTTGACAACTGTACTTAACTATATGAGATTGATGAGTGAGACTGAGATAAGAGATGGAGTCATTCTGTTTTAGATACCAGGGACCTCTGGTTAATCGTTGTATCTTGTCTTCCCTCTGATTTTCACAATATCATTCAAAGTGCAAAGCAGGTAATTTAGGATTTCCCTGGCTCTTGATAAAGCTCACATGCTTAAAGAGGATGGCAAAAAAAAGAGTAACCGGGCCATCATTTCAGATTACAGCAGGTGTCCAACAGAACCAGATTCAGACTCAGGTGTTTGAATAGAATTAAAATTGTCCATTGTATTTCTAATTTTTCTGACATGAACATCCTTCCACCCCCTACCGGCCCTCAAATCAGACCTTCTCAAAACCTACTGGCCTTTCACAAGGCATTAAAACTTGGCATTGCCATCAAAATCAGAGCCTTGATAATGTGAACGAGCTGTTTCTCGGCTAAATGATTGTGGAAAGATTGGTTGCTACTTTTTATGTATTTATGTGTTTAATTACTGGTTTTGTTTTTATTCTGTTTCTATCCCATTTTAACCATCAGGTGTCAGAGTCATATAAATGCAGCCATACAGATTTAATAAATAAATAATACATATTAACTTTTTACATATTTCTTCTCTTCTCATATTTGCCATACAAGATTTGATTATGAAGCACTGGATCCTAGAATGGCATACTACATAATGAGAGACCTGGAAGCCTTGATCACCGACAAATCTTTCACTAATCAACAGTTTGCTGTTGGAAACAATGTTTACACTGTGCAGAAAGCAACCAGCTTTGAATACGTGGATCCCGTAGATGGCACTGTGACCAAAAGACAGGTATGTCCAGGAGATTTGTTTCACATAACATGCCATCATTGACAGAGAAATAATTGATAAGAACCAGGACAAGACTAAGCAAGATAATTGGGAACTCGAGTAATTTTTAGCTTTTGCTTTATTCTTCACTGCCAGCAGCAACAGCTAGATCTGAGGGGATTCCAAACACAGCAACTGGGAAGAGAAATAGAAAAGTGCATTATTTTTAACTTTTGCTATTATAAATGTGACAGTTTTATTAATGGAAAATATCTCCAAGGCCCAAAATAGTAAGCATAACACGAATCATTTCTATTTTAATTAGCAGACAACCCAACCAAATCCAATTGTACAGATACATAGAATAAAGTCGAAAATTATGTCCTCGTGTTGAATAAGAAAATCAATTATTGTTGCAAATGAACTTTTAATTGCTACAGTATAGTATAGTATACTATAGTATAGTAACATTTACATTAGCAAATGATTGTTCTCAAGAATTCTGTTTCCGTGCCTATACAATATTTATTTGCTCTACAGGGGTTGAGGATTATGTTCACTGATGCTTCCAGACTCATCTTTAGATTAAGTGCTTCGAGCCATGTGCGAGCCACCCTCAGAATCTATGCGGAGAGCTATGAAAAAGATCCTAGCAAGCATGAGAAGGAGCCACAGGTAAATAGAGAGAAATTACAATTATACTTCCAAGGAAAAGATATTCTATATATCAGCGATCCCAACCTTTGTGGCTTGGCAGCCCTGCTTGGGGGAAGGAGGGTGACATGCACATGCAGCTCAACTTGCAAGATTGCAAGTCTAAGCACATTTATTTGAAGCACAAGAGTTGCATTTCCAAATGAATAAATAAATTAGGCTATAAATCCCTGGTTTAAAAAGAGTAGATTTCATCTGCTCTTCCTATGCCTTAAAGCAGAACGTAAGAAAGCTTGTCCTGCTATGCCTAAAAAGATGGCAGCTCAAAAGCCAAGATCAAATTGTTTGTAATGAGAGTGTGTCTTTGGGGGTTTTGCCTGTTTCTATAAAACTACTTTTATGTGCACCATACATGTGTATAGGATACATTCTTTTAATATGAAATTTCCTCATGGAAGAAAAGAAGGAAACATAAGTCTATTAAGATTTATGCACAGATACCTACTTACTTCGCCCTTTCTCTTTTAATTTACTTTCATAAATCTAAATTAAAATTTAATATTTTAAAATAGCTTGCTATTAAGCTAATTTGTCTGGAGAATTACTTTCCTGATGTGTTCCAATAAAATGCTGCAGTAGTACTGCATTTGGGAAATACATCCGAGCAGCTTTTGGATTCCTTGTAAGGAAGAAATGCGAAGCTGCTGGAGAGTTCTTTTTTTGTATTTATAAACAAAATCCATTCTGTACTAAAGAGGAGTTAAAGGCTAAAGGAGTGTTTCAGCAGAATGCAGCCAACATCTCCAGATTCATACTTGCTGTCAATTTTGCCTGATTGGAAATCTTTGCTAGATGGGCTTTCCCAAGAGAAGAGAATGAAGTTCAGTATCTTAATTTTCAGAGGGATGAGAATAACATGCGAAATTAAAAATTAGGGCTTAACCTTACATTCAGGATAACTATCACAGTTGCAGAATAATCTTGCCTCTCAGTAGGAAAAGTATTTGAGATTGTCAAAATTAGCAAGTTATCCAATCCAGCTTTTTTTTTCCAGAGGGAAAGTGCATCTGGGAAAGATTTAAGTTGGGATGTTTTGCTAAAGATCCATTAAGTGCTAATGGTTTTCTTCCTTTTCTTCCCCTTTTCTATTTGGAAAAAAAAAAAACCAATTGGAGCAATAAATTGGGAAACAGCAAGTGCATAAAAACCAGAAAAGGAAAAAACATTTCAATATTGGGAATACTGTTAGGATGCTTAGTTATCAGCTGAGATAACTTAGGAAGTGGGTCCTTCCTAAGTTTTTTCCTCTGATTGTTAAGCCACTGGGAGCGCTCTCTTGTCTCGTTTCCTAGCCCGCAACCTGACCCCAAAGGTCATTCTCATTTACTACTACATATTGTAACATCTTGAGATTTAAAAAAAAGAATGAGCAACAATGTCTGCCCATAGAAGTTTTGGATATCTGGTCCAACTTTTGGCCTATAACTAGGAATAATGAGGTTGGGAATCTTTTCCAAGTAATGTTTTGCTGCAGTTGCTAGAATAACAAGATATTTCTCTTTGTGTGTGAAATGGCATGACTTGGGTTATTTTGTGCCCAGCCAGTGCAATAATGAACATACTCTTTGGAGAAAATTAATCTCCAGCTCATACCCAGTAATCTACTAGAATAGGCAGTGCAATTGGATTACAAGTATTTCTTACACATTGCATTAGGTTATAATGGGGTTAATTGGTTTTTGCTTTACCCGAAGTCACCAACTGTTGCAGAAATAATCTATCAGTGAGTCATAAGTGATCTGCAGACCATTTTTCATGGCATCCAGTATCCCACAACATTGAGTTGGCAGATACCTGCCAGTTGCAGCAGTGACATTTTTCATTAAACAAAAAGCCAAAAAGAAAAAAAAATCAACACAGTACACGAGTTCTGTTAGCCTCCAGTAAATAGTCCTCATTTCCTCATTATAAGCTCTACTACCGTTAAAAAGCTGAAGTGGTGTTTTACAATGTGTATCTCCTAGCCATAAAGTGATTGCTCATCCCTGAATTGTGGGTTAGCTTTTTCAGCAATCTGTAGTTAAAAATCTTCACTTACCTTTAATGTGTGAATTTAGACTGTATATGAAATTTATTTTTATTTCATTTTATTTTTTATTAAACTCCATTACTCCTTCATTTCCCTGTCGTCAGTATTTCTGTAAATTTACCATTCATTGCCATGCCTTTTACATAAACATCATGATATTTAAGAGAGTTGTTTTTCAGTGTGGGCAGGGCATAAGTCAACTGGAGATGCGTCATGGAAAAAAGTAAGACTTTATGTAGTGATTTCCTTTCCGGACACATCTGAGGGAACCTGCAGTGCATTTCTAATAGCTTTTTCAGCCTCTGAAACGCATGCAGGAGTCATACTTCCTGTCCTTTAGCAAGTGAGACTATGTATTTTACAAGATTTATTTTTTTAAGTATTTTGAGATAACCTGGAAAACAATAGGGAATGTTCTGCCAGTAAAATACCTAATTATTTGAGGTATTTTGACCCACCTAATTAAGATCAAGGGGAAACCCTTTTGCAAAAAAGATTGGATCATTGTGGTAATTATTCAAACCAGAATAAATAGAAGTCATGAGGTAAAAAGTGGAGAACACCATGATTTTATTGAGTCCAAAAACACTACACAATTAAAGCTTTGTCAAATGACTCTGTGTCTGGGATTTAGGCAGCATCTCCTATGCAGGAATTTTTTTAAAAAGATTTTTTTCCTATCATTTCCTCTTTGATGGAAAATGCTTCATCTATAGCAGTTTTGAATTAGCTTCTGTTAAATATAAAGGGTAAGAGTAGGTATTGTTAGTAGTAACTCTGTTATATAGAATCTCTGATTACTGAGCAATAATCATGTTTCAAATGCCATTTTCAATGAATGATTTGAAATTAGTGTACAGAATATTTGCTTTTCATAAAACATGGTTCATTTCTCAAGACATTTACGGTAACTTTTACCCAGCAGAGCACTATTGATAAAGGTAGATCCTATAGAATCATTTTGGGAGAAAAATAAACCCAGAGAAAGAAGATATGTTGTAATTATGAGGTACGCTTATGTACACACTTATAGATTCAAAATTAAATTTCAGTGGAGATTCATTTAAAACCATAGCAATGTTTTAGAAAGATTTGTTTCAAAAGGCCAGGCAAGAAGCAATGGATGGAAACTAATCAAGGAGGGAACCAACCTGGAACTAAGAAGAAATTTCCTGAGAGTTTGAATAATTTAATCAGTGGAACAACTTCCCTCCAGAAGTTGTGGGTACTCCAACCCTAGAGGTTTTTAAGAAGAGGCTGGGCATTTGTCTGAAATGGTATAGGACTTCCTGCCGGAGTGGGGGATTGGACTAGAAGACCTCCAAGGTCCCTTCCAATTCTGTTATTCTGTTAAAAAATAGAAATATACAACAAAATCTCAGTGACACTTGAAAGCATTGAAGTATAGTTATTACAATTATTGATTGATTTCCCTTTGTTCTGTAATATAGCTTTTTTGCTTCCTCTTTATTTTCCATTGCCCTCTTAGTTGCTTAAGCAGCATTTTAAAAAAAAAAGACAAATTGCACTGTTTTATCAATGGCAGCAAGAACATGATCCGTTCCAGCACAGTAAAAAAGTTATTAGGTATATTTTATTATCGATGCAGTCTACACAAGTACAGTTATATCAAAAGTGGGGAAATATTCAATGAGATAAACAAAACCTGGTCAAAATGCAAAGATAATTTCTGTTACCTACATAAAGAACAGTCTCTGAAATTAGTTTTGAAGCACATTCAGAAATGCAATGCATTTACATGAGAAACCTTAAGCACCGTGAATGCAGTATGTACAAAACAAATACTTCAAAAGTTTAATGTTTATTCTCTAGATCAGTGATTCTCAACCTTTCTAATGCCGTGACCCCATAATACAGTTCCCCATGTTATGGTGACCCCCAAGTGGATGTGGCCACCAGTAAGAGGGAGTAGGACAGCTAGGGAAAAGGGAAAAAAATGGTGGACACCATGGTTTGGTGACCCCCGTGAAATGATCATTCGACCCCAAATGGGGTCCCGACCCACAGGTTGAGAACCACTGCTCTAGATTCACTACTACCTGAACCCAAATAATTCAACCATTCCAAATAATACATTTTTTCAATCTCTTGTACAACTACCAGTATTAGTTGTCATGGACAAACCAAGCTCATATATTACTTTTTTTTTTTTAGTTTAAAATGTATTTTGTCTTAAAAATAACTTCAGGTGACTAATAATAATAGTGTAAAAGAAATCTGATTGCTTTGCATTGTGCAAAAACTTTGGACAGAAGGGGATTAACTAAAAAAGAAGAAGGACCCCCTAATTCTGATTCTCAGCTTTGGTTAGAGCAGTGGTTCTCAACCTGTGGGTCGGGACCCCATTTGAGGTCAAACAACCATTTCACGGGGGTCGCCGAACAACGCAGTCTGCCATTTTTTTCCCCTTTTCCTTAGCTGTGCTACTCCCTTTTATTCTATTGGCTTTTGAAAGCCAATAGAATAGACTCTCTTGAATAGAGTCTAATTCTATTGGCTTTCAAAAGCCAATAGGAATTGTCCAGGCTGTCTCTGCCCTGCTGAGCCCGCCAAAAGTCCCATTCTGCAAACGGTGCTGCACCAGTTGAGTAGTCCTCGACTTACGACCGGTTGAGTAGTCCTCGACTTACGACCAGTTGGGGGTCGCGACATTAAAAAAGTTGAGAACCACTGGGTTAGAGCCGTTTATTCCTTCCAGTTTTTGAAAGCTGAGGACAATCCATGCTTTCTTCCAAAAATCCCTTGTTCAGCCAGTACCTTGTCTAAGCTGTTCTCCATCTTGGAGCAGAAAGTCCTTCCATGCAGAAAGGAAATGAAATCAATTAGTAAGGAAGAAAATAAAATAAAATTTATAAACTGCAAGAAACTTATAGCTGTTCATCTCCTACGCTTAGAAGAGAAGGTGAAAATGAGGAGTCAAGTTAACTTGACCGCAACCGTGCCAGTTTTTCTGAGGTGCAGTGAAAAGGATAGGGCTGATTTAGTCTCCTGCAAAAAAAAAAAAAAAAATGCTATGGCTAACATTCTGTGGATCTGAGGTTAAGAAAATGTTTGAAAACCCTACCTTAAAAGTTCTGGGTTTAACATTCAGATGTCTGGAAGAAAAACGAGGCAGGTGTTCTTTCCAGTGGGGAAACAGATGGCTCACAACCTCAGCAGAGTTTCACCACTACAAAATGAAATTCTTCCCCCTCCCCCAAAATCATTTGGATAACATTGCAGTTGAGTCATAAATAAATGAATTTAGCTGCCAAATTCATCTGACCTCATGGGATGGTTGGTGTCCACAGCTGCTTTTGAATTAACACAATTTATAGTGACCGTAATTCAGTATATGGCCAACATGCAGGATGGTTATGTAAATTCCAAGATGATTTTGCAGTGCGAAAGATCAGATGATTTATGAGAAAAGCAACTTCACTCCTCAAATTTGAGCATTGCTAAAATGGAACACATCAAGATACAGAGTATATTATTCTAGTAAAGTTTTATTTTCCCTTTAATGCACGGTCTACATGAAATTCACAGACATTGTTTAAAAAGTGCCTTGTTGCCTTACATCATGAAGGCAGAAGACACATTTTTTGGAATTTTTTGCTACATTTGATCAGTTTTCATTAACAGACTTGGTAGAAGTAACTATTTGGCACAGTAGACAAGGCAACTGATTTACCACACATATTTTATGGAGAATAATCTAAAACCTGGACTCTAGATGATTTTGAGGTATTTGGTGATATATCAGATGACAGTCCTATGGCCATTGTTAGTGCTGTCCAGGATGCTAGGAGTTGTAGTCCTCCTTAACTGTCTGACTTCAAGTCGTAAAATTCTCCTTATCACCCACGGAGATTGGTTGTGTAGATGTTGAACTGTAACTTTTAGATGTTCATGTCATGCATGTAGTCCTTGCTTAATGATTGATCACTTAGTGACCATTCAAAGTTACAGACCCACCCACCCCCCAAAAAAGTACTTATAATCTGATTTTGAAGTTCCGACAGCCCCCCCCCCACACACACAGAGGATCACATGACTCTATTTTGTTTGCTTGGCAGCTGTTGCATTTACAACCATTTGCACTATCCTATGGTCAAATGACCATGATTTTTACTTTTTTTTTACCAGTTTCCAGTGTTTAGTTCTAGTTTTGACTTTAAAAATAATCCACTGAATAAAAGGGATTTACTTAACAACCATTGCATTCAGTTAACAACCAGCGCAAAAAAGGTTGTAAAATCAGACACGGTGACATGGTGACTGGCTTAATGACTGCAAGAAATTATAACTATCATTCCAGGCTCAATTACAACTGTACATTGAGGACTATAATATAATAAGATCATTATTGAAAATGATTTGGAAGGTTTCAGGCTCTCAATCTATCATGGCCTACATGCTTGTGTTTATGTAAGCCTATTGAACTTGGTGCTTTATATCTCTCCAAATACATGCTAAATTTGGATGCACACACACACACACACACACACACACATATATATATATATATAAATATTACATAATTTATTACACATGAGCTTATTACATAACTAAGCAAAAATATTAATCGATTATTACCATCTGAAGGAAGAACATGATTCAAAGCACTTAAGGCAAAACGCCTTGTCCATAATTCTTCCCCAAGGTTAGATGTAAGTTAATTTACTTATTTCATCTGGTCTTGTTATAATATCTGCCTCCACATACCAAACTTGCTTTGTAATTATACTTCTTCTGGCCTCTTAACACAAAGTCAGGCATCTTAAGTGGAACCCAGATGGGCTGATCACCTGGATGTTTTTGATCCCAAGAGGCAGAAAATGGGATCATATATGACAGTGGTGGCGAACCTATGGCACGGGTGCCAGAGGCGGCACTCAGAGCCCTCTCTGTGGGTACATGCACCGTCGCTCCAGTCCTAGGCCTTCAGCTGGGTTTTATAAAACCTTTTCGCTTTAGGTCTCCATCACCATGTGCAAAAAAAGGGGGGGGGGGTTCAATCAATCAATCAATTTCAACTTCTCCTGGGGAAAAAAAAGATCTTGCAAAGTTGGAATTGATTGATTGAACTTTTTAGTCACACCAGTCTGCCGTTACCACCACAGCCACGCTCACCCAATGGGCCACACCCACCCAATGGGCCACATCCACCCGGCACCCGATGATGCATAAGTGGTTTTGGGTTGCAGTTTAGGCACTCGGTCTCTAAAAGTTTTGCCATCACTGATATATGAGTTGGGTGGAACAAGTTTCCTCAAATCAGGAATCATTGTTTTAACATACCAATGAAACAAAGTAAAACATTGGCTACTATGGAAGCCGCTGGGATACCAGACCAAATACCTGCTTATCACCAACTGTAATTTTGTGAACAAAATGTTTATTTCACTTTATAACTGGAATAGCAAGCAGTTTGAATACTACAGAACTGGAAATCATGTGCATCATTATTGATAATTAATTGAAAAAGTGCCCCTGTTTGTCTTAGTATTATTCAAAAGCCATAACCTTTGCCTGCCTTTTATTAGTTATAATAAATAGAACCTTGGACTTCTATGTACTCTTATAATTTGATTTTATTTCTTTATCAATTGAAACTATGACTGTACTAAATTCATTTATATCATGTTCCCAACTAGCTGCAGATGAAAAGGTGAACAGAATAATAAAATAATTATTGCACATTTTGAATCAATAGCGGAACTAATTTTAGATATAATTTATTGTACTTGACTGGATTATCTATTTACTAACTGTATCATATATTCCTGTCCTTTGTTTATAGATAAGAGATGAGACAAGGCAAATAGAGGTAATTTGTTGTACTTTAAGAGAGGGTGATAAGTTAGCAAATTGTTTATACTTGTTCTGAGGAAAGGGGAAATCATTTCTTTATATATTTCTTTTCTTTTCCTTTACTATGTTCTTATTCTTTTCTTTTTTCTTTTCCCTGCACCTGCTATCATTTCTTTTTATTATTTTAGGGTTTCTTAGTTTCTATTAGTTTTATCTTTGTAACTGTAATGTTTAATAAAATTACTATAAATATGTTTATTCTTACTTTACGCAGAAAGAGTCAGATAATAGAATTTAAAACTGGCTTAGCAGACTGTTCCTGAATAATATTTTCCCAGAAAGCAATTTTGCTATTGAAAAGTTGGCGGCTTATGAAAAATTGTTATTTGGATCGGAAGAACAATGAAAAGAGCAGTGTTGGGAAAAAAAGTTAAGATGGTAGCTATGATAGTACAATCAAAATCCACTTCCTTGTGATATATGCAGCATGCTTAAAACCAAATAGACTTTCAATTACAGGATCGTGGCTGCCATCTTGATTTTTTTAAAACACACCCCTTAGCAACCGGAAGGCATTTCCATTTCCTCTTACACAGAATAGTGTCACTCACCTGTCGGTGTTTTGTACAATGTAACTGTATGCACAATCTAAAACAAAGAAAGTGTTCTCTTTTTTAAAAACAAATACTGTAACAATCAGCTGTGCCAGCTAGTGATGAAAGGCATTGAACACATTTGGAGAACTCAGTTGGGAAAAGATTGTTTTGGAAAAAACAGATATGGACTCAAACCTCAATAGAGGTGATATAATTTGCATGATTTAAAAAAATAAGGTATTTGATAAATAGTGACAGCACCTTTGGTTATATTCTTTGGAATGTCCCATAAGCTACTCAAACATTAATGAAACACATGGATCCCTGCTATTTTGCCCCTTAACAAGGAAGCAGGGGCAATTACGTACTTCGAAGTAAAGTCCCATTGCCTTAAGTGGATCCTTGTGATCTACCTAGCAAGAATCCTCTCAATTCACAAATAGTACCATTTCACATACACAGTCTAACAAGTGTTTTGTTTTCCATTTACATCCTGTGAATTTTCAGAATGGTGCACAGAGAATGCATTGTTTGATAATGCATATTACAAAGTACAATTGGATGTGAAGTGAAGTACAGCACAAATCCAGGTGTCCTCTGAAATAAAAGAAGAAAAAACTATGGCTCTTTTTTAACGAAATGCTCTCTGGCAGTGCCTGTCCTCCTGCCACATCTTAGCTAGAAACCTCCATGAATGCAGGAGAGGGCCCTATTTTACATTACAGTAACTGTTCATGATGATATTATCCATTCAATGTTGTCCATTGAACATTGAACATAACTCTTTTATGGGCCAGGTCTCTCTACATCTACCTATCTTGCATTATTTCTTTGAGTTTTTGTATGCTCTGGAGGGTGTGAGCTTTGATGGTACACTAATTGTGCATTGTTCAGACCTGAAACACCCGCCAAAAATGTAAAATTTGATAGCAGTTTTGTTTTTCTAAAGTGCTGAGTAAATTATTGAGGAGAGAAGGGAAGAGTGGGGTGACTGGATAGAGCAGGTGAAGCATGAATGAAATGGCTGGCATAAAGGGAGAGATGGCCCTGTGTTGATTGGTAGAGATTAGAGAATGAGATGGTTAGCAGAAGAGAAATTAGTGAACTGAACAGAAATATATTGAAGACAGGATTTGCACAGGTGATTCAATTGAAGAAAAGTATTTTTAGAGAAAAATTAACTGATTTCAATTAAACAAGTACTTTATAAAAGCAAAAAACTGAGTTTATATTTTGCGTTATAGTCATGTTTTTGCCTTGTAGTTTCTTCTTTCTCTATATCTATCTATCTATCTCTATCTATCTATCTATCTATCTATCTATCTCTATCTATCTATCATTTATCATCTATCTTATCTATCCATCTACTTATATATTACCACTTTTCCCCTTCTTCCTTGCATGAAGAGGATGTTTAGAGACTAAGCAGACATTTTAAGACAGAATCCTCAACAATTCCTCAAAAGTTGAAAGACCAACCCCATTCATGCTCAGTATTATTATTTTTCTCTAATGGATGTATAACTAGCTACTCTATTTCTGGATTTTTATAGTACCAAATTCCCATTTCATCCCTTAGAAGAAAGATTACCTGTCCTTAGCCTTGTAGTGCCTTAGAAAGCCCATTGTATTTGTAATATTACATTACAGGTATAAGAGTACTGGGGGGAAAGCAAGTTGTAAAGAAAGATAAATAGATATTTCTTTTCAGCGCATCATATATCTTTTTTTAGAAGATTGTTTTCATTTTTCAGAAAAAAGATATGTCGAGTTTTGCTGGAAGCAGAAGACAATAACATTTCAGATATATATTAATGCAACACGTCCTCCACCCTTAAAATGATGTCACTGTTTTGTGAAACAGATCTTGGAACCACTTGAATCACATACTATTAAAAATGTAATAAATTAAACAAGTTCCTGTTTTCATAATGCACTGTATTACGGAGCAGTATTTAGGCAAATATAAGTGGTTCCTTTCTTATTTATGATCAGCTAATGTGATTTCAGCCAAAAATCTTTCTGAGTTTTCTGTTTAAGAGGGATGTTTCTAAAATCACTATGTGATATAGAATTTATTTGTTGGGTTAGAGTTGGTGTTAGTACAGTATTGATTTTGGGTTGTTTTTTTTAATTAATGGATATGAATGAAATATTACATTTGACATTAGACATTAAGTACACTCTTCCTCTGTTATATCAGTTTCCCATCCACAGTAAGGTTTACAAAGTCATAAAAGCTTCCAGGTTAATGCTTGAAAATAATATTTCATTAAATAATTTATAGAAACAAACCATATTTTTTCCAAACATGGAACTTTTTTTTTAAAACGTCTTTTTCAGGGTAGGCAGAACTTTTTAAATGAGGTATTCATGGGACAATTTGACCCTTTGGACATTTCAGTTTTTTTTAACATCTACATTTACAACCCTGGGTTTGAGGTGAAGTATGAACTCAACTGGGTGATTCTGCGCCAATCACTTTCTTTTTCTCAGCCCTTGAAAGGAAGCAATGGCAAATCACTTCTGAAATCTTGCCAAAAAAATTGTAGGAGTTGTCATGCTATTGCCAAGAGTCAACACTGACTCCAAGGCACCCCCCAAAAAATTAATATGCTGATGATAACCAGTGACCTATCTCTCGTCCAAGGTCCATGGAGATATAGTGGAAGTCTTGACTCAGTGCCTGGATCTATGAAAGAGTGGGTGGGGGCAGAACAGACTGTAGCCTAGCAAGACAGATTTATTTTTCTACAGAGGCTTTCAGATGCCAAGGAAGCACCTTAAATTGCTCTTGATTCCTGTACTTCTTTGAAGGAGTAAATACAAATATGGAGTCTCTCCTGGATCAGTAGGTGGGGCTACGGCAAAGATAACATTTGTTCCAACCTTTTCTTGACCAGCAGTTGCTGAACATATCAACTCATAAATAAATAAAATGATTTTCAATTTGTAAATAATGCTAATTGTTAAAATCAATTCAACATTTCTACTTTGTTCCTGAAAATATCCATTTTTTTTCACCGAAAAAAAATTAAGGTGTCCTATCTTTACACAAATAAAGGCATACTTTTAGCATCCGATTCCAAGTAAATGCAAATTACTATTATTATTATAGTTGGTCTCATATTTAGATTGGATTTGGCATTTTTGTTCCCCTGTCGAGTCTTTCCTGAGGCCCTGGGATAGGCAAATGTTGTGTAGTTTAATTAAATAAGTTATTTAAATTTAAATTATTATTTATTTGACTTATATAGCCTCCCATCTGACTTAGATGTCTCTGGGTGATCTACAATAAAATAGATAAAATACATAAAATACATAATACATATAAAAATAGCAGTCAAGTATCCTATATCTAGTCTCCCACCTTGCTAGCTTAATTAACATCACATTTTTAGTATTAAACATACACGCACACCCTTTGTTGTCAAGCTGGCATTTTGAAATATTATCCAAAGCTTGGTATGTTACCTTCCATGTGAAGCCTGGGAGACAAAATCTTCAACGTGAACAAATCAGTCAGGTATCTTCCTTCCTATTAACATTATGCATGTTTTAGTCACGTACTATTTGTTGCATTTTTAATACCCAATTCCTTTTCTACTTTAAACATGAATTTTGAAAGACATGGTCATTTATGGAAACAAATTGGTGGAGTCGGCCAACTTAACATACACATATATTGATGGGCATTAAGTAACTTTTTCCTTTTTGATACATAAACCACTGGTTTAAATGTTCAAATTTGTTTTCTTCTCTAGGCAGTTCTGAGTCCACTCATCGCCATCGCGCTGAAAATATCTCAGATTCATGAGAGGACAGGTCGTAAGGGTCCTACGGTCATCACCTGAAGGAGGATTGCTGACTCAGGGCCAACCATGGAAGGACAAGGAAGAATGAAGGCATTGCTCAAGCACACCAGTTCTTTTGTGCCTTATATTAGTCTAAGGGCTTGAGGGCAGTTGGGGGGAGGGGGGGGGTGGACAAAATTCATTTTGAATTTCATTGTTAAGAAAAACATGCACTTGTCTATTATAGCTTCAGCCTCTTCTTGTGGTGCAAATAATCAAAACCAGGGCTCTCTGAACAGATGTGTTCAGAAGAGATGATTAAAAAAGATTCCTGTGTTTGCATTTGCAAGGCGAAAATAGGCTACATGTTTCCTTAGCTCAGGGGTGTCAAACTGCCGGCCTGCAGGCCAGATGCATCATAGCGAAACCGCACCCACCCCATTGCCGGCAATGGCAAAAAAGTCACAATACGTCAAGAAACGTCACAGGACATTGCGAGTTTGACACCCCTGCCTTAGCTAGTGCTGGCTGAAAAACATAGATTTTTGGTAATAGTGTTTTATAAATCTCCCATCATAATTTAAAAAGAAAGCACTCTTATGATAGTCAAGGACATCTTTAAAACCTCAAAAATAAAATATTATTCTTGGGTTACCTTATTTTCTAAACCCATCTGGTAGTTATGATGGATTGATTTTGAATTAAAATACAGGGCTCGCTCTTCAGATGGTTGACGTCCCAGAGGGTGGAACAACTTAGAATGTCAGTAATTTTGTCCTTTCTGAGACAAAGAATTTGTGTAATACAATGAACCACAAACTAGCCAATCACATTTTGACCTAGTGGCTTTGTGACCCTGGTCTGTGTGGTTAATTTATGGTTCAGTAATTTCTGCAAATTTTGAAAATTAAGTAAACTATGAGTTAATCATGAATAAGTTCGTGTTGTGTGAACATAGCCATTGAATCCAAGAAATGCAGAATCATGAGCAGAATCCGCAGGTGGGGCTATTCTAATCTGTGTTAGAGGTTACAAATATGTAGCTCAACAGGTTTATTTGGAAATAGGTCCTCTGAGTGCCTTAAAATATAATCTTCCATAAATATGCCTAATTCTGCAGCTTTATCCTGAGATTTTAGTTAGCCGATTATCTTTTTCAAAGCATGCTGGCAATTGCCACTCCTAATTTCTCAGCTCAAGTTTTAAGACTAACGAGTACAATTTTATGCACCAGCTGCTACATTTATACACACTTTATGTATTAAATCTTACGTATTTAAATGGAAAAATGAGAAATTATCTTGCAGCAATCTGTTTGGCAAACAGCTTTCATGTTTTGTTCATGTCTGCTGTTACTCCTAACTACCATCACCAGCATATCTGGTTTGTGTGTGTGGTCTCTCTGCTTGTAGTTTAAAAATGGGACTGCTTTTTTTCTACTTATTTCTTCATCCACCTTCTAATCGGATTCAACTCTATGCAGCTTCAGTTTAAGATAAATGCCTTTTGCTATTAGCTGATGAAGATTTCTATTGTGGATTTATCTCCTACTGTGCAGCTAGCTTGACAGTGATCCCTCCCCTTTGGTTATCAGTTTCTGTTTTTAGAAGTAAATCTTTAGACTACTTCCCTCTCACTCGTCTGCATGTTCACTATCGTTCTCTCATATACGAATATTTAATTAAAATTAATTTAATTCAAAATCTTTAAAAAATACCTTTCAAGATATATTTATGTTCCACTTTTTAAAAGGGCTAGTTATCACAGCAGAGTTCCAACTTTTATACAGATGGATCAGCTGATTCTTTAAAA
This sequence comes from Crotalus tigris, assembly GCF_016545835.1. Lineage (NCBI taxonomy): Eukaryota > Metazoa > Chordata > Lepidosauria > Squamata > Viperidae > Crotalus > Crotalus tigris. The sequence continues at coordinate 58,608 of NW_024097531.1, read as the reverse complement.
AAAACACTATTCATAAGAGACAATAAAAAAAATAAAAAGGAAACTATTCCTTTCCCAGAGCCAATACCCAGATAAGCAGGGATTGACATCAGACAAACAATCCAGCAGAAAACAATACCCTAATCAAGTAAATACCAAGGAGAAAACCACATGCCCTCCAACCCTGGCAGGGCATGAACAGGCAGAAAAACCACATTCACTGATGACGATGGTGATGGTGATGTTATCTAGTTGGGTAATGAAATGTCTGCAAGCAAACAGAGAGGATCAAGGACTCCACAAACGTATTAATTTGGATAAGGTGGAGAAAATAGGTCTGTGTGGTGTGTTCCATTGTCATGCACTGATTTATAATCATAATTCAGAAAGTTGGAAGTGCTGTTTGGTTATTGCAAATGTGTGACAATTGAATATCACATTTAATGACAGAGATGGCATAATCTTTCTTTTAAGGACTGTATGCTCTTATATAGTTGGAAATACATAGTGGAATTTAATTCTTTTGTATGTGAATATGACTCGACAAATTAGGATTCTGCTACTGAATCCATCCCCGTATAACATTAAAATATTTAAATGTTATGTCATGTTGGAAGTGTAAGATTCCTGCTTCTATATATTCCTTATCAACATCTCTGAAACATTACATTGGAAACCATTTTTAAAAAACCCATCACTTTTTTACAGCAGATAATTTCCTCAACTTTGCAAGTGGAATTTTGGATCTTTTCAAGCTAAAGCAGCACAAAACCTGGTTTTCATATCTAAAACAAGGGTGCCCAACCTTGGCAACTTTAAGAATTGTAGACTTCAATTCCCAGAATTCCCCAGCCACCCAGAATTCCCCATTCTGGATAGAAAAATCTGACAGTTGAAATCTACACGTCTCGTAGTAGCCAAGATTGGACACCCCTGCTCTTAAAACCTCAAATGGTAGAAGAAAGCTGAAAAAAAAGGAAAGCAGGAAGACAGTGGAAACAGCTGGCATTGGAATTAAAATGTACTGTTTTGCATAACTCTGGACAAAGAAATTAAAATTCCATTTTCCAAGTTTTTTCTTTTAATCAAGAGACAGGGCTTTGGGGTGCATGAGAGTGTATGGAGCTGAAGAGGGAAAGTTTCCCAACTAAAACACCATCTAGGTTGTTCGTGGAACTGTAATAGAGGTTTTAGAAATAGTTGCCTAGTTCAGTTAATGAAAAGCTTGCCCAATGTCTTACTAAAAAGTCAGGGAATAATATGGCAGGGGAAGGAGGCTTGCTCAGTGAATGCTAGGATATTGAAAAGCGTTTCTGAGTTTGTAAAACAGGGGTGTCCAACCTTGGCAACTTTAAGACTTGTGGACTTCAACTCCCAAAATGCTGACTGGGGAATTCTGGGAGTTGAAGTCCACAAGTCTTAAAAGTTGCCAAAGTTGGACACTCCTGTTTTACAAACTCAGAAACAAGTCTGCAAAGCTCCATCCATAGCACAAAATTGTGACATAAAACTTCTAAATGTCACTAATTCAAATATTTTTCTTCTTGGGAAGCTGAGGTATGACTGTTAGTCATTACAGTGGCTTTTGTGCAATCTGAAACGTTCATAGTCTAGTAACATTGCAATGGCAAGCCTTCCTTTTTAGTGCAATCTTGAATGCTGCTGTGTTTTAAGTAACTGACTTGGATTCTTTGATATGTGTCAAAACTTACTATGACATTTAATAAACTGCTGTGTCATATATGCCTTGCATGAAATCGCTGATGGAACACAACTTGCTCTAATGCAACAGGTTTTTCTTTAAAGCTGTGTCTAGGTAAATGAGGCACTGATTTATCTTTGCACAGTGTTTTATTGCAGTATTATTAAACAGATTTTTTGTAAGTCAAATACTTTTGTTCTGTTTTATATAACATTACACAGTATATAATTTTTTGGCTGCCCACAGCAACAAGTAGCTAGTTTGGTTTATTTCATGCTGACCTTTCATAAGAGGTATAAAGATTTGCTGGAGAATATACTATATATGGAGCAAGTTAAAAACTGAGAACAATTTAAGAGATCTTCATAAATGATATACAACTTTTGAATTAAAATGCATACAAATTGTCATAGGTTTTGAAGTCATTTACTGATTAGAACCAATCCATGAAAAAGGATTGGAGATGTGTTAACTTTTGTTTTTATTTTGTTACAAACACACGACCTCCATATCAGCAGATGGCAGCACTTTCTTACATTCAGGGAAATCTCAAGGCTATAGACTAGATTGTGAAACTGCAAAACCATCCAGAAGACAGAAGAAAACCGCTTCTAATTTGTTGCCAAGAAAATCACAATCCTTGTCCATCAGTCAAGTTTGGTTGCCACGATATAAAGAAGGTGTGGAGACTCTAGAAAGAGTTCAGAGGAGAGCAACAAAGATGATTAGGAGTGGCTACAATGGTTGCAAGAATTGGGTATGTCCAGTTTAATGAAAAGAAGGATTAGGGTGACACGATAGCAGCATTCCAATACATCAGGGGCTGCCACAAAGAAGGGGGAGTGTCAACCTATTCTTCAAAGCATCTAAAGGCAGGACAAGAAGCAATGGACGGAAACTAATCAAGGTGAGAGCCAACCTAAAAATGAGAAATTTCATGACAATGACAATCCGTGGAACAACTTGCCTTCAGAAGTTGTGGACGCTCACATAACTGGAGGTTTTTAAGAAGAGATTGGACAGCCATTTGTCCAATGGCTGCTTGAAGAGGAGGTTGGATTAGAAGACCTCCAAGTGGTAAACCACTTCTTTAAAAGAAATACTGTACCATCTTAAACTTGTCATGAAAGTAGAATCTAAGTTAATATTGAATATAGATTCACAAAATTGCTTTGCTCATAAGGATTACCCTAAATATAAGACAGTGCCCTAGAACAGGGGTGTCAAACTGACGGCCCCTGGGCCAGAAGCATCATAGCGAAACCGCGCCCACCCCATTGCCGGCAATGGCAAAAAAGTCACGATATGTTGCGTCAAGTGACGTTGCGAGTTTGACACCCCTGCCCAAAGTTTGTCCTTTACATCTTGATAGGCAGATACTTTTATTTATCATGAAATGAGAATTGAAATTTCTTTTTCTGACTTAACAGAAATATGGGGGAAATGTCTTTATTAAGGTAAACCTAGTGAATTCAGTACTAGATATGCATAAAATAGCGGGTTATCCCAGTGGTGGAATTTAGCCGGTTTGCATCGGTTCAGTAGAACCGGTAGCTAAATTTTGCTGCATTCGGAGAACGGCTGGCTTCCAGAAGTCCAGTCTAGGCCTTGGAGGCCTGGAGGAGGCCTCCCAGGCCTAGAACAGCCCGCCTGAAGTGCATGGATGCCCCTTCCGGAAGTCTGTTCTAGGCCTCGGAGGCCCAGGCCTGCAGCAAATAAAACCAGTTGTTCAGGTATTTGAATTCTACCACTGGATTAACCTTGTTAACAAGCTCAAGATTTGATTGTATGCAATATAAAGGAGCAATGGAGGAATTAGAAGAAAAGATTACCAAGACACTTTTCCTTCCTTCTTGTTTTGTATGATGGAAACAAATACACATTTATTTCCCCAGCCATTAATTGCTAATTGTTTCGCAAAATGTATTTCATTACAAAACTTTATTACAAGAAAATTGCAATGCAGCATTAAACAGTGTAAATTGGTTAGCCCCAGAACACAATAAAAAGTTACTAAAATCAACAAATGTCAACTATTAGGTAATTAATTAGAGTTCAGCTTCTAATGCTAATGGATAACAAAAAGAACTGATGCTAAAATTCCAAGATATTTTAAAAATTCTATATGTATGGAAGACATTCCAGTGCTAATTGTCTTACTGCAATTGTCTAAACCTCTAACATTGAGTTGGCTATTTTTTCAGTGGGCTATGTACATTGTACCAAGAGACTCCCTCAAAAGTAATGAGAAGTAATGAAGTTGGTTAAATAGGGGTACATGACGAAAAATAATTAATTGCAGTACTGATAGAATTACTCTTTTTAAAAAGAATAAATATTGAAATAAGAACACATTAATCAGTCTATTTTATCCAGAGAATATTTTTGTGTGACTGGGGGCTCCATTGTAACTTAGTTTCCAGGATCCCAGTTCCTACACAATAGTACCACAATAATTTAAACATGGGGAAAAAACCAAAGCAAGACGGAACTACAACTCACGTAAGCGGTTTAACTTCAATTTCAATGAAATGGTAAAAGTTTAAATCAAAGGGTATTTTTTAAACTCAAACTGTAGAATAGGAGCTGGTAAATCAAGTCCTAGTCTTTGGTCATTTCAACTGGACTTATTCATCTCTTGGTACAAAGAAAAGCTTGCAGAGCACCAAAAGAGCTTAGAAATTTAATTTTGGAAAGTGCCTTTCATCTCCTTTATGAATGCCAAGAATAGAACATTTACAGTAACATAACCTTCTCCAGTCTGGTGCTCTTCTGATGTGTTGAACTTCACTTCCCAAAAGATTGTGCACGTCTGACAGAGTTGAAGTTAAACTCAGGTGAAACGCATTGAGTTGATGAAAACTAATGTAACTGACCTAGCTTTGTTACACCTATATTTCCTATGTTCATCACTAAGTTGAAGCTTTAAGTTTCTTCATTTACTCATTGCCTCTTGCAGTACATGCTGCTATTTAGAAGATAATGCTGGCTATTGCAAGCATTGCTTAACAGAGGCAGAATACAACCACGTAAGATCTTCAAGAAGATCCAGTTGTCCCCATCCATCAGCCAGCAATGTTGGGCTGAATTCATCATCGTTCCTAATACCAGCAACACTATGGTTTATTCCTGGTCACAAAGACTATTTCTGACACAACCTTTCTGAATGCCATGGAATGTTTCCTCATCTGTGCCCAGTGCCCAGTGACTGCCAGCCACTGAATGCTCCCTCATCTGTGCACAGTGCCCAGTGATGAAACCGCACTGTCCTTTCCGCACCTCCTCCTCAAGGCTTTACACACAATGCCTAAACATTGTCTGTGTCCCAGAATAAAAGGTACGGCTTCACTTCTCCAGTCCTTGGACAGCCCATCTTCTTAGCAGTTGCTCTATGGCTGTGTGGTGTGTGAGAAGCCTCTCCTTATCTTGGGTGGTTCCCTGTGGCTCGTTGCTGCACAGAGACTTCATAGGAAGGTGGCTGCTGTTCCTGAGCACCAGTTTCCTCAATGAATTCGAAGCGGCTTTCTGTGTACAAAGGTGGAGGTATGTTATAAGCATAGCTCTTTGGCTCCAGTGAGCAGGCTGGCAGTGAGAAAGTCTGCTTTCCCACACCGGTGCTGTCTTCGTAAGACGGCGGGTAGAAATCAGGCCTGGAAAAGACAGTCAGGAAAAAGAAACATATTATTTAAGACGGCGGTATTAAAAATGATCCCATATTGGTTTATAAATTATACAATCCTGGGTTTTCTTTTCTACTCTTTACAATGACCCTTCTCTTCCTACTTCAGGACAAAAAAAAAACAAAAACACGAGCCTCTTAATCATTTCATTACCTCAAGAACCAAAAAAGCTTTCAGATAGTAAAATTCTGAGAAAATTGGTAGAACTGAGGCTTGGATGGTTATTTTGCCTTACAAGCATCACAGCTCGTTTGTTTGTTTGTTTGTTTGTTTGTTTGTTTAATTTGACAGCCATCTTGTAGTCAATGGCTCTGGATGGCTTACAGACAAAAAACGTTAAAGACATTAAAAAAAACATTTGAATCATCAATGAAACACAGAAAATCATTAGAAATAAAATCATTAACACCAGGTGGGAAAGGAGAGAGCCAGACATACGGGAGGGGCAGGGAGGAAAATGGAATTAAGTTTTAATTAGTCAACCAGCTCCAGTAAGAAGCTCCTCCATTGGGTCCCCAAACCGTCTGGCAGAGCCAGGTCTTAAGGCTCTTATGAAACGTCAGGAAGAGGGAACCAATCTCACCTCAGGGGGTAAGCGCTTCCTATTTAACATTTTTCTTTTCAGGATGCTGGTATAGTCCTCGACTTACAGGAGTTCGTTTAGTGACTGTTCAAAGTTACAACACCACTGAAAAAAGTGACTTATGACCATTTTTCACACTTATGACCGTTGCAGCATCCCCATGGTCACTTGATCAAAATTCATATGCTTGGCAACTGACTCATATTTATGACAGAGTCCCTTTGCCATCCTCTGACAAGCAAAGTCAATGGGGAAACCAGATTCACTTAACAACCATGTCACTAACTTAACAATTGCAGTGATTCACTTAACAATTGTGGCAAGGAAGGTCGTAAAATGGAGCAAAACTCACTTAACAACTGTTTTGTTTAGCAACTGAAATTTTGGGCTCAATTGTGGTCATAAATCGAGGACTACATGTATTCTGTAATGTCAATATTATGAGGCACATCCAAGGAAAAGTGAATTTGATTAATACTGAATCATTTATGTGCCAGTCTTCCATTAATTCCCCTGGTATTTGAACAAAAATTGCATACGTGTATTCTGTCTAAAGTGTTCCTAAATTTACTTCCTAATGAGGCTATGGTGTCTTCCAAAGTGTGACATTTTTCTGGGTTATCTAAGCAAGGTTTGCACTCTGTCATATTTATAGAGCTGTTGCTTTGCCGATTGTGAGTGTTTATGGCACTGTTACCATAACAGAATAAGAAATGACTTTTGAATCTGTAGCCCTTTAACAAGGCTTGCCAGTCTAAAGGCCAGTTTGACTTTAAAAGAAATATATTGTGAGGGTGTAAGTCTTCTTGCAGAATATGACTGTGAGGATTTTAAACTGAAAATAACCAGGCAACTGCACGCCACTTCAACACATACTGAACATGGCTGAAACTATCAGCTGATTTTAAAGAAGAATGTGTTCTTGACATTTTGAAAAATATTGTAGAGCCATAAATACTTATAGGACTGAGGCATGCCGTTCTTAAAGGCTCTGGTTTGAATTCAGAATGTATAATATCCAAGACTTGTTATGAGTTCTCAAGATAGTGACCAGTTTGTGACAGTGCACATTTCCTATATGACTTCAAGCAACACCACAGAAACCTGGACAAAGATACACATTACCTGCTTTAGAAAGTGTGAAGCTAAGCATTGTTATGCTGCTCGTCCTTAAAAAATGTATAACTGAACATGCTCAAAACTACTACAAAGAATAATCTATGTCAATGTTTCTCAACCTTGGCAGCTTTAGGATGTGTGAACTTCAACTCCCAGAATTCTGGCTGGGGAATTCTGGGAGTTGAAATCCAGACAGCCTAACGTTGCCAAGGTTGAGAAACAGGTCTAAGCCCTCGTCTAGTGGCTAAACAGGAAAGAGAATTTAGTTTTGCTGCCTCCACATCTAGCACTAAATTGAATTCTTGCATGATAGACCATTGAATGTGACCTAGAATGGTCAATAAAGTCCAGTAAGCAGTTAAGTAAGGATCAGGTTAGTTTTAGGAAATATAAAGAAAGCAGAATAAATTGTCCATTCTTAATCTAGTTCTCTCTAGATGGGTTGTATCATGGCACTGACAAATCTAGAGAATTTTAAGGTGGAAGAAAACTGAGTATGATAGCTGTAGTATCATCTGATTAGCCATAGAGGGAAGAGTAGAGATTTAAAATATGAATTATAATATAGAAAAAGGAAGAGATAATGAGGGAAACAAGGGAATAAAAATGCTATTGATAGACAGGAGAAAAGTTGCAGAGCCTATTCGGTTAGATTCAGACTGTTACCTATTCAGTTAGATTCAGTCTGTTACCTATTCTCCTAAATCAATGGGAATTAAGTTAAAAATGGCTTAGTTTATTTCAGTAGGTCTTAACAAAATTAATTTAATCCAAGTCTCCAAACCTTAAATGTTAGGTAGGAAACCAACCAGTAAAGTATATAATGTGTTCCATTTTTCAGTAGGAGGTAAACTAAGCAAGTGTACACTTCTGGCAACTGCAACTACTTGGCAAGATTTTCCGAAATGATTTGCCATTGCCTCCTTCCTAGGGCTGAAGGAAAGCGTCTGGCCCAACATCACCTAGCAGTCAGGAGAGTTAGCCTGTAATACTGCATTCTAACCACTGTGCCATCACAAATCAGTAAAATGTGATAAAAGTAAATGAATGAATGAAAACTGAGGGTATTTAAAATATGATGTTGAACAACTATATGTAAAGAGAATTCCCTTTACGATCGACTGGGGGAAAATAATAAACAATTACTTGATATTATCAAAAAGAAGCCAGAATTGAGGCAACACATATAATGAGACAATTAACTTGACAGGGTACCATTTAAGAAAGAGCTGTATTTATAGCATGTATAATTAGTGAGCCGTTACCAGGAGGAAAAAAACAAGAACTTAAATGAAGCAAATTCAGAGTGGAGAATTAAAATGGAAAAGGAGTATACGTCAGGGCCAGCTGATGGCCTGAAACAGTCAACACATACCTATCTATAGTCGTGATGTGACTTTCGTGAAGTCTAGAACTTCCATGTATAATACTGCGGAACAAGCCGTTGTGCTTGCTGGCTTCATGATAGGTGCTCCAGAAGATCCCAGCAATGAGAAGAAAGAATCCAAATGGCAGAAGAAAATACGCCAGCGGCAAACTCTTGCACTTACAGGCAGAGACACTTGTAGAGATGCAAAAAGCTCCTAAACAAATAGTTACAAAGCCAAGTAACAGCACAAGAAAGCGGACAAATGAGAAGAGTTTCTTGGACATCCTTGCTCTTAGTCTCAGCATGCTCTGGTTGGACTATTTCTCCTTCCCTGTGCACAGATTTTATATGATCAGAGACTGATTGTCCTTTGGACACGTGTTAAGGTACCCATTAACCATTTAAAGCAGTCATAATATCTCAGGAGATTAACTTATAATCAAAACACTGCCAAAGAAGAGACAAAAATGCTTCCTGTATTGCTTAAGTGCCAACATAAACTCAGCAAACTTTTGCTGCCCTATCTGCAGGATTCTTCTCAGCCTTTCACCAATTTGCTCCAAATTTATAGAGAGTGGTTCTTGGCTTATTAAAAATAAGTTTTTAAAAAAGAACTTTGTTCAAATAGACAAGAAAGATTGTCTTTGGTTATATGTATTTATTTGCAAGTGGGGGCTATTTAGAATGCCCTTGATCAATTCTTTCTTATTTTAATATCTTCAGTATCAGTCCCATGACTCATAATCAGTTCCACCATTAGAAAAGCTACATCCTGACATTTTTGTAGTGCGGGTTAAATGTGGAGGCAGTTTGCTATAGAGGGGAATCTTCCCACAAATCCCCACAGTACCTTTTAGGGTACCAAACATAAATGAAATTTGGCTGGAAATAACGGCAAAGGACAGAGAGAAGAAGAACAAACATTTTCTGCAAGTGTTCTTAGATTATAGTTCCTGCAATTATTAAACAAAAGGTGTTGCACAACTATTAGATTCCAAATGAAACCATCCTCTCTATAATATCCCAAGAAAGAAGCAGGATAAGAGCATCACATAGTCTTATCTGAAAGCACCCTTCTGTAACAAGAAAATCTTGTCTTTCCTATGAATTATCTCATTTTTGCTATAGTTGCACACACAATGCAACCAAACATCTTCTATGCTTTCCATTGGAATTTGCATCTAGGGGTGCCCATATAGATCCTTGAACCGGAATCAAGTCCAAGGGAGATATTTTACTATGGAGTCCTCCTTGTGTAAACTACCTCGAAAGCATGTATTATCTGCTTTATGAGACACTTAGGAAGGAATCAAGGGCACTGAATGGCAGGAACAAATACCACCCAATTGCCAGTGGGATCATGACCTGTAATACGTCAACTTTGTCCCACTCTTGCCTGGACTGACTTCACCATTGTCATCTCTCTCTCTCTCTCTCTCTCTCTCTCTCTCTCTCTCTCTCTCTCTCTCTCTCTCTCTCTCTCTCTCTCTCTGTACTAAAACAGAGACAATGTCCCACGCTGTAACGTTGTCAAAGATCCTGGAAAATGCTAAGTTCCCAAGAGCAATAAGCCTACCAGAAAGAATAAAGCTTTTAATGACATCTGTGGAGAAATGCCTTACTCCAATCTGCAGTCTGTAGGATTAAGCAACTATTTCTCACGCAGTGGGAATGTCAGTTAAAAGAAAGTATGACATAGCAGAAAGAGTGAAAGCTTCATTTATGAAATAGTTGAGCTGTAAAGATAAAGCAAAAGTTTTGGGGTTTTTTTAAAGCTTGTTTTTTTTTTTTAAAGCTTGAACATGAGCTCACTTAGTATTCAGACCTTTGATTATCAATCCTTTTAAGGACAGAACTTCATATTCCAACACAACCTAGAATTCTTTTTTTAAAAAAACTTTTTATTAATTTTCCCATGTTACCATTATATCTTTGAAAAGCAACGTGGTGTCTGAGTTACAATAATTCCATTACATACAAATATTATTAATACAAATCTCCAACTATTACAGCCAATATTTCCTCTCTTTTGTCCCTTAATACATACTGTCTCTTGTTTAAATTAGTATACTTCTTATTCTATTCATCAGCTACTTAATAGCTTTCTTACATTTATCAATAATTTTATATGTCTTATTAATTTTAACATTCCATCTTTTGGACTATCAATAACCTTATGAATTTTTCCAGCTTTAATTTTGCGTTGATATTTAAATTAAACATTTAATATTTATCATTTAGAATTCTTAACCCTCCATTCTGCTGTTCGATGCTTTCATGGAAATAGAAAGATGATCATCAGCAGGCAGGATCTGCTTAACTTTCCCTGGCTTTCTATTTTCCCCTTTCATCCCCTGTCCCATAAGAACACTTTCCTACAATAGACCTCTCCTACGGTAGATCAACACTCATGCTGAAAGCAAGGTTTGGGCAACTGGATCAGGCTTTGTGAGCTCCTGAAGCAGGGACACAGGTGTATAATATAAAACCAACAATTTTTAAATCAGGCTTGTTGAAGAAGTCATAATAAGCTGGCCCTGACAAAGCCATAATGAATACGTTCACACAATAAGCTGGAAAAAAAAACCCCTATATGTCAGGAAAAGTTGGTCAGGTGGTGGGTTTTAAGGCAAAAAGGATGCAAAGAAGAAAGTCAACAGCAGGTGAAAGTCAACATTCAAGGCAGCACCCAGAAATCAAACTGCAGATACAACTTTCACACCCAAGAAAAGAAATGCGGAAGAAAGTAATAAGCCTAATATTTCGTAGGGCAGAAACTGGCTTATAGATAAACTTTGCAAATCAAAATAGTTGCTTTGTAAGGGGAGTTTTGACAGTGCAGAACGTAAGGTGGTGAAACTGAACAGTTGTGACTTCAAGTCAATGCATCATCCATATAGAAAAGTGAGATATCAATAGGAACAGGGGAAGTCTCAATATTTTAGAAACGCCAAGTATTTATCACAGAGTTTCAAAAGAATTTACACGATCTGGCTCTATTTACTGGTTATTAAATGCTGATTGGCTGGTAGGGAAAAAGGAAGAATGAAATAGTGTATTGTTTTCACAGTTGCTTCATTTGTCTGTGTGTATATGTGGGTGTGGCTACTCCTTAAGACCTCAAGGTTCATATAAGACAGGGGAGGGCAACTATGGCAACTTTACGACCTGTGAACTTCAACCCCCATAATTCCTGAGCTAGCATGGAATTCTGGGAGTTGAAGTCCACAGGTTGTAAAATTACCATATTTGCCCACCCTTGATATAAGAGGAGAAAGTTGCTCAGGTGACTGAGCAATGGAAAAAAGGTCACGCTACAACGCGACACATCACGTGACGTTGCGAGTTTGACACCCCTACTGTAAGGGATTGGAATACTTGTATGTAAATTGAAATAAAGATGCCCCTTTAATTAAATTGCAGTGCCTCAATTCATGCCAAGGGGAATCAAGCCTTCCTTCCTTTCACTGCTGAACTTAGAGATAAAGTTGTCTAGATATTTGTAATGGAATTTCATTTATCAAAAGAGCATGATGTATTTTTTTCCAGTCCAGATTCCTGATAGGAGTGAACTTGGTGAGCTCTCTGATTCATCTTTATATGTCACTTGAAATAGCTCATTAAAAAAAAACGTTCGAGATTTCATTGTGGATTTCTCAAGTTCTTGACTTAGCAATATAAATTGTAATCAAGATTATTTCATGAATATAACAGGTGTCATGACAGCTAGCCTATCCCATTTGGTGTCTGCCCCAACCAGACTACCTGGTGTTCTCCATACTGTCAAAGATCTCAAGTGGACACTGTTCTCCATAGGACTTATTTCCTGGGGTTACTAAAAGGCAATTTACAGTCAATGTGGACTCATACATCAAGCAATCAAATGACCCTGATTCCACCTTCTTCTTGGTAATAGTTATTCCATCAGAGAAGCTGAGAAAAGTTGTAGAAGTAAGAAAGGCTCAATATATGTCAACAAATTTATTTAAGCCCTTCCCCTGAAATTCAGCAGGCCCCCTCCTTTTAACCGTCCAAGTAGCACTCAAGACCTGTTTTCCCTCCAAACACAGGGATAGAGGTCTATGACAACTTGCCACAGACAACTCACTGCGGCCAACTTGCCACAGCAACTCACTGTGGCCAATTCACCACTGACCGTGGCGAGTTGGCCACAGCGAGCTGACTGCAGCAAGTTGTCCCATTCCACTGGGATAGGGTGAGTTCAGTTTAGTTATGGTGGTAGATTATTGGATTTTAATATTTTTATTCTACATAGCTGTGATATTACCTCTTGGTTACAACCTGCTCTGGATGACACACAAGATGGGTGGCCATATAAATGGTTCAAATAATTAAATAAAAAGTTTTCTGAGACCTGGTTCTTAAACCACCAATCCATCTATGATAATTTTGGTGATTCTCAAGGGCTTAATTGCTTCCCAGTTTCAGAAGAATACTTTTTCAGTCCTGGTGCACAAGATATGCATGGAAAAATTAGGGGTTTAACTCTATACAGTCATTAAACAAAGCAAATGGATCTAACAGCCAATGGTGGAGCCCTCCCTTAAACCTCTTAAAACATTCACAATTTCATCCTTGCCAATTTTGTTAGCAATTCAGGATGTACAGATTAACCATTATCAACCTCTTGTTCAAATATCCAACAACTGGTGATTGTCTAATATACTGTTTACATTTTGAGCACTAAAAATATGACAGTGGTTCAACACTATAAACCAACGCTAATTCAGCCTATGTTGCAGCAATGTGTGTGAGTAAGCATGTTTTAAAAAATATTTGCGTAAGACTGGTGTTTATGCCCTTTTCATAATCCAGTTTTTTTTTTTCACAACTCAGCACCATTAAGAAAATCTCATGACAGGCTACAGCACACCAGTTGTGAGAAATATTATTATTATTATTACAGGGAGTGGTTTTTGCAAAGCACAGATTGATAGATTTCTTTGTTCTCTATGAAGTTCAAGGATTTTATATATAGCTCTTAACCCCATTTGGATCTCAAAACATTCACACCTGGGTTGGCTGATTTCCCACATGCATTTAAATCATTCTGCAGTTGGCTTGGTTGGGTTTAGCTTAGTAGGTGATTACAATTTTGGGCTTTATTCAAGAACCATGATTAAATCCACTGCTTCACAGAATGTTGTCCTTATGAACAAAAGTATCAAAAGATCTGTTGTTCAAAGAAAGGTTTTGATTTTTGAATGTTGAAGCCTGCAGGCTTTATCCAGCATTTCAGTCAGCATGATGTATGACATCATCAACAAGGGAAGGATGACCATTGCTTTCAGCTTTACCATATGCAGTAAAATAGAAGGAATTCCTCCAAGGATGTGTTCAGCAGTTAATTGAGAATTTGATTTTCCTAAGGAGGACATTGAACCTTTGCCAGGGACTGGCTGTTCTTCCATCAAGTAATGAAATTACTTGGAGATTATGTTTACGAGTGTTGCCTGACCAATGGAGATACTTTGAACGGTATCTGTATTAAACAGCTGAAACTAATACTGATGGCACTTATTTTGGATCTTTTTTTAATATACATGAATGTAATGTTTTTCAATCTTGGCAATTCAAAGATGTATGGACATCAACTCCCAATTCTGGAAATTGAAGCCCCTATGTCTTAAAGCTGCCAAGATTGAGAAGCACAGCATCAATACAAGCCTGTGGTAACCAGTAGGGTTATACATTCTTGAGAAAGGAATCCGAAAAAATGCTTTGAACCCCATTAAACATCTAATTTCCATGAAAGCAGCCCACCCTACAAAGCTGGCTGAAAGAAGCTTACATCCAGGCCTTGAAACGGTTGGCCTGTCTACAGAGAACAATAATTTCTTTTACTCCAGGCAAATCCACTTCTCCACACAAGATTCTTAACATGCATTTCAGTCATCTGTCTCTTCCAATCCATTTATCACACCTGCTGTGTTGCTTCCGCAAGCCACCTATATGGAAGTCTCAAACTTATAAATTGAATAGATGGACATAAATGAAATAATTGCTGGAAAGTGTACAGTCATTTAGACCCAAATAAAGAATTTGGCTTTATCTGAATTTAAGCATTGTAGGAAAATTGGGGTCTTTGTTCTGGGTATAAAAGCAGCAATCAAAGAATTTTATGTGTGGACATTAAAAGTCAAGGCAATTGCCATTCTGAATACAATTCAGTTGTTAAAAAGTTGCTAAAGGCACACAACCCCATTTGGCATATGTTAATTTCTGCCTGTAAAAGCATGGGGTTACATGAGCACTTATACCCCTTCTCCAAAATACTATTGTTCAGAAAATAACTTGTAGATATAGTCAGACATTTTTGCAACTAGAATTTCTGATGGCAGTAATGCCTGTGAGTCAGAGAGAGAGAGAGAGGCAGAGGCAGTGGCAACAAATACATATATAAATGACTAGATTTCTTTTAAAGGTTGTAGCAAATAAAAAAGGCTGACACAGCTTGCCTGCAGAGTTCCTTTCTATAAAAACTAATGTCTTTAAAATGCAATTGTACAGTTTTGTTCCTGAATTTTATAAAGCCTGCCACACCCAAGGGGACCATGCCAGCTGATCTCCCACACTGGTGCCACTCGGAGTTTTACCTTTTGCAAATAAGGGCTGTACTTCCAATCCATGCCCATCCAAAACAGCAAATTCAAAAACGCTGGTGTTTCTCCCTACAGTTGTGCAATAAATATTGGCATCTTCAACTTTCCCTTTCCCTTATTTTATCTTCCCTTGTTCATTTGGCCCTTCCCAACTTTTTACAGCCTTCACATTTGCTGATAGTGATCCCTGCTTAAATGTGGACATCAGAGGCCTCAATTGAACAAGATGACTGCAATAAAGATTATGGCCAGATTATCTGCAGTTTATCGACCTCCACACACAAAACCTACAGCAATCCTGGAAGTGCTGAGCACACCTTGCACTCATTGACACTTGGGAAAATATTGCCATTGTATTTACTGACATCTTTTATTTGCAGCCATTAGGTCGTGCAGAAAAAACAGCCCAATGGGCTGTGTGATTAGATAGACCTATAACCTGGTGACATAGGAGACATCCAGGTTTGCCTAGCAACATGCTGAGCTCCATGGAGTATGATAGGCCTATGATCTTTGAAGGATAAGGGGCAGTCCTTCGAAAGAAAGGTTGTTCCCAGCACTGAATAATATTAATAGCTTTGCAGGAAATGTCTACCTAGCATCCTATTATGACCCTACTTTGATAGGGATGGTGGTGGAAGGAAGTTGGTCCTATCAAAGCATAATCTAGTAGTTTCAAAACTCAGACATAATCAAACAAGAGGTTTGGTCATTATGCTAATTAAAATGCAAATTAGTTGCTAGACGTTAAAAGAGTGATGTTAAGTATTTTATTCCATTTTTAGTCAGCCCTTTTCTCAGAGGGTTCAAGGTGGTCAACAATCTCTCCATTGTCTCCCCAACACTGTCACTTGGATCATACTGAACATATATGATGGGCCTGCAACCTAGCCTTGTAGTACAACTTTTCCTTCCTTGGTGCCTTTCCAGTGACTTCTATTGTTATATGTCTATGGAGATTCTCAGTCGCCCAGGTCATGGTTGTCCCAAAGGTGCTTTTTCAGGACTTTCTTGTTTTTCTTTGAAGACATTGCTCTGATTGGATGGTGGGGAATGGAAGGATTTATATTCTTTGCAGACAGCTGGTCATTGGCATTCTTTTAGAGAGCCGTTGAGGCCATTTGGAGGTTTACCTGTCTCCTCAGGGTCACCTGAGTAATCAAATGTGTGTGGAGCCTTCTTGGCTGCAGGATGCTTTCTGCCCTGTATCCTTTCACTGTTGAAGACAGGCACAGGTTGTTGGGGATGAGTCTGCATCTCAAACTGAAGCGCAAATGGTTGCTGAAATCTGCAAAGGTTTTTTGGAAATCCATTCATATTTCCGCACCATACGAAGGGTGTTCATCCCAAAGCGCATAGCTAAATGTCTGAAGACACAGATAAACTTCCAAATAGCCTCAATGACTCTCTAAAAGAATGCAAATAACCAGCTGTCTGCAAGGAATATAAATCCATCCATTCCCCACCATCCAGTCAGAGCTGAAGAAACTTCTTGGATGAGAAGTGAAACGTTTTCAAAGAAAAACAAGAAAGTCCAGTTGCCTCCTGAAACAGGGACTTCTATTGTTATATTTAAGAAACTTCCAAATAATATTGGAACATTATGATTGAACATAAAATTACATTGCAGAAATGGGCAGGGAAGATTTATATTGGGGAGTGCTTTTACACTCACTTACGGAGTCCTCACTGTTCCCTATGGTTTGCTATTTGCTTGCAGATATTTCATTACTTGACTAGGTATAAAGAGTTTCACTGTGTCTACTGACTGCTAGCTGTTGTTCATGGATGTACCCTGTTACTCAATTTGAACTGGGAAACTGTTAAAATTAACAAATGGTAAAGAATTCCTGGAAGCTTGGCATTCAAGCCATCAATAGACATAAAGAGATAAACCATATTTATGCACCATTCAAGAAATAATAAAAAGCTAAGAAGGAAATAAAAAGACCAGAACAGTTTCCTTCCAGCAATCAATATCCAGATAACCAGGGATTAATACTGGGCAAATAATCAGGTAACAAACTCCACCTTAATGACCAAAGTAACAAGAATAAAACCACACCCAACACTGGCAGGGCAAGTTACTGTATATAAATAAGAAGCAAACCCCATACTCACTAGCACTGATGATATTACCTAGTCAGGTTACAATTATATGTACAATTACAAATAACCAAGCTCAGAGAGCACCAAGGTCTTTGGGTATAACTGGCAAGTTACTATATGATTCCCTTGTCCCATTTGGAAGACTTTAGGATGCATGCATAAATTTGACTCTTATTCTCATGATAAACATGCATGCTAGAATAAATCCAGCATGAAAGTATTTATGAATGAAATCATGAAGGTTAGATCATGTTATGTCAATTTTATTGCCAATCAAGTTTTTAAGCCTTTTGAGTTTTATATGAAGTGGTTTGATGTTCAATTGAAACATTTTTTGATATTACAATTTAGTCCAGGACTCCACGCACATTAGCAGCATTGAAAATTCCTAAATTACTATCAGAATCAAATAGATACACACTATTTTTATAGAAGTGGTTCTTAAATACCAGCTGCCCAGTTCCAGATGCACTGTCATATAAATCCCACAAATTAATAAACCACCACACCAAAATGGCTGTCAATAATGTCCCACACTAAAAAAGTCAATGGCTAGGATCTTTAAAAGTATATTGTATGTTTCTTATTTTTTAAGGAGCAGAGTAATGCAGAAAAAGATTCTTTCTCGTGTCTATGGAGAGTCTCAATCATCCAGGTCATGGTTGTCAAACGGCAATTGGACAGTCTTTGTTTTGCTTGAAAACGTTTCGGTTCTCATCCAAGAAGCTTCTTCAATTCTTCGAGGATGAGAAGTGAGTTGTCTTTTTAAAAAGCACCTTTGGGATTATTTCTCATGTTTATTGGACATACCAAAAGTTGAGTCTTAATATCATGAAGTTGAAAAGGTAAAATGAATGAAGGGATAGTTCCACATATGATATGATCTGCTTCCCTGTTCTAATACATTTATTAATCAATATAGTTTAAATATGTGGATGCACTTATGAACTTAACTATCATTTGACAAATTATGGATCTATCTAGCACAGTGGTTCTCAACCTGTGGGTCGGGACCCCATTTGGGGTCGAACAACCATTTCATGGGGGTCGCCAAACAAGGCTGTCCACCATTTTTTTCCCCTTTTCTTTGGCCACGCCCCTGGCACCCGGTGATGTATAAGTGGTTGGGGGTCACCACAACATGGGGAACTGTATTATGGGGTTGCGGCATTAGAAAGGTTGAGAACCACTGATCTAGCATATATTCCTTGCTTCAGATCATAACAAATACCACATATCTACAAGTTCATCAACAACTGATCATGTCCCCGTTTGAGTTTTCTTGTATCTATGACAATCTTGTACTTGATAATACTTGAACGCATCCTTTCCTAATAACAATATTTTTAAAAGTAAATATTTTCAGAATTACTTTAATACAAATAGGGATTCAGTATCTCATTTGACTAGATGTCAACTGGCTTGAATGATTAAATGGCTGATGTTTTTCAGTTTAGAATAGCGGTGACATCATTTTTTTTATTTATTTAAATTCATGCATTGAGTGAATTGATTTATTCAGAGGCAGGCTTTGCATTTGTATTTACCTTGGAGATCTGGATAATCAAAAAAATGTTAACATGTTATGCAATAAGCTTTGTGTTTCAGATCACCATAATGCAAATGGGGCCTTGCAGTGCTCCAAGTCTGAAGCCAACCAAGGGGCTGTGGAGCAAGCATGGGCATATATCACATTTATTGGCACCTCCTTGAAGACACTGGGTCTGTACTCATAGCACACAACATCTGTGCAATCCCAACAAAACACAGTTTTCAATTAAGGAACTGCCAAAAACATGCCCACACCCACTATGGAATTGGCCAACTCGCCATAGCCAACTTGCCATGGTCAACTCACCGGGGGCCAACTGATGAAACTACATACAGAAACTATTTACATACAGTAAATACAGCATTGTATTGTCTCGTACCAAGTTGTCCTGCATCAAGGTGGCCGTGGTATCTTGCAGCAAGTTGGCCACAGTGAATTGTCCTAGACTCCACCCATTCAGGAGCATCTAATTGTGCCCTGTCAGTAACGCTTGACTCAAATGCGTGTTTTCCTGGGATTGCATGGCCAGGAAAAACACAGTGGTTGTTTTTTTCCCCTGAGAGTCACAGACTAACAGCTGTAGCCTACAGGACCATAAATGCACTCTTTCAGCTTCTGATCTAATAGGCAGCCCGTTCTTAGTGAAGCGGATCTACTGTACCTTCTACTTGATGACATATTAACCTATTTTACAAAATATCAAAGTCCTTAAATGCTCATTGCTAACCATATTTTGAGTTTCCAACATTATTTCTACATCGTTTATATTATTATGCCATCTTTCCACCAGGGAGCTCAAAACAATATGTATGTGCCGATATACAGTGGGGCAAAAAAGTATTTAGTCAGCCACCAATTGTGCAAGTTCTCCCACTTAAAAAGATGAGAGAGGCCTGTAATTGTCATCATAGGTAGACCTCAACTATGAGAGACAAAATGAGAAAACAAATCCAGACAATCACTGTTGAGTCCTTGGCGGGAAGCAGACACGAGAAGCAGTTGAAGTTCTCAGTTTCCTTTATTCAGCGTTCAGCTTACAAGTAGATGGCTTCAGCAGCTCCCAAAACCTCCCAGCTTCTTATATAGACGCTTCCCGGGTAAATGTGTTACTTTTCCCGCACCAGCACCCGCGCATGCGCACGGCGCTGGCGACAGCCTGTCTGGTCCCGGGCAGCTTTGCACCTGCCCGGGACTGCCTGCAAACGCCCGAGCCGTTTGCAAGGCTCGGGACATAACACCCCTTTCCCCCGGGCTAAAACTACTACCAACATATAAACATTTATTTTATGCAGTGTTCTGCTTCTCAGTGCTCCTATCGTTACCTGGCTTTTGTTTAGCCAGCAATGTTATGTAATCCTCTAAGTATTTAGGAGACTTCTTTGCTCTCTGTGACCTTCTCAGCTCTGGGTTACTAGCATGAGTTCCCTGACTGGAGGGAGATGTGAGCCTGTTCTCCTTATTTTGCCTTGGTGCCTTCCAAGGACTGTGCCCCAATGCCTGGCCTGCTTGCTTGCCCACCGGGCTCGTCAGGCCAGGGCTTCTGTCACTTTGTGACCTGGTTGACCTGCCTAGCTGTAGACCCTCGGGCCCCTTGAAGTGATAGCCACTGCTGGGCGTCTCTGTTGAACCTCCTAGGTCCGTCCAAGACCTGTCAGGAGGCTGACCATTCCCTGAACCCCGTTCTGTGTCCGGGCTTGTGTGGGTTCCTGTACTTTCCCAAAACTCAGTTACTCCCTGATTTGGGCTAGAGGTGTTGTAGTCGGGACTTGGTTCCTCGACCACCTCCCTGTATGTTTGACCCCCTGTAGAATTTGGGGTAAGGTCAGGCCAACCTTGGGGATTGTGTGCCAGCTCTCTTGCGGGGAATGATTTGTTGGGATGCCCCCGGGTATCCTCCGTGACTGGAGTGCTGTGTGATGTGTGTGGAAGGTGAGTATGCCCCCGGGGTGACTCCCTGGCTGGAGTAGGCGTGAGTGCCTGTTGTGTGGGTAAGCTCCATGAATTCCTTTTCGGAGCACTTGCGGAACCCTGGGATGGGCCGTTTGTGGCTCCATCAGTGGAGATGGGCAGCAGCTCGTGCCCTTCCCTTTGCTCCAAAGGGTCCCCCTCCCCCCCTGGAAAAGACCCAGGAGTCTCATCTGAAAAGTCCCGCCTAGGGCGGAGTTGGTCGATGTGCCGACGCAGGACACGACCGTTGTCCAGGGCAACCTCGTAGGAGAGAGGACCTGTGACCCTGGAAATAGAAGTGGGGACCCAGGTATGACCAGGCCCGTAATTGCGAGCCCAAACCGGGGCACCCACAAGTAGTTGTCTAGGTGCCCTAGGATGTGAGGTAGATGAAGGCAGTCTGTCCGGATGCAACCGGTCAAGTTTAGTAGTAAGTTGACGCCCCCAGCGAAGTTCAGCTGGGCTTCTCCCTGTAGAAGTGGACGGTGTGGTACGATAAGAAAGGAGAAAGTCAGCCAACCTGTGATTCCAGTCCCCGTAGGTGAGTCTTTTCAAGGCGTCCTTTGTGATGTGCACCATACGTTCAGCCATACCGTTGGTGGACGGGTGGAAGGGTGCAGACGTGGCATGACGAATCATGTTAGCCTGTAAGAAAGCTTGGAATTCGGAGGAAGTGAATTGAGGGCCGTTGTCAGACACGATGACATCTGGAAGCCCGTGTGCAGCAAAAATCCCCCTCAGTACCTGAATAGTCTTTGCAGTGGTGGTGGAAGAGACAGGTACAACCTCAAGCCATTTTGAATGGCTGTCAACAAGGACCAAGAAGAACTGGCCCTGAAAGGGCCCAGCGTAGTCAATGTGCACCCTAGACCATGGGGACTGCGTTTCCTCCCATTTATGCACGGGAGCTTGGGGCATCTCTGGGCGAGATCGTTGGCACAGGTGGCATGCATGCACCTTAGCCTCAATATCTTATCTAAAACAGGCCACCACAAGTGGCTGCGTGCAAGAGCCTTCATACGAACAATGCCAGGATGACCCTCGTGGAGGGATTCTAAGACCCTAGTCCTCATTGAGGAGGGAATGACAACTCTGTTTCCCCAAAGCAGACAACCCTGAGAAAGGGACAACTCGTTTCTTTTGGACCAGAAACTCTGAAACTCAGGACTAGGGCAGTGCTCAGGCCAACCGGACAAAACCCAGGAACGGACACGTGAAAGTGTGTGATCTGTACCTGTTTCAGCGGCAACATCCCTGGCACAAAGAGGGAGCTCGGGCAAGGCTTGGATTGATAGAATGTTGACAGCTGGCGCAGGGTCAGCTTCTACTACTGGCAGAGGCAATCTACTGAGGCCATCAGCATGGCCCATTTCTTTCCCAGGCTTGTGGAGTAAAGAAAAATCATATGCAGACAGAGAAAATAGACCACCTAAGCATTCTAGGGGAAATGATTTGGGGAGTCTGCTTACGTGTGGTAAACAGTCCCAGCAGAGGCTTATGGTCAGTAAAGACCGTGAAATGCCTGCCATAGAGAAAATCGTGGAATTTTTTAATTCCAGCGACAACAGCCAGAGCCTCCCTGTCTATCTGAGCGTAGTTGCGCTCAGCAGAAGACAATGTTCTGGAGTAATATGCAACAGGAACCTGAGTTCCATCAGACCTGAGGTGGCTCAGGACAGCTCCTACCCCGTAAGGGGACGCATCACATGCGATGCACACAGGAAGAGATTCGTTGAAATGTGCAAGTACACTGTTAGAAGTGAGCAAGGCCTTGACTTTGTTAAAGCAAGCCTCATGTGTATGTGACCACTGCCACACTGCTTGTTTGTCTAGTAGCCTGTGAAGAGGCTCAGCTACACTAGCTTTATGTGGAAGAAAAGAATTGTAGAAATTCAGGAGGCCCAGGAAGGCCTGAAGTTCGGCCTTGGACTTTGGCCTAGGTGCTTCTAAAATAGCTGTCAGTTTGGATTCAGCAGGGTGAATCCCAGCAGCATCAATTTTGAACCCCAGAAATTCAGTAGAAGGCACCCCAATCTTGCATTTGTCTTTTTTGAGCTTGAGGCCTGACTTCCTGAATCTTAACAGAACAGCCCTTAGCCTTTCAGCTAGAATGTGTGTGGAGTCTCCTGCAATTAAGACATCATCAAAGTAGGGGCAAACCCCTGGTATACCCCGTAGTGTGTTTTCCATTACGCTTTGGAAAATCCCAGGAGCGACATTCACTCCAAACTGCAGCCTTTTTACCTTAAAGGCTCCCCTGTGGGTCACAATAGTCTGAGCTATAGCAGCATCATCATCAACAGGCAGCTGTTGATACGCTTGAGCTAGGTCAAGCTTTGCAAAAACGCGCCCCCCCTTGAGGGAGGCCAGAATATGACTGACCACAGGAACAGGATAGGCATGTTGCTGCAATGCCTTATTCAGAGTGCATTTGTAGTCAGCACAAATGCGAATGTCCCCATTTGCCTTTAGAGGCGTGACAATGGGGGTCTCCCAAGGACTGGAATCAACAGGTTCTAGGATTCCCTGTTGAATCAGTTTGTCTAACTCAGTGTCAATTTTACTCTTTAAAGCAAAAGGGACCCTTCTTGCTTTAATTCTAATGGGAGTGACAGTGGGGTCTAGCTTTAAGGACACAGGGGGTCCTTTGAATGTGCCCAGCTGGGGGCTGAAAACATCTGCAAATTCTTTGCAGACTTCTTGTAGGTCGAGTGTTTGTAAACTGTTGAGTCCTGTGACGGGTATCCCCAGGGCCTCAAACCAATCGAGTCCTATGAGACTCGTTCGTTCACCCCCTACTACTAATAAGTCTAGTGGACCTTCAAAACTCTTGTATTGCACGTTAAGGGTGGCCTCCCCCTTAACACACACTCTTGAATTTTGAAAATCTGTTAACACAATGTCAGAAGGCCTTAACTTGGCCTGAGTTCCACTACCGGAACAAATCTTCCTAAATGTATGCAAGGAGATAATTGAAAAGGCAGACCCTGTGTCTAGTTCCATAGATAATGGAACCCCTTGTAGCTTCACCTTGAGTGACGCTTTTTCTTAATTGGCTTGTGTGTGCCTGTCCTAAGGATGCTTCTTCGCGAAGCGCAAAACCCTACCCTATTCTGGCTGGGGAATCTGGTACCTTTCAGGCGCGGTTCTTCCTGAGGTTGTACCTTTCGTCGGCCCAGACACACAGCTGCAATGTGTCCTTGTTTGCCGCATGCCCGGCAGGTAGCGGAGCGGAACTTGCAGTCGGTTCTCCTGTGGCGACCTCCACAGCCGATGCAGTTGAGCGGAGCTGAAGAGCTTCCCTTCTGTTTTTCTTCCGTCGTGGGGTGGAGACGGTTGACTTCCTCGTCCGGATCCTCCTCGGAGTTCCTTTGGGCGTCTTCCTGGTGCACGGATGCAACCTCTGGACTGTTTCTGATCGGCCGCATGTTCTTGATAGCGCCGCCTGCTGCTTCTTCTGCGGTGACTTCCCTTAAGGCATCTTGGTAGGACAGTTCTTCTTTAGCGAAAAGTCTCTGTTGTAGATCTCGATGCCTTAACCCGCACACGAATCGGTCCCTCAGTCGTTCTTCGAGGTCTTTGAACTCGCAGTGCTTGGCGGCCTTCCGTAATGCGGCGATGAATTCTTTGGCCGACTCGCCGGGCCGTTGATCCCTCTGCTCGAAGGTGTGGCGCCATGCGATGACGGACATCTTGGGGTGGAAGTGCTCTTTCAGTAGCTTCTTCAGATCTGCGTAGCTGACAGACTCTACTGGAACAGGTGCTGCAAGGTTTTCTGCGATGTCGAAGGCGTCTTGACCGCAAACACAAAGCAGGGTGGCAGCCTTCAAGCTCTCTTCCCTCACTTGGTTTGCCTTGAAGTAGTTCTCCACCCTGGCTACGTATGACTCCCACCGCTCTGGATGTGAGACGTCGAATTCCGAAAGCCTTCCGATTTTTGCCATCTTTAGATCTTCAGGAGACGGGTCTATCAGCCAGCCTACCCCCGAATGCGCACCGGATTGGCGGGCAGCTGCCGAGTCGACGCCGTTCCTTTCCGCCGCTCAGGACTCCTTGGGTAAGCTTACACTTCTTCCTTTCCAGGTAGTGCAAGGCATCCCACCTTCGTCGCCAGTGTTGAGTCCTTGGCGGGAAGCAGACACGAGAAGCAGTTGAAGTTCTCAGTTTCCTTTATTCAGCAAGTAGATGGCTTCAGCAGCCCCCAAAACCTCCCAGCTTCTTATATAGATGCTTCCCGGGTAAATGTGTTACTTTTCCCGCGCCAGCACCCGCGCATGCGCACCGCGCTGGTGACAGCCTGTCTGGTCCCGGGCAGCTTTGCACCTGCCCGGGACTGCCTGCAAACGCCCGCAAACCATAATTTACAAATAAATTCTTTCCAAATCAGACAATGTGATTGTTATGTCCCGAGCCTTGCAAACGGCTCGGGCGTTTGCAGGCAGTCCCGGGCAGGTGCAAAGCTGCCCGGGACCAGACAGGCTGTCGCCAGTGCCGTGCGCATGCGCGGGTGCTGGCGCGGGAAAAGTAACACATTTACCCGGGAAGCGTCTATATAAGAAGCTGGGAGGTTTTGGGAGCTGCTGAAGCCATCTACTTGTAAGCTGAACGCTGAATAAAGGAAACTGAGAACTTCAACTGCTTCTCGTGTCTGCTTCCCGCCAAGGACTCAACACTGGCGACGAAGGTGGGATGCCTTGCACTACCTGGAAAGGAAGAAGTGTAAGCTTACCCAAGGAGTCCTGAGCGGCGGAAAGGAACGGCGTCGACTCGGCAGCTGCCCGCCAATCCGGTGCGCATTCGGGGGTAGGCTGGCTGATAGACCCGTCTCCTGAAGATCTAAAGATGGCAAAAATCGGAAGGCTTTCGGAATTCGACGTCTCACATCCAGAGCGGTGGGAGTCATACGTAGCCAGGGTGGAGAACTACTTCAAGGCAAACCAAGTGAGGGAAGAGAGCTTGAAGGCTGCCACCCTGCTTTGTGTTTGCGGTCAAGACGCCTTCGACATCGCAGAAAACCTTGCAGCACCTGTTCCAGTAGAGTCTGTCAGCTACGCAGATCTGAAGAAGCTACTGAAAGAGCACTTCCACCCCAAGATGTCCGTCATCGCATGGCGCCACACCTTCGAGCAGAGGGATCAACGGCCCGGCGAGTCGGCCAAAGAATTCATCGCCGCATTACGGAAGGCCGCCAAGCACTGCGAGTTCAAAGACCTCGAAGAACGACTGAGGGACCGATTCGTGTGCGGGTTAAGGCATCGAGATCTACAACAGAGACTTTTCGCTAAAGAAGAACTGTCCTACCAAGATGCCTTAAGGGAAGTCACCGCAGAAGAAGCAGCAGGCGGCGCTATCAAGAACATGCGGCCGATCAGAAACAGTCCAGAGGTTGCATCCGTGCACCAGGAAGACGCCCAAAGGAACTCCGAGGAGGATCCGGACGAGGAAGTCAACCGTCTCCACCCCACGACGGAAGAAAAACAGAAGGGAAGCTCTTCAGCTCCGCTCAAGTGCATCGGCTGTGGAGGTCGCCACAGGAGAACCGACTGCAAGTTCCGCTCCGCTACCTGCCGGGCATGCGGCAAACAAGGACACATTGCAGCTGTGTGTCTGGGCCGACGAAAGGTACAACCTCAGGAAGAACCGCGCCTGAAAGGTACCAGATTCCCCAGCCAAAATAGGGTAGGGTTTTGCGCTTCGCGAGGAAGCATCCTTAGGACAGGCACACACAAGCCAATTAAGAAAAAGCGGTCACTCAAGGTGAAGCTACAAGGGGTTCCATTATCTATGGAACTAGACACAGGGTCTGCCTTTTCAATTATCTCCTTGCATACATTTAGGAAGATTTGTTCCGGTAGTGGAACTCAGGCCAAGTTAAGGCCTTCTGACATTGTGTTAACAGATTTTCAAAATTCAAGAGTGTGTGTTAAGGGGGAGGCCACCCTTAACGTGCAATACAAGAGTTTTGAAGGTCCACTAGACTTATTAGTAGTAGGGGGTGAACGAACGAGTCTCATAGGACTCGATTGGTTTGAGGCCCTGGGGATACACGTCACAGGACTCAACAGCTTACAAACACTCGACCTACAGGAAGTCTGCAAAGAATTTGCAGATGTTTTCAGCCCCCAGCTGGGCACATTCAAAGGACCCCCTGTGTCCTTAAAGCTAGACCCCACTGTCACTCCCATTAGAATTAAAGCAAGAAGGGTCCCTTTTGCTTTAAAGAGTAAAATTGACACTGAGTTAGACAAACTGATTCAACAGGGAATCCTAGAACCTGTTGATTCCAGTCCTTGGGAGACCCCCATTGTCACGCCTCTAAAGGCAAATGGGGACATTCGCATTTGTGCTGACTACAAATGCACTCTGAATAAGGCATTGCAGCAACATGCCTATCCTGTTCCTGTGGTCAGTCATATTCTGGCCTCCCTCAAGGGGGGGGGGCGCGTTTTTTGACCTAGCTCAAGCGTATCAACAGCTGCCTGTTGATGATGATGCTGCTATAGCTCAGACTATTGTGACCCACAGGGGAGCCTTTAAGGTAAAAAGGCTACAGTTTGGAGTGAATGTCGCTCCTGGGATTTTCCAAAGCGTAATGGAAAACACACTACGGGGTATACCAGGGGTTTGCCCCTACTTTGATGATGTCTTAATTGCAGGAGACTCCACACACATTCTAGCTGAAAGGCTAAGGGCTGTTCTGTTAAGATTCAGGAAGTCAGGCCTCAAGCTCAAAAAAGACAAATGCAAGATTGGGGTGCCTTCTACTGAATTTCTGGGGTTCAAAATTGATGCTGCTGGGATTCACCCTGCTGAATCCAAACTGACAGCTATTTTAGAAGCACCTAGGCCAAAGTCCAAGGCCGAACTTCAGGCCTTCCTGGGCCTCCTGAATTTCTACAATTCTTTTCTTCCACATAAAGCTAGTGTAGCTGAGCCTCTTCACAGGCTACTAGACAAACAAGCAGTGTGGCAGTGGTCACATACACATGAGGCTTGCTTTAACAAAGTCAAGGCCTTGCTCACTTCTAACAGTGTACTTGCACATTTCAACGAATCTCTTCCTGTGTGCATCGCATGTGATGCGTCCCCTTACGGGGTAGGAGCTGTCCTGAGCCACCTCAGGTCTGATGGAACTCAGGTTCCTGTTGCATATTACTCCAGAACATTGTCTTCTGCTGAGCGCAACTACGCTCAGATAGACAGGGAGGCTCTGGCTGTTGTCGCTGGAATTAAAAAATTCCACGATTTTCTCTATGGCAGGCATTTCACGGTCTTTACTGACCATAAGCCTCTGCTGGGACTGTTTACCACACGTAAGCAGACTCCCCAAATCATTTCCCCTAGAATGCTTAGGTGGTCTATTTTTTGTCTGCATATGATTTTTCTTTACTCCACAAGCCTGGGAAAGAAATGGGCCATGCTGATGGCCTCAGTAGATTGCCTCTGCCAGTAGTAGAAGCTGACCCTGCGCCAGCTGTCAACATTCTATCAATCCAAGCCTTGCCGAGCTCCCTCTTAGTGCCAGGGATGTTGCCGCTGAAACAGGTACAGATCACACACTTTCACGTGTCCGTTCCTGGGTTTTGTCTGGTTGGCCTGAGCACTGCCCTAGTCCTGAGTTTCAGAGTTTCTGGTCCAAAAGAAACGAGTTGTCCCTTTCTCAGGGTTGTCTGCTTTGGGGAAACAGAGTTGTCATTCCCCTCCTCAATGAGGACTAGGGTCTTAGAATCCCTCCACGAGGGTCATCCTGGCATTGTTCGTATGAAGGCTCTTGCACGCAGCCACTTGTGGTGGCCTGTTTTAGATAAGGATATTGAGGCTAAGGTGCATGCATGCCACCTGTGCCAACGATCTCGCCCAGAGATGCCCCAAGCTCCCGTGCATAAATGGGAGGAAACGCAGTCCCCATGGTCTAGGGTGCACATTGACTACGCTGGGCCCTTTCAGGGCCAGTTCTTCTTGGTCCTTGTTGACAGCCATTCAAAATGGCTTGAGGTTGTACCTGTCTCTTCCACCACCACTGCAAAGACTATTCAGGTACTGAGGGGGATTTTTGCTGCACACGGGCTTCCAGATGTCATCGTGTCTGACAACGGCCCTCAATTCACTTCCTCCGAATTCCAAGCTTTCTTACAGGCTAACATGATTCGTCATGCCACGTCTGCACCCTTCCACCCGTCCACCAACGGTATGGCTGAACGTATGGTGCGCATCACAAAGGACGCCTTGAAAAGACTCACCTACGGGGACTGGCATCACAGGTTGGCTGACTTTCTCCTTTCTTATCGCACCACACCGTCCATTTCTACAGGGAGAAGCCCAGCTGAACTTCGCTGGGGGCGTCAACTTACTACTAAACTTGATCGGTTGCATCCGGACAGACTGCCTTCATCTACCTCACATCCTAGGGCACCTAGACAACTACTTGTGGGTGCCCCGGTTTGGGCTCGCAATTATGGGCCTGGTCATACCTGGGTCCCCACTTCTATTTCCAGGGTCACAGGTCCTCTCTCCTACGAGGTTGCCCTGGACAACGGTCATGTCCTGCGTCGGCACATCGACCAACTCCGCCCTAGGAGGGACCTTTCAGATGAGACTCCTGGGTCTTTTCCAGGGGGGGAGGGGGACCCTTTGGAGCAAAGGGAAGGGCACGAGCTGCTGCCCATCTCCACTGATGGAGCCACAAACGGCCCATCCCAGGGTTCCGCAATTGCTCCGAAAAGGAATTCATGGAGCTTACCCACACAACAGGCACTCACGCCTACTCCAGCCAGGGAGTCACCCCGGGGGCATACTCACCTTCCACACACATCACACAGCACTCCAGTCACGGAGGATACCCGGGGGCATCCCAACAAATCATTCCCCGCAAGAGAGCTGGCACACAATCCCCAAGGTTGGCCTGACCTTACCCCAAATTCTACAGGGGGTCAAACATACAGGGAGGTGGTCGAGGAACCAAGTCCCGACTACAACACCTCTAGCCCAAATCAGGGAGTAACTGAGTTTTGGGAAAGTACAGGAACCCACACAAGCCCGGACACAGAACGGGGTTCAGGGAATGGTCAGCCTCCTGACAGGTCTTGGACGGACCTAGGAGGTTCAACAGAGACGCCCAGCAGTGGCTATCACTTCAAGGGGCCCGAGGGTCTACAGCTAGGCAGGTCAACCAGGTCACAAAGGGACAGAAGCCCTGGCCTGACGAGCCCGGTGGGCAAGCAAGCAGGCCAGGCATTGGGGCACAGTCCTTGGAAGGCACCAAGGCAAAATAAGGAGAACAGGCTCACATCTCCCTCCAGTCAGGGAACTCATGCTAGTAACCCAGAGCTGAGAAGGTCACAGAGAGCAAAGAAGTCTCCTAAATACTTAGAGGATTACATAACATTGCTGGCTAAACAAAAGCCAGGTAACGATAGGAGCACTGAGAAGCAGAACACTGCATAAAATAAATGTTTATATGTTGGTAGTAGTTTTAGCCCGGGGGAAAGGGGTGTTATGTCCCGAGCCTTGCAAATGGCTCGGGCGTTTGCAGGCAGTCCCGGGCAGGTGCAAAGCTGCCCGGGACCAGACAGGCTGTCGCCAGCGCCGTGCGCATGCGCGGGTGCTGGCGCGGGAAAAGTAACACATTTACCCGGGAAGCGTCTATATAAGAAGCTGGGAGGTTTTGGGAGCTGCTGAAGCCATCTACTTGTAAGCTGAACGCTGAATAAAGGAAACTGAGAACTTCAACTGCTTCTCGTGTCTGCTTCCCGCCAAGGACTCAACAATACCTACTGTGAAGCATGGGGGTGGCAACATCATGCTTTGGGGCTGTTTCTCTGCAAAGGGACCAGGACAACTGATCCATGTACAGGAAAGAATGAATGGGGCCATGTATCGTGAGATTTTGAGTGCAAACCTCCTTCCATCAGCAAGGGCATTGAAGATGAAACATGGCTGGGTCTTTCAGCATGACAATGACTCCAAACACACCGCCCAGGCAATGAAGGAGTGGCTTCATAAGAAGCATTTCAAGGTCCTGGAGTTGCCTAGCCAGTCTCCAGATCTCAACCCCATAGAAAACCTTTGGAGGGAGTTGAAAGTCCATGTTGCCCAGCAACAGCCCCAAAACATCACTGCTCT
Source organism: Crotalus tigris (assembly GCF_016545835.1). Classification (NCBI taxonomy): domain Eukaryota; kingdom Metazoa; phylum Chordata; class Lepidosauria; order Squamata; family Viperidae; genus Crotalus; species Crotalus tigris. Next base: position 27,823 of record NW_024097531.1, on the reverse strand, counting down.
AGAGGAGATCTGCATGGAGGAATGGGCCAACATACCAGCAACAGTGTGTGTGTGCCAACCTTGTGAAGACTTACAGAAAACGTTTGACCTCTGTCATTGCCAACAAAGGATATATAACTAAGTATTGAGATGAACTTTTGATATTGACCACATACTTATTTTCCACCATAATTTGCAATAAATTCTTTCCAAATTAGACAATGTGATTGTCTGGATTTGTTTTCTCATTTTGTCTCTCATAGTTGAGGTCTACCTATGATGACAATTACAGGCCTCTCTCATCTTTTTAAGTGGGAGAATTGCACAATTGGTGGCTGACTAAATACTGTTTTGCCCCACTGTATTTCTCAGAAAAACCCTATTGATCCTCAATCAATGGATTTGTTCCCAGCCTATTTAGAGGCCCGGATTAACTCCATAGAAAATAGACATTTAAAACAAACCTAACACATGAATCTCAGTTCCAGATTATATCGGGGTGTGGTGAATTAAAGCAGATCCTGAGCCTATAATGTTTGAAGGCTTCAATCTTCTTTGTTCATATTTGTCATTAATAATCAATATTATTAAAGCTGCTATTAACATTTGAAGTATTAAGCCCTCCTGGATAAAGCAGTGCCTTCAAATCTCCCATTTACATCTGGTTTGAATTCCAGAACAAGCCCAGCAAATGAGTTCTCTTTATGGAAGTTTTAATAAATGAAGTACTAACTTTGCTGAAAGATAATCAGTTAGATGTTCTGGCTTCCCCCCCCCCCTTTTGGACAGCTGGTAGGCCTCAGCTATTTTGCCAAGAAAAATGATTTGTTTCAGACAATGCTTACATGAAAAGGGGAAAATATCAGTGCTGTATAATATTCTTTTCAAATTACAGAAAGGAAGTGCAAAGAAAAACCCCAAAAGAGGATATGCTTTTCTGAAGCAAGCAACCTGGGTCACGAGAGGAATCTTCTAAGTTTAATAGATTTCCTCCTATTTTCTTTATCAAACTAACTGATGATATACTGTATGCATACCTGGTGTGGAAATGTATCTCACTTCTCTGATTATTTGACAATCTTTCATATTTGTTAGTTGTGGTTCCTTTTATCACCAACCTTTTTCTTTCTAGGATTTAATTAAACATCTGCTTGTTTTAGCACTTTAATTAAACATCTGCTTGTTTTAGCACTTTGGCCTTGAAATGATATTTTGAAATGGCTGTGATCCGTAGTCCTCTTTGTGCTTGTGACTGTTCGTATTTTGTTTTTATTTTCATTCAGTTTCAGCAGAAGCATTTGCCTATAGAAGGACTTTGAAAGTGTTGAAAGTGTTGCTTGCACATTATGTGGATTTCTTATAACATGGTGTAAACCAGGTTCAGAAAGTATTCTAGGCCTATTTTTAAAACACAGACTTAGCATACTTCTGAATGAGCAATCTGTTTTGAAATGCGATTCTTGGGAGAGTGCTTGTCGTGGGCTGCGTGGAGTTATGAAAACCATAAAAGAACCATCTTCCATCAGTTGCATTGGTTGGTTCTGTCCTAAATAAGTGCCTTATAGATTTTCCACTGCTGCTACCAAAAAAGAGATGCCTCATAGTTGTACTTTTGCTTGCTTTTATTACTTTGTGGAGATGGCACCATTTTGCCCATTTTATGGACTACTTTAATGCTGTTTCCCATTGCCGCTCATAGCCAGCACTGCTATTCCCTTGTAACACTTATCCATTGCTCTATCCATTGTAACACTTCACCCCCCGTTCTTCTATTAGGCTTGTTACCACCTGACAATTGCATGTGCTGTGGAAGGTTATGAGGTGGACCAAAAAGGAGCTTTCCCAGTGCTCTTCACAACCTTTCCCCAAGCCTATGAGTTATCAGGTGGGCTATACCTGAATATAGGTCGAGCACTTTTTTGGAAGACAACTAAAGCCATAGAATAGCTTCGATAACAAGTTACACATAGGGCGTGTTCGAAGCATTATGCTTTTGTGAGAATGTACCTGGCAGCAGGAATCTCACCTGAGCAAAGATTAATGAAACAGAAGGGAGATGGTCATCAGATTACATTGATGATGTTATTTTCCAAAGAGCAGAGGGCAGGACAAGAAACAATGAATGGAGGACTTCCGGTTTGTGTTGCAGTGAGACGGGACTCAGGAAGGTAGGGCTCTGCCTTTCACACCCAATTTCGCCCTGCTGGGGGCCCTAAAAAGGACCTAAAAATCACCCCGAAGAGGCAATGAAGAGGAGGGGTGCCTTGTTGATCATGGAGAGATGGCGGTCTTTCCGTTCGATCAAAGGAAAGCCTTCCAACCAGCAAGGGAAAGACCGGCTACATTCCTGTGGCCAGCCATTTGCTGCTAACAACCGAAGAAGAAAAAAGTACTACTTAATACATTGTAAAAATGAAAGAATCTACCAATAGAAGGGATTGTGATTTAACGCAGATGGAGGAAAATATACAAGACATGACTGAAGCACTGGAACTGGAAGAGATAGTCCACACCTTGAAATCACAAAACAAAGCTGAAGATAAGAAGAAAAGCCTGGTAAAATGGATCACAAAGGTACTAAAAAATCTACGACGTGAGAGACAGAAAAAGATAAAAGAAATCAATATCTTACCTGATTTACCTCTCCCACCCTTAACAACATCCACAAGAAAATGGCAAGACTCTTTAACTAAATGGAATAGATGGATTAGAAAAGCTGCTTGGCAAAAGAAAAAGACTAAAATCAGATCCAAGGGATCAGAAGATTGGACCTATCAGAAGCAATTTTTAAAGATTAAGCATTTGTTTGAATATGGTTAAAATACAATATGGACTACTCAACTTGAATGGAATACAGTTAAAAGATATATTTTTTATGATATGAGAAATGTAACTGTCTTATCAGATGCAATTTTTAAAGATTAAGTATCTGTTTGAATATGGTTAAAATATAACATGGATTACTTAGTAAATATCAAATGGAATAGAATTAAAAATGAAAAAATGGGGGATATAAATGAATTTTAGTTTGAGAGAGATATGTTTTTCTTTCTCCTTTTTCTTATTTTGAATAGTATTGTCTTTTTTTATGATATGAGAAATGTAATTGTTGGGAGGATTATTGTGAGGGAAGCAGCTTAGATATTTAACTGTAAATCAATCTTGAAAAAATCTTAACAGATAAAAATGATTTCAATTTTGTGGGAAAAAGTCTAAACAAGAATGTTGAAACAGGACATATAATACAACAAAGAGGACTAACTAGAAAAAAAGATAAATGCTAGAAAAATGTTTATATTTAACCTTTTTATTACTAAAATATTAAGAACTGTTTTAACCTAATGTTTGCAAAAGAGAACAATATGGAAGAAGAGAAAATCAAGGAAAGATGTTATGTAGAGTACGATATGATAGAAATTGACTATTATTGATTGTTGTGAAATGCGAACCCAGACAACATGCTGTTTACAAAGCACTAAGGCTGTTAGTTTTTTTTAAAATCAATAAAATATATACAAAAAAGATTAAAAGAATGGATAATCCATAGATATAATTAGACCTTTCTAATGAAAGATATGATTTAGAAGTAAGATAGCATTTTTCTCTCTCTTTTTTGATATGGGAAATATGAAGATAAGAGGAGGATTGATTTGAATAAAACTTTTAGCTATATAAATGTAATTAATATTGAGAAAATCATAACTGATAAAGATATTTCAAATACTGATGGGAAATCAAACTTAACAAGAGTACGAAAAACAGAATATTGATTAATGAATTGACATTGATTTATGAATTGATATTATTGTTATTTGTATGATATTAGTAAAATATAATGAAGATGCTTATATCTAACTTTGTATACATTAACAGTACCAAAAATTATAATGGTGTAATGAGGGGAAAATGGAAAAAATATGGAGAAGAAAAGAGGATTAGGGGGAAAATATTCGATTGTGTAGAATTGAACAGATTTATATTGAAGAAGTTAATGTTAAATATTTGAACCCAGACAACATGTTGTTTACTAAGCACTAAAGACTGTATTTTTTTAAAAAATAATAAAACTTTTATATATATAAAAAAGAAACAATGAATGGAAACTAATCAAGGAGAAAAGCAAGGAGAAACTTCCTGACAGAGAGGACAATTAACCAATGGAATAGTTTGCCATCAACAGTTGTGTATGCTTCATCACTGGAGGTTTTTAAGAAGAGACTGGACAGTCACTTATCTGAAATGGTATAGGGCAGTGATGGCGAAACTTTTAGAGACGGAGTGCCCAAACTGCAACCCAAAACCCACTTATGTATCATTGGGGGCCGGTTGGGCATGATCCATTGGGTGGGTGTGGCCCATTGGGTGGGTGTGGCCCATTGGGTGAGCGTGGCTGCGGTGGTAACGGCAGATTGGGTGGGACTAAAATGTTCAATCAATTAATCAATTCCATCTTTGTGAGATTTTTTTTCCCACGAGAAGTTGAAATTGATTGATTGATTGAACCTTTTTTTTTTTTTTTGCATATGGCAGTGGAGGCCTAAAGCAAAAAGGTTTTATAAAACCCAGCTGAAAGCCTAGGACTTGGGCGGCGGCGTGTTTACCCACAGAGAGGGATCTGCATGCTACCTGTGGCACACGTGCCATAGGTTCACCACCACAGGTATAGAATCTCCTGCTTGAGCAGGAAGTTGGAGTAGAAAACGTGGAAGGTCCCTTCTAGCTCTATTCTGATTGATTGATTGTTTGATCCGATTGGATAATGAAATGTCAGCAAGCAAACAACCAAGCTCAGAGAGCGCCAGGGACTCCACAGTCTCTTTCTTTTGTCCTTGATGGGGAAGTAGATCTACCTTCCAAGATATTCATAGAATCAAATGTTATTAAAAAGAAAAGAAAAAAATAGAGAATATAAACATTCTTTTTCAGCTTTGTCACATGTAAAACATCCAGTAGCAAAGGAAGTAAAAATATAGAGGTGTTCAAAATGAAACAGCATTCTGAAAAGGAACTCAATAGGAAAATATTCAGGCCAATGGAAGGCAGATAAAAATGTGTGCCAGGTCTGCTATTGTCAGCCCTTCAAGGTAGGCCAGGTCAGAAAACAGATGCCACAGGAATTGCAGTTGTACTAGTTTATTGCTGTAGGGCAGTGGTTCTCAACCTGTGGGTTGGGACCCCATTTGGGGTCGAACGACCATTTCACGGGGGGTTGCCAAACAATGCAGTCCGCCATTTTTTTTCCCCCTTTTCCTTAGCCATGCTACTCCCTTTTATTCTATTGGCTTTTGAAAGCCAATAGAATAGACTCTCTTGAATAGAGTCTAATTCTATTGGCTTTCAAAAGCCAATAGGAATTGTCCAGGCTGTCTCTGCCCTGCTGAGCCCGCCAAAAGTCCCATTCTGCAAACGGTGCTGCACCAGTTGAGTAATCCTTGACTTACGACCGGTTGGGGGGTCGCGGCATTAAAAAGGTTGAGAACCACTGCTGTAGGCTATAATAACGGTCTTGGAAGGTTCTCAAAATTTCTTTCTGTCCCATCTTATATCAATCAGACTCAGTATGACGTTATTTGGAATTTCTTTCTCATACACTTGGAAGCTTATTCAACTAATCAGGAATAATTTACTTGGCTTTTGATTGAAGCCTTAGAAGTATTAACTATAGTTACTGAGCCAATACTCTGTTTTTGTAAGAAGCGGAAATAACTAGATGACATTTATGTTAATTATTCATATGGTCTTTGGAATAATTAATTTGAACCTCCTCTTCTTGCAAATCAGTAGAAAGCTACATTAAAATGTGAAATCAGTTTTTTTTAATCTTAAAATGATGGTAACGAAACAGCAATGATTGTTTCATGTTTAGTGGACACTTCAGAAAAAGTTTAATAAGAGTTGGTTGCAATTCTACAGTTGCTGATGGTGAAATTTAGGCACTGGTATATTAACTCATATTACATGGGTCCCATTAGTGCCAAATCATTGATACAGCTTTTGAATAATCATTGCTTTTTAGGAATAAATATGATTTTCTTGGCTATGTATGAAGCACTTGGAATCTATCTAAGATGAAGAAAACTTTATATCTGGGAGATGTCCAAAATATTTGTTCATAAAGAAATATTAGTGCCCCAAGTGATACGCATAAAAGAAATCTTACATGAAAACTCCATCTCCTCAAACCAGTCTAACTTAACCAAAAGAAAAGTTATCTCTTCACCAACAACCCAAATCTTAAAGCAGAGAGTGTTCAAGTCTTTCCAAAATTCCAAGAACAAATGGCCAGCCAGGGTTATATACAATACTGGAAGCAGAGACATCAGCAGGAGATGTCCCAAATATCCAGATGGTAGGTTTGACCATGTGAGCAAAGCCATCATCTTGACTTTTTTTAAACACTCCCTACAGACAACCCCTGAATGGAAGGTCAAATCCACTCCTGATTTATAGAAGTATTTTTTAAAATATACATACATATGTATTTCTAAAATTTGGATTGCTAGCAAAGAATTAAGGGAGAACTGGAATAGCTATTTTGAACTCTTTAGCTCTTTTCAATCAGATATACCCTTCTGAGATTCGAACCTGGGTTGTCTGCATGTTAGGCAGCTGTATTAACCTCTAGGCCACAGGTTCTGTCTCACTTTTGCCAGCTGTGTTAGGGAGGGAAGAAACAGGGGAGGAGTTATCTAGAATGCTGTATGTTACACCCTGTTGCCCAAATACGGGAGAGAGAAATCTTTTGCCTTATATCAGCTCAAACTAGAGCCATCCACAACAGCAGTCACAACTGTGACATCATATACATTTCTAAAATTTGGATTGCTAGCAAAGAATTAAGGGAGAACTGGAATAGCTATTTCGAACTCTTTAGCTCTTTTCAACCAGACATACCCTTCTCTCTCCCATATTTGGGCAACGGCTCATAGACCTCGTTACGGGGCCCGGTCGGTTGATCCTCCCATCACTCATATCAGACGTATTTCTGAGTTCTAAGTTCCTGCGGCTGATTACTTCCCTATTGCGTGCGGCTCCTAAGCTGGGAGGAGAACATTCCATGTCACTTTGCACCAGAGTAACCTGTGTGATGCCAAGCTGACCCTCCGATGGAATCTCAAACCCGACTGCCTCCCTCCCCCGTGTCCGCCGCATCACTCTCCGGGGGCATGCTACCCCATCCGTACCACTACTCCCATCTCCCCCTGTAACCCCCAACCCACTGCGCTTGCGCACATGGAGTGCACAGCAGTTCGTCACAATCTTCGTTCCTGTCAGTTTGGCGTCTGACTCAACTCTCCCCTCCAAGGAAGTTCCAAGTCTGGTCTTCGCGCGTGCACACTCACGTGTCCACCGTGCTGCACGGGAACGCGCAATAGGGAAGTCATCAGCCGCAGGAACTTAGAACTCAGAAATACGTCTGATATGAGTGATGGGAGGATCAATCGACCGGGCCCCGTAACGAGGTCTATGAGCCGTGTGCAGGCGCATTTGTGCTTATAAGCAGGCTCCCCCACCCTCTGGTTTTTTACACCCTGACGATGTAAAAGCTAGGTTTTCTATTTATTAAACATTTAATTGTTTTATTTCCTGGTGCTCATCTTTTATCTTTTAAATATGTATACACTTTTTAGTCTGATATATATATATATATATATATATATATATATATTCAATGATGCAATCTTCGATCTCTGGGAAGAGTATACTCTTTATTGTTTTAACAATAAATAACTGGAGTATACTCTTCCCGGAGATCGAAGATTGCATCATTGAACAAATATGCCCGGGATTCATATTTTTATATCTATATCTATATCTATATCTATATCTATATCTATCTATCTATCTATCTATCTATCTATCTATCTATCTATCTATCTATCTATCTATCTATCTATCTATATCTATATCTATATCTATATCTATCTATCTATCTATCTATCTATATATATATATAGATAGATAGATAGATAGATAGATAGATATTTTATATATAAAATATCAAAAATGGAATGAGATTTCAGAGGAAGAGAAATGAACAATTATGGGGTTCTTTTTTTGGTTATTTTGTGTACAACACCCAAGGCCTTTCCTGTTTTCAGTTTTATACGGATATCACTCTCTGATGCAGAGGCTTTGATCTACTTATGGCTAATCAAAGAGTGAAAACTGGCTGCAAACATGTAAAAGGACTAATTTATTTATAATATTTATAGACTGTCCTTGACTGGAAAACTAATAAAGCAGTGTGGAGCCTCTTAAGTGCATAAAAACCATACATTTAATTGGGCATTTACACAAATCCATTAAAGGAAGCTCAGACATATTTTAAAGGCCTCATTGTGAAGCACCTAGAGACATTGTCTATCTGTACTATGATTCCACCTGAATTTTCCTCAGATTTGGAGGAAGTTGGAGAAGGATAAGCTTAGGAAGTTTGGCTTTTATAGACCTTAGAACCACATTTATCATACTATCTTACGCAAGATTTTTGCCATATTAATATTACAACAGATTAGTCTTTCTATTCTTTTCTCTCTTCGATGCCTTGTGTCTCAGCCATTCATGTGCTTTCATTCACTCTCAAAATAGCCAAGACTCTTCTAATATAATCTATAGTTTTGGTAAGTTTAGATCCTGACTGTGAGTTGCAATCCAACATTAGCATTAAGCTATACTGATGCTTAATGATGCTCTTAAATCCAATGATTTTAGGTTCAAGACTCAAATCTCTCTAGATTTAACTGAAAATGAGGCTATACAAATGTTATACAAAGAAGCAAGTGTGATGTATGATCTATTTTAAACAGGCAATTACTACATTACTGTACTAATGTAACAGTGTTCAATCAGAATGTGGTTTGTTTGACTGTGGCCTAATGCATTGTATAAAATTAATAGTTTGCACAATGTAGTTTATAGCTTAGCACTACGGGTAAAACCAGCCAACTGTGGCTTATTCAACAAACACAGTTAAGCAAACCGTTTGGTATATGATCAAAGGGGCTATGCTGTAGTGGAAGAGCTGCAACAAAAGGATTGGCTTCTGCTGAGAACTGTTGACCATCAGCCATTCCGACCCACATGGATGCAAAGATATTTTTCAGCATGAGTGAGCCGGATGCATTCTCATGTTGAAAACCAGGAAAATAATTATCCTTAATGAGAATCATAGGGAGGAAATTGGTTAATTAATAATGAATTACTGCTGCAGAATGGTCTTGCCAAGGAGATACAACTGTGTAAAAGTTGCCCTAGTAAGCAAGTCTTTCTCAGAAACCCAGCTTGGAACAGCCAACAGGTTGTTCTGCTTCAATGGATATGACGCTCACAATCGTTGTGCAATTGCTGACGTGCTCCAGGTTCAACGAGGATGAGGCATCCCTTTAAGTTCTGTTTGATCCTTTTTTTAAAAAAAAATCTTGTTTAATTCAAAGGGGGGGGGGAGCTATCTGCCAGAACATAATTTTTAAAACTATATCTGTAGCATGTCTGGAAATAAAATCTCTTAATCCAGGGTGTGATTCTTTAAAATACATGCTGTTGACTTGTATTTTGGAAAGATACGATTTTCTTTGGCTGCCCTAAATGGCTGCAAGTACATTATATGAGATGCTTCATTTCAGAATCCTGACAACTGCATAGGAGATTCCATCAAAGCCTACCCATTATCATTTACCATAGGTTTTACCATCTCACTTGTAACTGCTTTCCATCAATACCATAATCAGAAAAGTGATGCCATTATCATAATCCTTGAAGAAATCTTCTCTGTTCAGCAAGTTCTACAAACTGTGGAAGATGCTATTGGTTTTAAGAAGATAGAAGATCTAAGCAAATTGCAGGCATGTATTTCCACAAAAGTTCTCCTGCTCAAATGATATACTGCATATCGTTGGTGAAAGCACTTTGAAACACAAAAAAGGAAGGATCCATTTAGAAGTAATCAGTGTTGGGTTGTCAGTAGATAACCATACATAAACAAGGATCGTTACCATTGGTAAAAATTTATATATATACAGTGCTTACTGGTGTATACCGCTTAGAGAGTGCTTGCACTTAAAGCGGTATATAAGTCTCATAAATAAATAAATAAAGGCTCTACCTCTAATAGAAGAAAAATGTATATTCCTTTGGGCAAGGACATTCCCTTTTCCTTCTACAGACAACCAGGGCTTAACAGATTGCCATAATTCTGAATCCGATATAATTGAATTGCATGCTTGCTCTACTCTAAGTCAGGGGTCCCCAATTCCCGGTCCGTGGACCAGTACCAGGCCACCGCATACCAGCAACCGGTCCTCACAAATAAGCAAAGCCCCATCCGTGAGATGCAGGCAGCACACAAAACTACGCACCCTCCAGTCCACGGAAAAACCTTTCTCTATGGAACCGGTCCCAGTCCACGGAAAAACCTCTCTCTATGGAACCGGTCCCTGGTGCTCTACTCTAAGTCAGGGCTTTTCAACCAGTGGTACGGGTGCCACCTGTAGTACATTGGCACCTGGCAGGTGGTACACGACCATTTTAGAAAAGTGGTAGTGGGGGAGGGGAATGAGCTGAACCAGTGACAGCACCGCACAAGCCTGAGCGAGAAATGGCTGGAGCTGCAGGGCTGTCAGGGCTCAGCGGAAGCGCCAGGATAAGTGCCGCTTTTCAGCTGATGGGCGCTTCTTCGGGGCTGTCAGGGCTCAGTGGAAGCACCAGGATCAGCGCCAGGCTCCAGCTGGAGCTCGGCGCTGATCCTGGCGCTTCTGCTGAGCCCAGAAGAAGCGCCGATCAGCTGGAATGTTGCACCATCTCCAGGGCCTTGTGATTTACATTCAGATGCTTGGCAACTGATTCATATTTATGACGGTCACAGTATCCCAGGGTCATGTGAAGTAATCAAAATCTGCTGCAACCACCCAGAAGATGGGGGGAGTAAAAACCAAACACCCCCCCACCCTACCTCTGCTGCCAATCCTCAATAGAAATGCTCACAACAATGAAAACCTCGGACAGAAGGAAGAGCGCCATTAGGTGGGCAGGGAGGTGTCTTGCTCGGTTGTGGCTTAGAGGGCACTTTTTTCCGTGTCATTGTAACTTCGAACAGTCACTAAGCAAAATGTTGTAAGTCGAGGACTACCTGTACTTTATCACTTTTTTCCTTTTTTTTTTTTTTTTTTGGTCATCAAGTTTTTGACACCTTGCTGGGCGACTAGTAGTACTTGGATATTGCCATATCCTAAAAGTGGTACAATGGGTGAAAAGGTTGAAAAGCCTTGCTCTAAGTCATCTGTCTTGATCTCCAAAATCTAAGTTTCCAATGGAAAACCACTTAGAGGAGAATATTAAACAAGAGTCTTTGGGGCTCTCTGTTTTCTTGCAGATGTTTTATTACCCAACTAGGTAACATCATCAGTGCTAGATTAGATCTAATGTTACCTAGCTGGGCAATGAAACATCTGCAAGAAAACAACCAAGCTCAGAGAGCACAAAAGACTGCATAAAACCACTTTTCAAGACTCTTTCCTGCAGAATCAGAATCCAGATTACATTAGACTATAAACCACTATCAACAACTTCCACTTTATCTGTTTTGATAAAGTAATTTTATGTTTGGGACATATTTTAATTCTCAATCCATTATAACATGGGAAAAGCAATACACAGAGTTCTTGTAACTATAAGGGCCAGCAAAGAAGCAACTGGAAAGTTATGATCCTACTTGCTTAACATTTAAGGAAATAAGGTACTGTTTCCGTTAGTGTGAAGTTTTGGCCAGGATTTTAGCCTATGCATCTGTTGGCAGACATACCTAGATAGCACAAAAATGTTCTGAGAAGTTCAGGAATTCTTGTTAAATATTATAGAATGGTTCATCTATTAAACTACCCTTGTGTATATCTTCATTCTCCCCCAGGCAAGTCAGTTATCAACAGCGATCACAGCTGATTAATTGAAATAGAAAAGCAGTCACACTTTCAGCTTCTGAAGATATTGTAATTAGCAGTGAAATGGCCAAACAATTACAATCCTTTGTCATATCAAAGTTGCCATGTGGCAAATGAAAATCGAAGCTGTTTAATGTGTTAGCAAGACATACAGAGCCATGCCTTAACAGCCAAATTTTAGCCTAGCATGTTGTAAAATTCAAGATTATATAAGGATGTTTTTATGGTTAATGGGGAGGAGGTCTTTAACTTATTAGCTACCTAGAGTCATTTGGTGAGTAGGCAGCCATATACATAAAATCAGTAATAATTAAATTTACAATGCATTGTGCTGTGCATACCCAGAAATTGACTCTCCTAAGTTTAATAGTACAAGATTAAATTTTCCCAATGCAACATTTAAGAAGATCCAGTGCAATATTTACAAAGATGTGTTGCACTGAAAACTTTTTCATGTCCAGCCAACATCACTGGGAATAATAGTGAGGCTGAATTTACACATGCTAAGTAGGCTATGAAATGGTTTGATTTGGTATATTGTTAGAACCCAACCAATTGTGATTTATTAAACAAACTATGATTAAATATTTAATGGCTGAGGATGGTGTGCAAAACATGCTTGTATATGCTTAGTTAATTCTTCTTGATTATACATACATACATACATACATACATACATACATATATATATATGTAGGTCTTTGGTTGTTCAGGTTTTCTCCCGTGTAAAATTGGAAGTGTCTTGGCGACATTTCGATGAAGTCCCATTCGTCATCTTCAGGCTGGTGTTTTCAGCTTCCTGCTTCGAGGAGCACGAAGCTGAAAACACCAGCCTGAAGATGACGAATGGGACTTCGTCGAAACGTCGCCAAGACACTTCCAATTTTACGTGGGAGAAAACCCAAACAACCAAAGACCTACATACAAACACCTGTGAAAACCTCAGAATATATATATATATATATATATATATATATATATATATATATATATATGCACATACATACATATGTGACTGTTAAACAACCAGTGATATTTACAGATTGAGGTGGTCCTCAACTTACAACAGTTCATTTAGTGAAGTTACAACGGCACTGAAAAAAGTGACTTATGACTGTTTTCACACTTATGACTATTGTAGCATCCCCATGGTCACATGATAAAAAATTCAGACATTTGGCAACCGATGTTATATTTATGACAGTTCAAGTGTCCTGGGGTCATGTGATCACCTTTTGCGAACTTCTGACAAGCAAAGTCAATGGGGACGCCAGATTCACTTAACAACTGTGACAAGAAAAGTCATAAAATGGGACAAAACTCACCTAACAACTGTCTCATTTAGCAACAAAAATTTAGGGCTCAATTGTGGTTGCAACTGTGAGTTTGGAGCTGAGCACAGCTGAGCTCCCTTAGACTCCAGTAAATTAAGTCTTGTCTGCATCGGCTAAATTTTATTTCTTTTAATAGGCTAGCCAGAAGGATTCTACTATATTTAGCACTTTTGCCTGCTGAATTGATAAATATACCTCATTATATAGCAAAGTGGCAAGATGTGGAAGCATACACAATTCATTTCAAATTATTGCTGGAGATGCCCAAATGCTGCTTTTTACATTGAGAAATTTGTCATGAAAATGAAGGAGTTCTTGGTTTGCACTACTAAGTTTGTGTCTGAAATTTTCAAACTTCCTGTGTCAGGTAAACAGCAGCTCAGAAATAATATAGAATTCTTGAGTGCCTCATTAGCTAGAAAGGTTGAAGGCTGTTTAAAAAAATGTAAACTAAATGATGTGGAGAAGTACTATCAAAATAAATAGAAATAAACTGTGTAGACACCTTACCCTGTGAGGATTTTGAACCTTTTCCTTGTGACTTTTCTGCAGCAACCAGTATCCATACAGCAATAGTACCATCTAGTGGCAGCTATGAGCTATATGAATTTTGGTGCAACCTCATACTTTTGAGGCAATAAGTTCTCCAACTCAGTTTGAAGTTACTAGGAACACAATTGATTTTTCAGACATTAAAATGGCTAATTAATAAGACATTTGTAATTGGTTTCACGTGTAATCTAATTAGTTAGTTTTGCTCTTTCTCCCCACCTCATCCCAATCTAAATCTTATATCGCATTAAACCTTCCACTACGGTTGATTGAGGTGGACTGCACTCACAAAAGGTTATGCTTTTAATAAAATGTGTGAATCTGAAAGATGCTCCCAGATTAGGGTTTTTTTTCCAAAATATATCAAGATAATACCTAGAGAAATGGGATAATTTTAAAATTAACTCTCAATTCAAAAGGCCAGGATAGCGATCTCCATTCTTCTAAAGGCTTTGGATCCAAACAGAGCAATCAAAGAATAAGCTGTTCCTGCGTGATCCTCTTTGCTTTCATTGCTTTTTGATCTCTGCTATAAGTCTTTAAACTGTGATGCAATAATGGTGTAAAAGCTCATTTGGGTTGTCTTTCAAAAGATGTGGAACAGCTCAGCATTTTTGCACCCAGATCCTGAGATGTTCTTCCATAAGAGGCTCACCAAACTCTTCTCTTCTCTATTTTTTGAAAATTAATGATGATCTGATAAGGCTTTCAGAGATTGGACAACCATTTGTCTGAAATGGTACCATAGGACTTCCTGCCTGAGTGGGGGGTTGGACTAGGAGACCTCCAAGATCCCTTCCAACTCTGTTATTCTGTTAAAAAATAGAAATATATAACAAAATCTCAGTGACACATGAAAGCATTGTAGTATAGTATTACAATTATTAATCGATTTCCCTTTGTTCTGTAATATAGCTTTTTTGCTTCCTCTTTATTTTCCATTGCCCTCTTAGTTGCTTAAGCAGCATTTTAAAAGAAGACAAATTGCACTGTTTTATCAATGGCAGCAAGAACATGATCCATTCCAGCACATTAAAAAAGTTATTAGGTATATTTTATTATCGATGCAGTCCACACAAGTACAGTTATAGCAAAAGTGGGGAAATATTCAATGAGATAAACAAAACCTGGTCAAATGCAAAGATAATTTCTGTTACCTACATAGAGAACAGTCTCTGAAATTAGTTTTGAATCACATTCAGAAGTGCAATGCATTTACATGAGAAACCTTAAGCACCGTGAATGCAACATGTACAAAACAAATACTTCAAAAGTTTGATGTTTATTCTCTGGATTCACAATTACCTGAACCCAAATAATTCAACCATCCCAAATAATACATTTTTTCAAATCTCTTTTACAACTACCAGTATTAGTTGCCATGGACAAACCAAGTTCATGTATTACTTTTTTTTTAGTTTAAAATATATTTTTTCCTAAAAATAACTTCAGGTGACTAATAATAGTAGTGTAAAAAAATCTGATTTATTTGCATTGTGAAAAAACTTTGGACAGAAGGGGATTAACTAAAGAAGAAGAAGAAGATTCTCAGCTTTGGTTAGAGCCATTGAGCTTTATTCCTTCCAGTTTTTGAAAGCTGAGGACAATCCATGCTTTCTTCCAAAAATCCCTTGTTCAGCCAGTACCTTGTCTAAGCTGTTCTCCATCTTGGAGCAGAAAGCCCTTCCACACAGAAAGGAAATGAAATCAATTAGTAAGGAAGAAAATAAAATAAAATTTATAAACTTCAAGAAACTTATAGCTGTTCATCTCCTACGCTTAGAAGAGATAGTGAAACTGAGAAGTCAAGTTAACTTGACCGCAACCATGCCAGTTGGAATAGAGGATGGACTAGAACAGTGGTTCTCAACCTGTGGGTCGGGACCCCATTTGGGGTCGAACGACCACTTCACGGGGGTCGCCAAACAACGCAGTCCGCCATTTTTTCCCCCTTTTGCTTAGCTGTGCTACTCCTTTTTATTCTATTGGCTTTTGAAAGCCAATAGAATAGGCTCTCTTGAATAGAGTCTAATTCTATTGGCTTTCAAAAGCCAATAGGAATTGTCCAGGCTGTCTCTGCCCTGCTGAGCCCACCAAAAGTCCCATTCTGAAAATGGTGCTGCACCAGTTGTGTAGTCCTCGACTTACGACCAGTTGAGTAGTCCTTGACTTACGACCGGTTGGGAATTGCGGCATTAAAAAGGTTGAGAACCACTGGACTAGAAAGAAGACTTCCAAGGTCCCTTCCAACTTGTTATTCTCTTTGGTAGATTGTAAGGGGCTGCCACTTTTGATCATGGGCTTAGCACCCTTTCAAGATATCTCGCTACCACATGCAAGGTTTTGAAAGAACAAGCCCTATCCCTATCACGTCACAATAAAGTGAGAAGGCTGTCCATCAGTGGTCTCTGAGCACAGCTGCGGATTTTCAAGCAAAGCAAGGTGTCTCAGGCACCTTTCCCATCTAGAATAAACTTGTTGTTTAATAGCACCCAGAAGCTAAAGATGTTTATTCACATATGACATACCAAGGAAATCCAAATGACGATCCTTTTCATTCAAAACAGATGCTGGTTGCGCTCTGAAGAAGTGTGAGGTAAACGAGCTGTAATCCTCAGGTGCTCTAACAGCCTGCTGTTGGAATCTTCCAATGGAGGATTCCACGGAAATGTAGCAAGAAACTCTGGGATCTCTTAAAAGTGGGCTGTAGCAGGCTTGGCTAAGAGTCAGAAAATTTTAGGATTTCAGTGGCTCTGGAAGAAATGGTTACAGCTATTAAGGGAAATCGAGATAAATCAAGGGCAATTATGCATAGTAACCTAAGCTGATTCTCTCCTACGCTGCTTCCAGCTCTTCCGAAGCTAACTTTAAACACTGCAGTTCAGATTGCAGTCAATTTGGTAATAGGGTTGGATTAGTGCTTCATTCTGGACCCTGGTTGGTCATTCTCTATTCCTTGCCCTTCTCATCCATGCAGGTAAGGCAAGGCAAGGCTTGCTGACTGGGCCCTATTCAGGTCTCCTTTCTGAGTGCACTAGTTCCCATTCTTTTCCCTTGCTTTCTCAAATGATTGGGATAGATTCATAAAGGTACAGTAGTGGCCAAAATTGTGGAAACCTTTTGGGAAAAATGTACTTTTGAGGTTTGATGGATTCTAATAACACCACTTTTTTGGGGGAGTAGTACCATAAAATTATGTATCAATGGAAAGATGATTTAATCAAGAATGTAATGCAACAAAGTTTGTGCAATTATCTATACTGTATTCTATGAAACGTTATAGCCAAATAACCAAAAAAAGGAAGCACAACTTGCTTAGGTTGATATCAGGTAGCTTTCCTTCATCTGATTGTAGCCAATGAGCATGAGTGTTTAGAGAGCCAATTAGGTGGCTCATTGTTTTGGCAATGAGCCAATCAGATCACAGTAGGA
The DNA here is from genome assembly GCF_016545835.1 of Crotalus tigris. Classification (NCBI taxonomy): domain Eukaryota; kingdom Metazoa; phylum Chordata; class Lepidosauria; order Squamata; family Viperidae; genus Crotalus; species Crotalus tigris. The sequence goes on along the minus strand of NW_024097531.1, from coordinate 10,590 downwards.
TTCAGTTATTGATGTCATGTATTGAAGCTGAGAGGAGGACATTTGTCAGTGTGTTATGTCATCGCTATCAAGTTGGTTGGGGGTTTTTTTCTTTCATTTAGGAAGCTTGTAAAACATAATAAAATTAAAGTAATGGTGCAAAGAGTTGACTGGTTACCCAGAAAGCGATGTAAAATGGTATTATTAAGTGAACAAGGCTACAGTTATAAAGAAATTAGAAGAAAAATTGGTGGAAATTTAACCAAAGGTGGCATTTCTACTGTACACTTTTCCCAAAAGGTTTCCACAATTTTGGCCACTACTGTAGTTCTCAACTTACGAACATTTGTTTAGTGGCCATTTGAAGTTACAACGACACTGAAAAAATTGACATGACTGTTCCAGGATCTCCATAGTCCTGTGATCGAAATTTGGGCGCTTGGCAACTGACATGTATTTATGACAGTTGAACTGTCCTAGAGTCATGTGATCACAATTTGCAATCTTCCCAGCCAACTTCTGACAAGCAAAGTCAATGGGGGATGCCAGATTCGCTTAACAGCTGCATGATTCACTTAACAACTGCAGTGATTTACTTAACAACTGTGGCAAAAAAAGGCCATAAAATGGGGCAAAACTTACAGTAAGGACCTGCCTTCGTTTCTCTATCAAGAAAGCAGAACTCCTCCAGCTGGGGTGACATGGGCTGGGCCGGCGGCTCAGCGGCCGCTCCAGCAGCTTCTGAAGTGCTCGTAGAAGGCCGGGGTTCACAAGCTCACTCTCCCAGATCTCTTCTTTTTCTTCTTCCCGCCCAATGGCTACTGAGCCATAGCAGGGATTGGCCTCTTGTTCCTGGAGGTTTTTGAATGCCTCCACCAGCATGCCGATGGCTTGCTTAAGAAAATGGTCGGAGCGCACTGGCTTCTCACCCTCCTCTTCACTGATATTGAGCGATCTCTCCATCTTGCACTTCCAGCCGGGTTGATGGCTGCCACGCTTGAGGGTTACTTTTCTGGCTTTCGTGTTCCAGTCATCGTTCTTCCCCACTCCGATCGGCCATCCCCGTTTCTCACGGGTGTCTGCCTCATCAGACGAGCTGGCGGAGTCCGAGCTGCTGCTACTCGGGCAAGCCTTCAGAGGGGGCCTCCTCCAAGCGCTCGCTTTCCCTCCTCTCACCGCCGTGATTAGACATTATTTTGCATGGTCCCCATGGTAGGAATTGTCCTCCGGGTTGACCACTTTGCAGATCCTGCCTAATGTAAGGACCTGCCTGCGTTTCTCTACCAAGAAAGCAGAACTCTTGAAACTTTCATCATTTTGAAAGGAACTTTTATTGGCAGGTACAGACATCAGGGAAGCTAGGCAGGTTCTGAGGGCTTCCCGCCTGAATCAATAGGAAAACCCGCAAAATAATAACCCCACCCCAACTGGCCATTCGGGCGGTTCAAACAGGCCAATCCATAGGTGCCTTCGAGCTGTGGGAAATGAACTGAAAAGGCGCCTCTCTCAAGATTGTTAGGTCCTCGCTGCTTCCTCACTCTGCACTGAAATACGGCAGATGGCCCGGAGGCATTCCTTTCACACCCCGAAGAGGATACATCAAAGCAGATAGTGTCCTACATGCATTAAAAATCCCCCTGGTCTCCCCCCTCCCCCCATAGAAGAATGGCAGAACCCGAACAGCTGAAATGCAGAGAATATAAGGAATAATTGAGGGTTCTGACACTCACTTAACAACTGCCTTGCTTAGCAATGGAAATTTTGGGCTCAATTGTGGTCATATGTTGAGGACTACCTGTACTGTCTTCACGCATTCTCTCCTTCGACATTAAATGTAGGTCCTTCCTTTTCCCCCTTATTGTGTCATTGTTGCTCTGATGCTACAATGATCAAAGCAAAAAGGACAGGATGTTCCTTCGTTTCTGCATTCCACTGAAACTCTGCAGTAAGGAAAAACTGATGGCTCAGCTTCACAGAGGCAAAGTGCCATTTACTGCTATTTTGTAGTTTCATCCCAACATGTTTTTTACTTAAATATGTGGGGGGGTTTTTTGCAATATTGTGGGCAAGGGAATGAGAAAGCAAGAGGAATATGTTTCACTTGGCCTAGGCCAGGAGTGTTCAACTCTGGCAACATTAAGACTTGGGGATTTCAACTCCCAGAATTCCCCAGCCAGCTATGCTGGCTGGGGAATTCTGGGAGTTGAACTCCCCAGATTTTAAAGTTGCCAAAATTGGACACCCCTGCTCTCTGGTGTAAAAAAACCCTACTTTCTTTTCCTCTTCTAGATATGGTGGAAAAGGCTGACTACGGATTATCTCGATATGAGTCGCACCAAACCACTGACAATCAAAACAATCAAAACACAACATGATTTGGCGGCCTGTGAGTTCGAACACTTCTAGGATGTACAGTCTTAAGGGATTATCTTCCCTACGTCATTGCCTCATCCCCGGGGTGGGACAGCAATAATTTCTGCACATCAAAAACAGATGACATCAGCTTTTACTCCCGTCCCTTCTGTCACAGATTTGATCCCCCAGTGTATTTCCCCCACTGGGGGTTTGAAAGTTGGCTTTACACTCTTAAGTTGTTTCAAATGCTCTGGTCCATTTCAGCAAGAGGGTTTCACTTCTTTACGACCTATTCCAGGAATTCATTGCAGGTAGTCCTCGGCTTACGACCACAAGTGAGCCTAAAAATTATGTTGGCAAGCGAGATAATTCAGTGAATTTTGGCCCATTTCATGACCTTCCTTGCCACGGTCGTAAAGTGAATCACTGCAGTTGGTAAATTAGAGACTTCCCCACTGACTTTGCTTGTCAGAAGGTCACAAAAGCTGATCACATGACCCAGGGCACGGCAACCATCATAAATACGAGTCAGTTGCCGAGTGTCTGCATTTTAATCACGTGACCATGGGGATGCTGCAACGGTTGTAAGGTGTGAAAAACAGTCCTAAGTCACCTTTTTCGATGCCGTTGTAACTTTGAACGGTCACTAAATGAACTTTTGTAAGTCAAGGACTACAGTAGTGGCAAAATTGTGGAAACCTTTTGGGAAAAGTGTACAGTAGAAATGCCACCTTTGATTAAGTTTCCACCAATTTTTCTTCCAATTTCTTTATAACTTGTTCACTTAATAATACTATTTTACATCGCTTTCTGGGTAACCAGTCAGCTCTTTGCACCATTACTTTAATTTTATTATGTTTTACAAGCTCACTAAATAAAAGAACACAAAAAAACCCAACCAACTTGATAGCGATGACATAACACACTGACAAATGTCCTCCTCTCAGCTTTAATACATGATATCAATAACTGAATCCTACTGTGATCTGATTGGCTCATTGCCAAAACAAGGTGACACCTAATTGGCTTTCTAAACATTCATGCTCATTGGCTACAATCAGACGAAGGAAAGCTACCTGATATCAACCTAAGCAAGTTGTGCTTCCTTTTTCTGGTTATTTGGCTATAACGTTTCATAGAATACAGTATAGATAATTGAACAAACTTTGTTGCATTACATTTTTGATTAAATCATCTTTCCATTGATATATAATTTTATGGTACTACTCCCAAAAAAGTGACGTTATTAGCCATCAAACCTCAAAAATACACTTTTCCCCAAAAATACACATTTCCACAATTTTGGCCACTTCACAGAGGGAGGAATACTTGCTGAACCCAGGAAAGATTTCTAAGATTTCCCTTTGATATTCAGCATCAAAGAGTGGCTAAAATATTGTTTTGTAAAAGGTTGCTTGTTCAGTGACCTGCCTATATTTTCCTTCTCACATGCAGGAGCGTGCCCTTTAAAGGAAGGGAAATCTAGTACAGGAAGTCCTTGAAGAACGACCGCAACTGAGCCCAGAATTTCCGTTGCTAAACAAGACATTTGTTAAGTGAATTTTGCCCTGTTTTATGACCTTTCTTCCCATAGTTGTTAGGTAAATCACTGCAGTTGTTAAGTGAGTAACATGGTTGTTAAATGAATTTGACTTTGCTTCTCAGATGGTCGCAAAAGGTGATCACATGACCTTGGGACATTGAGACTGTCATATGTCATATATGTCAGTTGGCAAGCCTCTGAATTTTGATCACATGACTGTGGGGATGCTGCAATGATCGTAAAGTGTGAAAAAAACAGTCATAAGTCACTTTTCCTAGTGCCGTTCTAACTTTGATCACTAAATTAGTGATTGTAAGTCGAGATCTACCTGTAGCAACTTTTCAGAGTAACAAATTTTATTATTAAAAACCACAAGTTTTCATGAAGTTTATTAGTTCAACCAGGTCCTGCCAGATATTCCCTGCCTTTTTTTTTACTACTATAGTTTTCCTCCTACAATATATTTTAAATTATTGTTTCTTTTATCTACCAATCTTTCCATAGCTAATTGGGGATTTTTTTTTTGAGAAAAATAAATGCCAGGAAAACTAGGTAGTTGAAAAATAATAATTTAGAAAAAAATTTGAACCGGTAACCTCATAGCTACAGGGCAAAGCTCTTAGTCATTGTGCTATTTTAGCATTGAGACTAAAAAAAAGATTTAGAAATTATCAGAGTGCAAAAGAGTTGACAATAAAATGATTATTTAGGCAGTTGTTGCATATCGCTGCATATATGTGTATTTTTGCCTTTAATTATACACACATATACAAGCACAGAAACATATATACATTTAGTTTAATATAGATGTTGTCATGGTTCCGACAGATGAAACTCTTCAAAAAAACTTCAAGGCATTGTTTATCTTAAAGCAATGGTTCTCAACCTTTTTAATGCTGCGACCCCCAACCGGTTGTAAGTCAAGGACTACTCAACCGGTTGTAAGTCGAGGACTACTCAACTGGTTGTAAGTCGAGGACTACTCAACTGGTGCAGCACCGTTTGCAGAATGGGACTTTTGGCAGGCTCAGCAGGGCAGAGACAGCCTGGACAATTCCTATTGGCTTTTGAAAGCCAATAGAATTAGACTCTATTCAAGAAAGTCTATTCTATTGGCTTTCAAAAGCCAATAGAATAAAAGGGAGTAGCACAGCTAAGCAAAAGGGGAAAAAATGGCAGACTGCGTTGTTTGGCGACCCCTGTGAAATGGTCGTTCGACCCCAAATAGGGTCCCGACCCACAGGTTGAGAACCACTGTCTTAAAGAATCTTTATTTTGAGTAGCATAACATTGGCAGTGCATAATCAAAGCCAAAAACTGGATTCCCCTCTCCATAGTACATAGTATCAAAGCACAATTCCCTCCTCTAATTAACAGTCATAAATCACATCCCCTAATGAGCTTGAAGCATGGGCTTCCTCTCCAGTTCTCCACCCCGCCAAATCTTTATCAGCTGTGGTTACAATAACCTTGTTTCTCACACTAGGTTTGGTGTTATGCCTAGCTAGACTCTTGTTCACATCCCCCCTCCCAACATCATCTAACTCTAAAAGCAAAAGGAAAAAGATGGCTACATTTCCATCTGTTCTCAATGCAAAAACATCCGATGTTAGCAGCATTGACAGATGTATTTTATACATATGTAAAATAGAACAATTAACCAGTGGAACAACCTGCCTCCAGAAGCGGTGAATGCTCCAACACTGGAAGTTTTTAAGAAGAGACTGGACAGCCATTTGTCCAAAATTGTATAGGGTTTCCTGCCTGAGCAAGGGGTTGGACTAGATGACCTCCAAGGTCCTTTCCCACTTTATTATTATTATTATTAATTAATTATTTCCAGGAAGATCCTCCCACTGAAAGGGAAGAAATTAATATTTATTTTCCTGGTGGAAGGACACAACAGCAGAGGAATTGTCCCACAGGGGAACATGGCAGCCTGCTGTGGAGACTTAATACTTTCCTAGCTGTTGCCAAAGTGTCCCAGACCAAAACAATTTCCCTCAAGCAGCTTAGAATCCAGCTGCCATGGGAACAGCTTCAGCTGCAAATGTGAATAGGCTTTAAAATGAAGATCCTTCCCTAAACTGTTCCATCTGAGAGATAACAGCACTTTTCCTTTTTCTATGAACTTTGGTCTCTGCCAGGAAATGTCTTTCTCCTGATTCATCGAGGTCAACCTTGGTTTTGTTTTTTGTATTTTTTTTCTTTTTATTATTATTATGTTTGCCTCTGAGCTGTGGACATTTTGTGGGCAGGGCTGCATTAATTATTTAGCAGTCATGTTGACTGTAAAGAGTTATGGCATGCACTCATGTTCTGAAAGTGATTGCTCACTATGGAGAGATTATTTTATCCTATTACCAAGACTTAGTCATGCTTGGAATAGTGATGTTAATTAGGGTATCCACCATTCCATTTGTATTGCTAAACATCAGGAATCTGTTGGCAATCTTTTAAGCATTTCAAGTTCTGCAAGTTGCGTTTGCAGCTGACCACACCATGCTACTCAAATCCCTGGGATCGGACTCCTGCATTAAAATGTGCTTCACTGAATCCCATAGGGCAACAGAGAAGTGTTAAATACCAATGTAATTTTAAAACTGAAGATGAGGAAAAAGCTGTAGAATCCAGCTGATGAGGCTAAAATGTATTACCTACATGCAGTACTTCTCAACCTTGGCAATTTTCAGACGTGTGGACCTCAACTCTCAGAATTTTTCAATCAGCCTGCTAGCTGGAAATTCTGGGAGTTAAAATCCACACATCTTAAAGATTCTCAAAGCTGAGAAACACTGATTTATAGAAAGTCTCTTCTTTTTGTTCCTGACACCACTGAAACAAAAGGCATAAAGACTCTGTAAATTTGTGCCAGATGTGTTAATGTGGGATTATTTCTGGTCCTCAGCGCTGCAGCTGCATGATGGAGAAAGACAAGGGATGTAATTGGCATCGCCTGCATTTCCATGTCTAAACATTAAGGGGAAATGGATGGAGGGCTAATTGTTCAGGGGCTCCCCGTGTGCTTTGTGGCCTTAAAGTTTAGTCTGTCACAATGATCTGTCTTGATGAGAGAATATCCCCTGAGGAAATAAATCCTTGTTTTCTTAGTAGACACATTAGAATAAAGACAGCTATGTAGGGTTTTTTTTAAAAAAAACTGAGTATACTCTTCTAAACTTCCTTCATTTCCATAATTGTGTAATAATGAAAGTAGGAGTTTTACTCCGAACTTGTGCCTCAATCCTTGGATAATAATTCCTCATGGCTGTAAGAAAGGTTTATGGCAGAATGATTTAGCAGAATAATCCCCACTCATAACTCTTTAGTTATCAGCCAGCTTTCATACATGTGATTTTTCTTCTACTTTTGTTATCAGGGAGCAACCCGGGGACAGCACTAAAACTCTCTCTGAAAACTCAACAGCCAGCAGCATAAGGCATGGACAAAGTTCGGAGAGCTAAAATTGGTTTTACTGCAGATGGGAAGCCCACAGAACAAAACTCCTCTTTCTAAGCAAGACAGTTGTTAAATGAGTTTTGTCCTGTTTTATGACCTTTTTTGCCACAGGTGTTGAGTGAAACACTGCAGTAGTTAACTTAGTAACACGGTTGTTAAATGAATCTGGCTTCCCCCACTGACTTTGCTTGCCAGAAGCTTGCCAAAGGTGATCACATGACCCCTTCCATTGGAAACTGAAAGTAAATGCCAGTTTCTAGCCCAAAATGACCATAAATCCCGGTCACATGACTGAGGGACCACTGCAAACAGCTGTAAATGCAGGCCAATGGCGGGGGGGGGGGGGGAGGGGGGTAGGGTGACTGTCAGAATTTTGAATCTAGGTTGTAAGAAGCCCTGGGGAGGTCTTTCCTGACTTTGAATAATTGTTAAACAATGGAGAACTCCTTTTTAATGACTACATGTATGAGTAAACCAAGGTACTTGTTCACCCTTCAGAGCTTTTGTGAAGGTTCCCCTCATTTGCGCCTTTTTATTCTCCATGAAGATAATCAAGATATTGGAGGCCGCATTTGATCTATACGAGGCATTCTTTCTGCAAGTACACTGGTGAGTCACAGAAGTTTTGCAGCTGGTACACAATTTCCCTCCCTGAATTTGGAAAAATTCTGAGGTAAAGTGAAGGCTGCTCTCCACTCAAATATATGGAGGAAAGGGAAGTAAGCAGATCAGCTGTGTGCTTCCTGGAAGAGCCTTTTCCAAGTTGGAGCTTAGGAGCCAAAATAAAATAACATTTTATACTACTTAGCTTTCTTTCTCTTCCTTGTGTTTTGGATAAAGCTCTTCATTTGAATAAAGGAGAAGCTGCTTTCAGAGCAGCAAATTCTATTTCAGGCCAGGAATGACTCTAGCACAGGAGTACCCAACCCCCAGTCCGTGGACCAGTACCCGGCCACAGCATGCCAGCAACTGGTCCGCGCAAACAAGCAAAACCCTATCCATGGGATACAGGCAGTACATGAAACCATGTCCCCTCCAGTCTGCAGAAATACCTCTCTCCATGTAACTGGTCCCTGGTGTCCAAAAGATTGGGACCTCTGTTTTAGCAGACAATCAAAGAAGAAGTCGAGATGTGAGTCCTGAGGGCATGTCAGAGGCAAACAACACTCTCTAAAAAGGGGACAGGGCTTCAAGCCTGTGGTTGTGGCTACCATTTCGACTCTTTTGACCTCTGTGTAGATGAACTTCTTTCAGCTCATTATCTCTCATCAGTTAGAGCAAATGGTCAATAGCATGATTACAATGTGTACTGTTAAAACCTATAACTAAAGGTAATTATAGAATGCCTATCAATGTCTGCCTTTCAAAAGCCAACAGGCCTTTATTTCTATTTTCATGGGACCCAGATTTTATATATTTGCTACGTTGGGCACCCAAAGATTTTGAAGAGTCTCCTTTTAGTGATCAATCCTGCAATGCTGCACAATCCTAGCAGCTATAATCAGTTTGAGTTCTGTGCATCATATATTTTGTAGAGTTATGCATATCTTATGTTTTTAATTATGGGGATGTGCCTAAATATTTACAAATACATCATAAGGGGAGGTTGTAAGTTTACTGTAAACTTGATAGGAAGTTTGCTTTACATGCTATGTGGAACATGGTTTTTTTTTGCTCCTAATAGTCTGCAAATTTCTTTCTGTTAAAGAACATAAATACAACATTAAACACAGCACAGCCAACGTACAGCAGAACTTAATTTGTAAAGATAATAGAGACGAATATGCATTGTCACAGGATGTATAGGTGTGGCTGTGCTCCAAACATAATTTGAACTCTTTAATTATATGTTTGAAACATATGTATCCACATGCCAGTAATTATGTCTGTTATGGAATTTATATCTCCTATTTTGCACACTGGAGAAGAGCCTAATGCTGGGAAAGATTGAGGGCAATAGAAGAAGAGGACGACAGAGAATGAGGTGGCTGGATGGAGTCACTGAAGCAGTAGGCGTGAGCTTAAGTGGACTCCAGAAGATGGTAGAGGACAGGAAGGCCTGGAGGAACATTGTCCATGGAGTCATGATGGGTCGGACACAACTTAGCAACTAACAACAACAACAATTTTGCACAGTAAGGAAGATAAATATATATATTTCTTACCCTCTCCCTCAGTTTCCTTCCTATTCCTGCACAGCTTTTCATTCTGAGGTCCTAAATTCAGATTTCTAAACAAAAGAGTTGATAAAAGCTTTCAGACATAATGTAGTTCATCCTTCAGGTTAAAGAGAAGAGCCCTATGAAGCAGGTCACTCCTACTCAATTCAAGGAGAATTCTGAAAGTGTAAGCTGTGTGGGTGAAATTCTCAAACAGATGGTGAAAGCAAATCCATCTGTCCTTCTAGCCTTTTCTCATTGTAACTTTGTCTTTTTCTATTTGGATAGGTTAATCTCACCTATCCTGATTTCCTTAACGGCTTATATTTTTAGGTCAATGCTTGGAGTAGATGAGGAATAGAATCAGCATATCTGAAAGATGAAGGATACTGTTCCTCTTCTGTCTATTTAATGTTACATGTCCACTCTGCTTTTTTTTTTTTTTCAGGGGTAGGCAACCGTGGCTCTTTTTATTATTTTATTTTCATTACAATCATAAGGAAAAAAAATTCAGATACATAAGAAGTTAAAATAGAACACAAATTCCACCATTGCTCACCCATTTCCCCCCAAACCGCATCCCCCTCTCATCTCTTCACTTCCCCCTTTCTTCTACCTCCTCCTCTGCTCCCCTCCCTCTCTCCTCCATCTTTCTACTTACTTATCCCTCTCCTCTTCTTCTCAATCGGATGCAGTCTGAGGGAAAATGCCCGAGCAATCCTCTATCACCAAAATCTGAACTATTGAAAATACTACCCATACTCTCCTCTCCCCCCTGCCCCCCCCCCGACTTCCCAGAGCTCAATACAAGGTTACAAAAAAAAGAAGAAAAAAAGAAAAAAAAGAAAACTAAACATAGTCAACTTAAATTTACTACTTATACAATAAGCGGAGTCCTAATAACCCTTAACTCTCTGCAAACTTGAATTCATAATTTAGTAAAAATCCATTATTCATAAAATAAATGAAACTTTGTTGTTCCATACTTCTTCTGAATATATTCTATCCATCTTCTCCATACAGAAACATATCTCTTTTGTGAATGGTCCTTTAAGTAAGCAGACATTTTAGCCATTTCTGCTAAGTTAGAAACCT